>NC_085931.1:43300066-43600360 GCF_028885625.2 Pongo pygmaeus
TGGGGTCACAGAGCCTGTGCAGGGATTTGGAACCAGAGGGCTCCTCAGAATGGGTCTGCCGGGACCTGTCCGGGACAAGAGATGGTCTGCCGGGACCTGTCCGACTCCAGTGAAGGTTTGAGGCACAGGGAGCAAGGAAAGCAGCCCTGTACAGGACACCCAGGGTGGGGAAGTAGGTCTCAGGAGGACTAGGTTTCAGTCCAAACAGCAAGGGAGAGAATGTGCCAGGGAGAGGCTGCCCTGGGGCCTCCCAAGGGCTCAGAGGAAAGATTTCAGCAGATGGGGTCAGAAAAAGAGTGTCCAGGGCCATAGTGGATGGGTGACCTGAGCTTCTTGCAGCCCCTGATGTAAACAGGGATAAAGGACATATGAGATTAGTCTGGAGTCTGAGGCAGAGAGTGATGAGGAGGCTGTGAGTTTGGGGGAAGGAGGGAGAAAAGGGCCTGGCTGAAAGGAAGGCAGGTTCCTGGGCTCTCTACAGTCCAGCCAGTGAAGGACAAAGCCCAGAGAGACCCAGAGCTCCCCTCCTGACACCTGCACAAAGAACTGTAGTCTGGCCAGATGGTGCTCTGTAGCCTGCTGTGGGGTTGGGGAGTGGCTTCTCCTGGGCATAGGATCCCAGGCACCTGCAGGATGCAGGGCTCCAGGCTCCCTCAGATGCCTGCTGATGGCTCTCCTCTGAGGGGGTGTAAATTGGCTCGCTGGGTACCCACAATGGGCAAGGCACTTGTTCTCAGTATAATGCACTAAACACTGACAAATTCACACCCATTTATGATAGGCACAGTTACTATCCCCATTTTAGAGCTAGGGAAACTAAGACACTCAGCAGTTAACTTGTCCAGGCTCCATAGATAAACAGTCACTGTAGAGCTGGGGTCTCAACACAAGCAGGCTCCCTCCACAGTGTGAGCTCCCAGCTACTGGCTGTCCCACTGCCCTTATCCAGCCTTGGCTGTCTGGGGTGGCAGTTGTGCCTTTGGACAGCAGTTGAACCACCAATTACTTTTTCCAGACCGGCTCCCCGCCACCCCCCTCCCACCAGTGGCCTCTTAGGTCCCAGAAGCTGATAATGGTGTGATAAATGGGCCTTTGAGAATGGAGGTAAGGGTGTAGGTGAACTGAAAAACCCTGAACAAAGGGATTGTCTCCTCCTCATCCAGGGGGAAACTAATTCCAGGAGCTGACCAGGGTGCTGACCCAAGGTGAGCAGGCCCCAAGGGGCAGGCCAGCATGTGCTTACAGGGACATCTCAGCAATGTCAAGCCCCACAGGCGTTTTCTCTAACGTGGCCTAGAGAAATGATGGCGACCTTCCTGTGCTTTTCTTCTCCTGGACCGCACCAACAATGTGCATGTGAGGTTCCAGGGTGAGCCTTAATGTGGACCAGGCTGTGAAACTGGGAGCTGCCTTGAGAAGACATTCCCCATGAGGTTGCCAAAAAGAGTGGTGTTTATTTCCATGACTCAAAGGGTTGTTTCCGTCCTCCTGATCGAGGGGATGCAGGGGACATGCTCAGAGGATCAGCGACCACCTGCCCTAGACCTATAGAGACAGGTGAGGATGGCATTGCTGCAGCTCCCCAGGGAGGGCTGTGCAGCTGTGACACCACCTCCATCACCCACCTGAGGAGATCTGGGCATGGCTGAGACTCTGCACTCCACGCTGATCCCATCGTGCTCCCTATGCCCCTCACCCCCACTCTCTGTTGTTTCTCTAAGGACGGTTGGAGGCATTCTCTAGCCAGGGGCTGAGGACGGTTCTTTCATATTAGGAGTGAGCCTGTGGGTCTTCATACTGCACCCGTGGAGGATGAGAGGTGAGTCCCTACGAGGGCTTCCCTCTTGTGCTGTGGCCTGCCTGCTCCCTGACCTTTGCCTATTTCTTCTGTCCTTGACTATTTTAGATATGTTCTGTGGCCTCAAGGCACAGCAGGGCCCCATAGTGACCCCAGCAAAGGCAATCGAGGCAGAGGAGCAGATGTACTGGGAGTCACAGAGGTGCTGGCCCCGGGAGAGGCCACCGAGGAGGTGGAGGCTGCTGAGGAGAGGAGGGAAGGTTTGGAGTGGGATGACGTGTCAGACAGGTACCCAGCCAGCAGCTAACTGAGTCTGATGCCTGAGCAGTAGGGAGTTTTCCCTGGACAGGGGGTCCTGGGGTGCAGTTCTTGCTCACCTGGGAAGGATGTGGAGCCTAATGAGGATAGAATGGTGGCCCTGAGAGGGGCATCAGGGAGAAATGAGGAAGGTTCCAGGAGCCCTACTGTGGGCTAGAGCAGAAAACACTTGAGCCCAGGCCATAATCAGAGAGGAACAAGGCTGAACCTCCTGGTCCCATCCATGAACTTGGTTAGAGGACCATTTACTCGGTGAGGGGTCCATGGTTGTGCCATCACCAACGGGCATGAAAAGGCTGGAAAAGGGAACGCTTCTGTGTAGTTTTCAGTTTTAAAATGCACATTAGCTATAAAAGCTACTGGCAAGTCCTGCAGTTGGAAAACAGTTAATTTTATATAACCTTAAAAGTCAGTAATTCTATTCACTGTCCCGACCAACTTAGCAAGCCCTAGAATGCTCCTTCAAGACACTGGTGTTTATGTCACTAGTGCTGGGACACGAGGCATGCAGGTGATCCATTGTGATTAAATGGATCAGGCTCAGTGTTGACACCAGCCAGGCCAGGGACACAGCATGGGGCTGAGATCTCAACCTTGAAGAGTATCCAATTCTAAAAGACAGGGTACAGGGTACAGTTAGTGTATGGTTATGGCTGGAGTCATCATGGCCAGCCCATGTGAGGGTAGGACTCAGGTGGACTGGGTCGAATGAGAAAGGTGCCATCCCCAGCAGAGAGTGGGCATCTATTGGTGGTCTGATAGAGGGTGTGTCAGAATCCTATTCAGTTAGGAATCGGGGCCAGGTGTCACACTAGGTCGAGGCAGGGTGAATGTGACTTGAGGACTACAGGCAAGAACAAACAGGCTTTCACGAGACTCAGCTACCCTAGACCCCATCCCACCAGGCCTTTCTCCCTCCCCTCAACTCATGTGGCTCAGCGCCACCCCACCCCCTCCCCCGGCCTCCCATGTGACAAGGCCTTGAGCCAGTGTGGGACTCAGGAACCCTGCAGAAAAGGAGGAGGGAGGGGAAGGCCCTGGACTCCAGGAGGCTGTGGGAAGGGTCATCCAAGGACAGGGCTCCTGAGTCTGCAGGACACACTTCCTTCCACACAAGAATCCCAAAAGGGACAAGGGGCAGGGTACACAGTGTAGACCTCTGTCCTAAGACCAGGTAGCTGGAGGGCAGCAGGGGGTGAACAGCAGAAAAGACCCTGTAGAGTAAGAGAAGTCCAGGACAAACTCTCTTGTCCTCCAAGGCCTTTACTCCATAGAGAGGCTCCAGGACCTAGATTTGGGTAAAAGAGACCTGAAGGGCAAAGGCCTGAATCCCTCAGAACAGTAGAGTCAGGTCACAAATATCCCCAGCATAGACCACAGCAGAGGATGTAGGAGATCAGGGGGCAAAGAGATCCCAGATTCCCTGTCAGGATGTCAGGAGGTGGCAGGGGCAGATGACTGAAGGTCCCCTGTATGTGTGACAGGCCAAGGCCTGGGAGGGTCTCAAAACAGGTGATGGGCAGGGGCCAGGCTCTGGAGTTCCCAGGACTGGCAGAATTGTTTCAGGAACACTCTGAAGCACCCTCCCCAGGGACATTGTGGCCCACATCTGAAGTGTCCTGCACTGGAACTGGGGGGCCTGACCCCTCCTCACACACTGAGGTCAGAGCTCCCTCCATGGAAGTTCAACCTCTGATGTCCTGTCCCTCCTACACCCCATAGGATAGCCCAAGGCCGCCCACACAGTCACTCTGTTTCTGCCCTCCTCTGAGGAGTTCCAAGACAACAAGCTCACACTGGTGTGTCTCATCAGTGACTTCTCCTCAGGTGATGTGATGGTGGCCTGGAAGGCAGAGGGCACCCCCATCACCCAGTGCATGGAGACCACAAAGCCCTCCAAATAGAACAACAACAAGTAAGCAGGCAACAGCTACCTAAGCCTGACGCCTGACCAGTGGAGGTCCCGCAGAAGCTACAGCTGCCAGGTCACGCACCAAGGGAGCACTGTGGAAATGACAGTGGCCCCTGCAGAATGTGCTCAGGCCCCCGACCACAGGCGTCTGGAGCTGCAGGATCCCAGGGAAGGGGTCTCCTCTCTCATCCCAAGGCAACCAGCCCCTCTCCCTGCATCCAAGTAACCCTCAATAAATACTGTCAATCAGAAATCCTGTTCCATCTCACTATTTTCTATCTCATGTTCAATTTGCAACCTCCAGGAGAGGCTCTCATCTATCTGAGGCATCATCCAAAGAGGCCCCTCCTCAACTGGTCACCCCTTTCCTTCACGCTCCACTGTAGCCTGGAGCTCCGCATGGCATCTTGCTCAGACCAGGCAGATCTTGCGCCCCCTCGATTCTGATTACAATGACCCACTGTGCCTCTTCTGGTGGCCCCAGGATCCTCCTGAGAGAACCCAGTAGACCTGGCTTTCTGCTCTCTGTTCACATTCTGTCCTGGGCCCATCTTTCTCCTGCTTCATGCCTGAAGTTGGTCATTAACCCCGAGTGGACTGGTTCCTTGAAGTGGCAAGCAGGATTTAGAGATCACACTCAGGGTACTACTAACACAGCCCTTTTGAGTCAGACACCCCGAACACACCCAAAATGGACACGAGACCCTCAGAGGGTGATAGGGGCTTGTTTCCAACTTCTCCCTGGAGGTTAAGGCTGGAACTTCTAACACCTGGTGAGACCCATCCCAAACTAAGACACCAGGGAGGATGGAAGGGAGACCCCTGGAGTTGTGGTTGTGGTCAGATTGGACGTTCCCATGGCTGCTGACTCTGGGCCAAGCTGCCCCTTCTCTGGGGCACTGGGGACACCTGACGATGCCTCCCTGCTCTTACTCTGTGGTCACACCAACAGATCAGGGTTACTACAACCCTATAATGCAGAGAATCCCTGTTCCTTTCCATGCCACTTCACTCCTTAGGGAAGCAAACACCCTCCCAGGAGCTCATTCCCATTCCTGGGCCACAGTCAAAGGGAAAATCTGATCCAGACACGAACTTCCTTGGGCCTCTGCATTTCTAGATGTCCTGTCATTGCGTGTATGGGGTCGACTGTCCCATCTCAGCTTGAGAAGGGCAGACAGGCATGTGGACACTCTGCAGATCCAATGCCCTGTGTCCCTCTGAGGATTCCATCATTTCAACAGTCCATGAGCCCGCGTCACAGTGTTTGATGTTCAGCATCAAACCTGCAAAGGGGTTCTTAAATAGAAAGGTTTACTAAAGTTCAGTGTGACTTTTCGTCTAATGCCAAGTTAAGATTGCCTTTGTCTGAGACAGCAGTGTTGCTTTATCTTTTTTTATCAGTTGAATTCAGATATGAAAACTCGATCATGTACATTGCAGATGTTAGTGACAGTTTCCTCTTGGGGCTGGAAGGAGAGTCTCTTACCAACTGATCCCTGATTCAAGAGGACACTCACATCTGGAAGTATCAGGTTCTAAGCTGTGGATAGGGGGCCTTTTCCTCAGTTGCAATTTTTCCTCCTTGGGTTAAGATTTTTGCAATTACCAACCAAAATAGATGTGAGAGAAACATCCCCCAGAAAAAGTGTGTGTCCTTTGGCACAGGCAGGTTTTCTCTACTCTTGCTTTTATATTCCCTTGACTTGACCACCATTTCTCATCTTGTTTTTACAAAGTCACCAAGAAGGCTTGTACAAACAGTACACAGTATGAGCTGATTCTCAGTGTTTTTTTTTCTGTAATTGCAGGTAGTCTCAGAAGAAAAAAAAAGCAAAAAAAAAAAAAAAATTAAAATCGTGTGTATTCTGGTCCAGTCACTGGACCAGATTTTGCTGAGGAAAATCTCGATGATACCTGTGAGGAGTGTTTCTTTCTGACTTTAGTCTAGAGAGCCACCCTGACTCTAGCTTTCTGATGGGAATGAGGTTTCATGGTGTGATGGGAAAAAATTATTTTCTAGGCACAGCACTATGTTCACGTTTTGACAAGCAGTTGTATTCCCTCTAGATGCCATGTTTGTGTGCATGGACAGTGGGGTGTGAATTTATGTGGTGTGATTGTGTGCATGTCTGTGATTCCCCTAGAGTTATATCTCCCTTACACAGCAAACCTGCAAGTGTCAGCTTCCTCCATTAATAATCCCTTCACCATTGCTCCCTTGGGCATATTTGTCTTCTAGCTGGGTGTACTACAATTCAGTTCTGATGGTCAGTCACCACACAGAGTCTGTATCAGATCCCACAAGTCCAGCACAAAACCTTCTACCTGACTGCCCTTACTTGAGACACCAGCTGCACTTTAGGGGTGTGCAGGCCATTGTAAATTAAGAGATTACCACCACTGCCTCCCTAAGACTCACTAATTCACTAGAAATACCTCACAGAACTTAGGAAAGCACTACATTTACTATTTGCTTATTAAGGACCCACATAGGGCAAGATGTGTGGGGGGAAGGTGGCGGGGGCCAGGGTCCTAGATGCATAGCTACCATGCCCTTTCCCCTGGGAGTCACAAGGTGTCTCCCCTATAGCCCATCAATTGTTCACAAACCTGGGAGTTCCACTGAGCCTCGGTGTTTGGGATTTTTACTGGGGTTTCATTGTAAGTCGACATGATTGATTAAAGATTTGCCTATGTGACTGAAGTCAGCCTCTAGTCCCCACCCCCACCTTCCTGGAGGTTGGTTGGCCCAAACAACCCTCTCATTACGTGGTTGATCTTTCACTCTCATCCATAAGCTGTCCAAGGCCCACAGTGAGCCCCTCATTGGCATAACAAAGTCAATCTTATGCAGGAAATTTCAAGGGGCTTCAAAATCCTGTGACAAGAACTGAAGACACAGACTGGCTATATTCATTATTACACTTCAGTATGTATGACAAAATTTATCAAATTGTACACTTTAAGTATGTGCAGTTTATTTTATGTCAAGTATTAAGCAAAAATAAAATTCTAAACCTCTCAACCGACTTAATAGATTCCCCCTCTTGGCCAAGGACGTTCAACAGTAAACCTGAAAAACTAATTCAAGACATGATGGGATTGGGGACGGGGATCAGAAGTGCCTCATTCTACCCTCCTCCCTTTGGAGTTCAGGCACAACTGATCGGCATTACCATTAAAACATAAATCTTAACACTGAAAAACAGACTCTTTGTAGCAATAAGATACTAAATTCCAACCTGACACTAGTACAGCATCACATGACAGAGAGCAGGCCCTGAAAGCAATCTAAGTATTCCAAAATGTATTTATTTGACATATTTTAAAATGGCCCTGGCGAAGCTGTCTCTTGCAGAGGAAATCTACATTCTATAGAGATTCCCCTTCCCTTTCCAGGTCTTTTCCTGACCCAGGAGAATTTAAGAGTGTTGCACCTTTTTAAGTCTGATCAGACACATTTATCATCTATTCTCTCTGAAGCCTGCTACACCTGGAGGCTTCAGCAGCATAATAATTGATCTCCATGAGCCCTTATGTTAACCCAGACATTCCTTTCTATTGATTCCAGGTCTTTAGATAATAACTCTTTCAACCAATTGCCAATAGAAAATCTTTGAATCCATCTATAATCTGGAAGCCCCCACTTTGAGTTGTTCTGCCTTTCTGGACCAAATCAACGTATACACTACGTGTATTGATTGATATCTGCCTACAACTTCTATCCTCCTGAAATGTATAAAATAAAGCTATAACCCAACCATCTTGGAAACATGTTCTCAGGACCTCCTCGGGCTGTGTCATGGGCCTTGGTCACTCACAGTTGGCTCAGAATAAACTTCCTTGAATATTTTACAGTTAGACTCTTGTCATTGACAAAAGTATACGTCAATAAACAAGGGAAAAAAATACCGTCACCATCCAGGGAAATGTTCACAGGGTTCTAGAAGAAAATCTGTGTGCCAGGATTCCTATTACTGGGTCAACAACAACTTCAATTAATAAAAAATTTCACTTCTGAGTAGGCCCTGATTGTTTCTTGTGGAATTTTGATTGATCATAGAAGAGAATCCATAACTCTTTAGGTGACTTATGAGAAAAAAGAGGCTTGAGAATGTGGACAAATTATGCAGTTGCACATCCAGCAAATGGAAAAGCAGAGTCCTTTTAGATTCACCCTGTGATTCCCAATCCCATGCCCTTTCTTCCCACCTTTACTTCTTGGGAGAGATCCTAGACTTCTACTATGAGTTTGGCATCCATTAGGATTTTTAATCTTTGTTCCTGAGCTTCCTGGCCTAGGGCACTTTCCAGGACAGAGACTGGAGGAATCTCAGAGCCCTTGTCCTCTCAGACAACTTTTAGCATTTCGAGGGATGTTTTCCAAATTGATGCTTCATTCCTGTACCTCTTCCACATTCTATTCGCCAAAGCATTTTTATTATGGGAAACCTCAAAATCAATTTTCACCCCATGTTAAAAGCAAGGAGTCCTAACCCAGGGCTCCTTCCTTTTTCAGGGAGCCCCTGGTGCAGTCACCCACCACACCCAGTTCCAGTATGAATCTGAGAAAGGAGGGGTCTCCAGGCAGAGTCAGGTAAATTTTCCTTTAGCTTCTCAATTGAGGTCTAATGTTTCACTGCAGAAAATGTTGCCAGGAATATGAAATCCCATGCCTATGTGGAAAATCTGCCTCCCATCAACTATGGCAGCCAACAGCTTGTGTGTGGCAGGGCAACACACACTACGTAAAGTGACAAGCGGGCTTCTTCAGGGGTAGAGCATCAGGGCGGGCACGTGGCTCCCTTCCTAAGGAGGAGGACATGGTAGGTTGAGCACTGCAAGGTGGGGAAAGATAAACACGGCCGTGCAGCAGAAGAATCCCCACTCCAGTTCCTGCCAAACCTCCTGGGTGAAATAGGCTCTTGCTGGCTTCTGAGAGCCTTTGCAAGGAAACAGGATTCTGGCTTAAGCAAAGGTAAAACGAGGCAAATTATGGCTTGACGAACCTTTGGGATCATGTGAAACGCTTTGTATTTTCGTAGAATTCCATTGCCCTACAATTGAGCTCTTAATATTTTTCCCCACAAAACAGAGACCGCTCAATTTGAAAAGGGTAACTGTTTCCCATAGAAACATGCTTCTCATATCAAGATTCTCCTAGAAATCTTTCTTCTCTACAACAGTTTCCCAGTGGTGCTTGAGAAAAAAACCTGAAGTGAGAGACCAAATGCTAAAATGAGTGACACCAAGACCAAGGGCTCCAAGAACCCAGAGACAGTCGCCCAGTGAACTCTGTGGGAGAAGGCAGGTCCCAGGGCCCTGGGGTCGACCTTTAGAGGAGAAAATACAGAGCGGCAGATGGATGTCACACACTACCCGGGCCAGGCAAGGATGAAGATGAGGGGAGGATGAATCCCAGGATTTTAATCTCGGGATAATTATCACATCATCATCCCCTCAGTCCAGTGATTTCTCTGCTCCTTCTAAGTGGGAAAGAGCAGGGTGTGGCTGTTGTGGCTGGAGTGAGCTCGGCATGGACATCCCTGAAACTTCTCAGGAGAGGGGGTTCCTTCCTGTTGAAGCTCTGTGACAAGAGCTGGGGACTGGGGTCTTCATCCTCCTTTGTGACAAACCAGGCTTTTCCCATCATGGAAGCTGATGAGGGGCAGAGAGCAGGAATCAGGTTTCCAGTTCTCTGAACCAGACTGGGAAGACATAGGTAAGCAGGGACAACCTCAAGGTCAGGCCAGACACACAGAGGTTCCCTGGCCCGATCTCCCAGGGCCTGGGCAGGGATCACATTCTAGCTTTCACCTGCTTCCTGAAGTTGCCTGTCAACTGCCCTTGTGCAGACAGTGCTAGCCAAGAATTGCCCAGAAGTGCACTGAAACTGAAGGTTGTGTGGCACCACCTGGCCAGGGCAGCTGCACGCACTAAAGCTGCTGGGCAGGGGGGAGGGCACTGGCTCCCATGCAGGGCCAGCTCAGCAAGGCAAGGGAGGCTGATCCCAAAATTCCATGTCATCTTTGCTCCTTTTTATGGCCCAGAGAACATGGGTTTTAGAGTTTCTCTGAAATGGTCTTGGAGTCCTCAGGCCTAAACTGTGTCCTCTCACTCATGGGGAGAAGAATTCTGGCCACAGCTGGTCAGTGTGAGGGCAAGAACTCTGCCCTCCGCATTTCCTCTCATCATAGCACTCGGCCCTGGGCAGCCCATCTTAGGCCCCATGAAGGTCTCATGAACACACCCTTCAGCTGGGCTCTAGTCTAGCTTGAGTGGGCAAAGGTTCCCTGCTCACCCTGTCCAGACTGTTGAACCTCACACTGGGAGAGGTATTTTTCCAGAGTCTGACCCAGGTCAGGGGAGGTGAGGGGTGTCCCTCTGCTCTGATCCGGTCTAGACAGGGTCTGCTCCGCCCCTCTTGTGTGCAGATGCACTCCCCTACCCCCACTGGATCCCTCTGGGCCCTCATGCTCTCCTCACTGTTGCATCCCCAGGCCTCACACAGTGCCTGGCCCTTGTGCAGGGGCCCAGAAAGCACCCATACGTGAATGATCGGATCAGAGCCACCAACTTTTCTGCAAGAAAACACCCAGGGAGGGGAGTCATGTCTTCCTCATCTTTGTATCTCTAGAGCTGCAGTATCCAGCATGGGAGTGTCCCTACCTGGAGGTGCTGTTTGTAACTAATTAGTGCTGTTCATTAAAATAAAATGAGACATTCCATTCATCAGTCACACTGGCCACATTTCCAGTGCCCCAGAGAGTTGTGTGCCGCTGGCCACCATATTCAACAGCAAAGAGAGAGCATTTCCATTCGCACAGAACGCACTCCTGGGACACTGCTCTGAGCCTGGCATGGGGTCTCTTCATTGAACTCATCTAATTAAGAAGCCTGTGCATCAAAGTTGGAATTTCAGGTGAGCCTGGAGGTGAGAGCTATAATCCAGTGGAAACAGGGAAGTGGGAAGATAAAGATGGTAGATTTGGGATTGTGTTTAGAAACATTTATTTTTAGTGCTGGTGGAGGCTTTATCTACTAGTAGCTTTATTTTTAAATATTTTATATAAAAATAAATATATAAATATAAAAAGCAGCCCAAACAAAAGCAGACCTTGATGGACTGTTCTGGGCACTACACTTTGTACAGCGGTCGTGTTTCCTTCCGTAGAAGCCCAGTGATCCCGAGAAGTTTCTCTTGGCTTCCTGGCCCTGTCCTCAGACCTCCTTATGGAAAGCCCCTGCACCTCTGTTGGCTTCTCCCAGCTCTCCTGCTCTGCCTCCCACCTTCTGAGGGTGCTGCCCCACTCATTCTGTGCTAATCATGTGTCTTGTGCTCAGAACATACATGGAGTAACTAGTTTCTTTCTTAAAACCTGATGTTAGGTGTGATTCCCATCCCCATCCACAGCAGGCACCTAGGGTACTGTTGACATTGTGTGTGTTGAACTGCGGGTTAGCAACAGACATGTTTATAGAAGCCATAAGGCTGTACACTTCATATCTGTGCACCGTACCATAGGTAAAATCAGCATCGATTTAAAGACAAAATATAGCAAAAACAAAAATTTTTTTTGCCACAAAGCCAACTTCAGGCACAGGTTGATTTCCTCTGATTTCTACCAAATGTTTACGGGAGAAAGAGTGCCAGTCTCCTATATACTCTTCCAGAGAGTAGATGTGGGGACTCATCTATGCTGCCTTCATCAGATCAGGAGACTCTTGAGCCACCCCAGCAATGAACACTGCAGGGAAGGGGAATGAATCTCAGGCCAAAGGCTCCTGAGTGTATCTGCCAAAATCTGATGCCAATCTTCAGCAGTCTCAATTCAGAGATGTTTGGAAAAGAAAACAACTGAAATCTCATGGTGGAATTTGCATGGGGTTGATGAGGACAGGACCACTGGCTTTTGGGTGCTGCTGGAGTGAGTAGTGAGGAGGGACAGTACCATTGGGTTCGTGGAGCACACACTTGGTGACAGAGAGGAGGCAGCCCTGGGTAGTCCTCAGGAAGGATCCTGGGGTGGGGGTCTCCAGGCTATGGCAATGGACAGATCCCTCTAAGAGGAGATGAACACTGCCCCTGCTCCCACAGGGTCTACTAGGTAGGAAAGAGGAGTTTGTAGAGACTGAGACTTGGTGAGGAAGGATGTGAGCAGGGAGGTGCCCACTCTGTGTTGGAGCAGCCTTGTTAACCCTTTTCAGCCAGGCCTGCATCCCGGCTGCTCAGATCTTTAGTCCATGAGACCCTGAGAGCCTGTAGGTTTCTGTCACTGAGCCACCCAAGCACCAGGCCAGTAGGCCTCTTCCCCAGTTAATTCACCTTCACTGCTCATAAGAGTTTGTCAGTTATAGTGAAGCTAATTCTATGTGAGGCTCTGTCCTATGGGTGTGTCTGGCTTGGGCATCCTGATCTCTGAGCCAGCTGGGAGTCCAGCAGGCCACTGGTCATTCAGGGTAGTCACTGGAGCACTGGAAACCTCACTTTGAGGCAGCTCATGGTGTGAAGGTGCTGGGGGAGGAGTGACACAGATTAGACACCCTGGTTCTTCAAGGGACCTTGGTTTGGGGTCAGCTGCATCATATTTTGGGTAAGAGATTAAAATACAGAGGCAGAAAGCTGGGTCAGGCACCTCCTGTAGGACATCACCTCTCCCCAAAGCAATCTTAGAGCAAGAGGATTTGGGAAATGGAGTGAGAGAAGCCCTGGTTCAGGGGCCCAGGGAATGATCTAGAGGACTCCAGGCTTCAGGGATCTCTGACTCCAGGCTTCAGGGATCTCTATCTCCAGGAAACCAAATACATTCTTAGCTCAGGCCCATCCCTCCTCAGTTTTGTGGCTCTGGGAAAGTCACTTCACCCTCCAAATTTCAGTGCCCCCAACTGCAAAATGTAAGTTACAGCCCAGCTATGCCCACCCCACAGGGCTCATGTGAGGGTCACAAGAGATGACAGCAGATCCTCTTGAAAGGCTATAAGGCATCCTGCCCATATAAAGGCTGGAAACTGACCTTCCACTTTCCATGACTTGTAGCCATCCAAGCTTCCTCTCTGGAGGCAGCCATTGCTACATGTCTGCCTCATTCCTCCAGACATTTCATATTTAAACACTTTTGTAGCACTTAATGAGGTCACTCTTATTCAGGCTTAATCTGGATCTGCTTAGAGTAAGCTTCATAACATAATGCCAATAGGCAGGCCCCATTAACATCTCCACATCACATGGCAGGGAACTGAGCACAGAGGGGTTAAGTCACTTTCCCAGGGTCACACAGCTTCTAGCTGGTATCTGAGCCCAGGCCATCAGGCACCTTCCTCTTGCTCTGAGTCACTGAGCTCAGCTGCCTTCTTGAACTGTCTCCTCTCATTAGAGTAACATCCCCATGCGATCAGCCCATTGTGTATTTTAAGCACCCACCACACTGCAGGACCCCTCCTCCTAAGCCCAACTTTGACTCTGTCTCCCCCTAGGCTGCTGATGAACCCACGTGTGACCTGGGAAATATGAACACTGGCCCATGGTCTCCTGCCAGCAGCCTATCAACAGAGGTCTCTACTTTGAATTTATTTTTCTCAAGCTCATGGCTCACGGATACAACAAGAGATCATGAAAAATTCAAATACAGGATATGCCAGAAAATTGATCTGGGTTGTCAAGGAAACCCTCCTGCCCATCCCCAGAAGCATCTCAATCAGCATCTGACCAACAGCAGGTGGGGCCTCAGATATCACCCCCTGCCAGCTTCTCCACTGAATGTGCTGTGGACCTGAAACCATCAGGATTGGAGTCGTTGTTGTGGTTTATACAGTAGGGTCTGAGTCTTGGTAGGAAGGGCAGGAGCAGGGAGCCACCCACTCAGAGCTGGGGCAGCCACTGCCCCTTCTCAGCCAGGCCTGAGTCCAAGCTGCTCGAGCAGCTGTTCTGGTCAATAGGCACTGAGACCCCAGCAGCTTGTAGGCTTTACTCCCTGAGCCACCCAAACACCAGCCCCATAGGCCACTTCTTCGGTAATGAATCTTAACCGCCCAGCACTCTGGTTTGGTCAGTTGAAGGCGAACCTGAATCTAAGTCCAACTGTCATGTGGGCAAGTGGTTGGGAACATTCTGCATTCCAAGTCAGTTGGGAGTCAAGGTGGCTACTGGTCATTCAGGGTGGTCGCACGACCACAGGGAAGTCTCCCCACAAGGCAGCTACAGAGTAAAGTGCGAGGGGAGACAGACAAATTTGGACTCCCAAGCCTTGAGCAGGGCTTCATTTGGGGGAAAGTCTTGCATTTTGGGTAAGGGGTTGAAATGTGAAGCCGGGAGTTGAGTCAGGATTTGGGCCCTTCTCTTGAGCCAGGCACCTCCTCCAGGGCATCAGTGTCTCCCTGCAGCAGCCTTGGGGATGGGAAGATTTGGAAAAGGAGTGAGGAGGGTCCTTGCTTTGGAGTCCAGGGCGTGGACCCCCAGTCTCAGGCATTCAGGGATCTCCATCCCCAGGGAACCAACTAAATTCCCTGCCTTAGCTTCAGTACTCATCAGTGTTTTAACTCTGAGAAAAGTCACTGAATCTCTCTAAATTTCAGTGCCACGAACCATAAAATAGGAGTCAGTTCCTACTCTGCCCATCCCATATCACAAGAGATAAGAGATTTTTTTTCCATGAGCTGTAAAGCATCGTGCCCATGACAATGTGGGAAAGTGGGGCTCTGTCTTTCCCTGACCTGTCGCCTACATCTCAGGCACAGCCCCCCAAAATGAATCATTTTAAAATGCGCTGGGAGGCAATGACTAATTTGAATGTCACAACAATCAAGTACAAAACACAGTAAGCTATTGTGTTTGTGTGCTAGTGTTAATTAACGTTAAGACAACCTACCAAGTCCACCTTAAAAGTTGATAATGGCAAATATATAATGATAATATCTGTGTCTAGGTCAGTTTATCTACCAAAACATAATTTAAAAACATATTTTTGTGGATTATTCAAAATTCCCTATGTACAGAGGTATCAATAATATGCTTTTACCCAATCTATTACACCTCAGAAGTAGGGAATACACAAATCAGGTCTCCTGTGACACCATACAGAGCATTTTTCCAAGGCTAAGCTATGGTCATCTCCATAACCTGGCAACAGGCTCAGTTTGAGCCACTTTACATTTAACAGAAATAAATCATACAGGATATTATGTCATATGCTTAGGACCTTCCATTATGGTAGACAGTTCTCCTCCCCAAGTAAACTGGTGTTCATTCCATTTGACCAGGTATCTGTTATCTTTCATCAGGTCACCAGTTCATTTTGTAGACAACATGCACTTAATATATATATATTTTTTTTTCCAGAAGTAGCTACTGTGTGGAATCAGGATGTCACAAAAAGCATTTCTGACACTCGTATCTCATTCTTTTGGCGCAAGGTTAGCGTTAAGTTGAACTGATTATTTTTGGACAAAGCAGCTGTGCATCGTGACATTACCCCTGACTTGGGAGCTTATCTCTTGGGTTTGCATGCAGCTCTGGAACTTGTTAAGCTGTGAGGTACCAAGCACATCAGTTCTCCTTTAGTTTATCATCCTGAAGACAGACAATGCACACTTTATTTTCATTAACTCATTCAATCCTCACTACAGACCTCACCTAAGTAGTGGGTGTTTACTATCCACTCTCTCCTTGGATGGAGAAACCGAAGTGCTGATGAATGTGCCTATGCTTCTAAGCCCCTAAGGGAAGGAGGCAATACGTGAATCTAGGCATGTAGCCCTAAAGCTGAATTGATAATGAATGGTTGAGCTGCAACTATTACCCTGAATTACCCTGAGAAGGGTGGCTCTCAACCCTACCATCACGTGTAGCCATAAGGTGGTTCCTTCACACATGCAAGTCCTAGATTTACATGAGTCTACAGAGATCCCAAGCACTGTGTATGATTACAAGGTGGCTGCAGCAGTCACGTAGCTTAGGGCAGACATCAGTGAATATAACCGCAAAATTTGGCACAGCCATTGATGTGAAAAGTATGGAGATGCCCCAGATACCTCTGACAACAGGGTCAAATACAAGTTCTGAATATCAGGAAGGACTACTTAGAAATATTGATAAACTCCTTTCAGTGCTGGGAACATTCCTCAGCAGTTGGCTGGAAACAAATAAGATGAAAAAGATATTTTTGAGATAGCTGAAAACTCTATCAACACAAGACCTAGGAATGATCAAATCCTGCAAGCTACGTACATTAAACACAATGACAAGACAGCAAATGAGCATTTGGTTATTAGTTCACCACACTCATTGCAACTCTTTGCACTGCAGTGTTAAAACACATCAGCATCCAGCCCATGTCTCCTTCCTTGAAACAAACTATGCTAAATTGACTGGCAAGTACAAAGATAGATACCCTCCATAGGCAATTACTACAAGTGCATGACAAAGAAAAGGTAGACTGAATAAGGAAATATCACGTGATTAAAACCAGTTATTTTACAGGATATAATTTCAGTATTTCCAATTCTTCCATTGACTATAATAAAGGATTAGTAAATAACTACAATGGACTGTTTTGCCTAGAACTGAATCCATCTGTCTATTCAACTTAGCTTTCATTCAAGAATTCAAAATCCTAAAAACAGAACTGCAGTCACAGCCAGTGTGAATCCATAAATGGAAAAATATTCTTGAGACATAAATCATACAAATATTGTTATTTCTCATTGACACAATAAGTCCCTACTGTCCTCTTCTAAAAAATAAAACCCACCATGATTACACATTGTAAACCAAAGAGTTATCTGAAGCAGGTCTCAATCAATTTAATTAATTTGAAAAGGTTAAGGACATGCTGGTGACACAGCCTCAGGAGGTCCTGAGTACATGTGCCCAAGGTGTTCGGGCTACAGTCTGGTTTTCACACGTTTTAGGGAGACATAAGACATCAATTAATACCTGCAAGATGTAAATTCATTCAGTCCAGAAAGACAGGACAACAGAAAGTGGGAGAAGGGTGGGCTCCAGGTCATAAGGAGGATTTCAAAATTTTCTGATTGTCGATTGGTTGAAAGAGTTTCTCTAAAAGCCTGCAAACAATAGAAGAAAGTGAGTTCAGATAAGGGGTTGGGGACACCCAGGGTTTCATTATGCAGATGAAGGCTCCAGGTAATAGGCTTCAAAGAGAATAGATTGTAAATATTTCTTGTCTGACTTGAAAAAAATGCCAGACCTTTAGTTCTTTCCTGGACCAGGAAAAAGACCCAGAAAGGGAAGGGTATTCTCTACAGAATATAGATTTTCCCCATAAGAGACAGCTTGAAGGGGCCATTTCAAAGTATGTCAAGGAAATATATTTTGAGTCAAAAGACTTGGATTTCTTTCAGGGCCTGCTCTCTGTCATGTTGGTATCTTACTGCTGCTACAAAGCATCTGAGTTGTCAGCCTTAAGGTCTCTATGTTAATGTGAATGCAGGTGAGTTGTGCCTGAATTCCAAAGAGAGTATAATAAGGTGTGTCTGACCGCCCATTCCCATTATGGCCTGAACTAGTGTTTCAGGCTTTCTTTAGAATGCCGTTGGCCAAGAGGAGGAGTCCATCCAGTTAGCTGGGCAGTTTACAATTTTACTTTTGGTTTTTAATACTATATACTTTAATTCATTCAACCCTTGCCAGAGCCACACCTGCAGTTTGCCTAGTTATTCCCACTGCTCAGGTGGAGAATATGAAGTGCCAAGATGAGTGATCCAAGCTCTGGAGTTCTTGAATGAAAAAGTCAAAACATGAATCCAGGCACATGGTCCAATGCTGATGCTCTCAACTACTGACATGCACTTCTGCCTCAGCCATGGGGTTTTAGTCTCTATGTAGAGAGAGCAGCATTTCCCTATAAGCCTTAAAGCACTGAGCCTAAGAGATCCCAGGCACTGACCATGATTATAAAGCGGCCTTTGTGGTCACATAACCCAGAGTCATGATAGGTACCTTTTCCCACAGACAGATGCATAGTCGTTAGTGTTAAAAGCACAAAGACACCCAGATGTTTTCAGTCAGCTCAGAGTCTAAGAGGTGTGAGGGATCACATAGGCCTGTTTGGCCCACCTCTGTCAGTTCTGAAGTTACTACTTGGCTCAGGAGCTGGCCAAACCTTGTAAGAATCAGCGATCTGTTTTAGTATATTTTGTAATATGATCTTCACTGGGGAGAAAGTGCTGAAATCCTAAAATGCTGAAATCGTGCCAGCTGAAAACGGTGAGGAGAGTGACAAATGAGAACCCAACGCACCACTCGGTTATTAGCCTGGCTTCCATCGTTTTGTGGCAACTTTCTTGTACATCTGAATCGCAGATGCTCAGCCTCAGCTCATCCCCTTCCTCCATGATGAAAAATCTCCCCCTTGACTGCCTAGTGTCACCTGGACAGCCATCAGCCCGATGCAAATGAAATTTAACTTTGATGCAAGTATAAATCTCACGCAACAGATAAATGCACAGCAGCATGATCTTGCAACATGTGAAGAAGACAATGGCAATTTAACTCAAGCCAGGTAGGCGGAATGAGGGATTCCTGTCACCGAGTCACAGTGTCACAGCATATAGTTCAAGACCTTTTGGAGACTATTTTGTGTTACATTAGGTGAACTTTAGCTACTAAGCCAAGGACTCTCTTTCTCATTTCTTTCCTGCTCATCTTTGTCATCCTTCTTCCACAAGGGAAGATAGCAGAAACAGAAGGAAATTTCCCCATTAATCCTCAAAAGTTATATAGTTTATTATCATCCAGGTAATCAAATGCAATCCTCTGACTGCCTGACCAGTCTACTCTGTCTCTATGTTTTTATTTAATAAATATATTTATAATTTTCTATGTGCTAGATTTTTTGGAGGCCACAAAGTAAAGGAGATAGGATCTTTATGTTGACAGCCGATAAGTTAAGATTTAACATGACTGATAACAACTTGTGATTTTTTATACCAATATTTTCTATGTCTGAATGAACAGGCATCAAAAATAATCTTGCAAGCTAGTTAAAAACAAAATCACCCCCCTACTCATGGACAATTTTTTATGAATTTGTTCACTGCTATTTTTATGCATTTCCTCATTTAGTAGATAACATATATTTGAACCTGTAAACTTACTCTCATTACAGAAAGTATTCAGAGTCATGTCTCTCAGCTTCACTGGTGTAGGCAGAGCAGGCTCTGTGAGCCTGGCCTGTTTGAATGAAGCCTGATTTTTAGGAATCTCCTCAGCAAGAATGACACAGAAGCTGCTGGAGCCCCTGATCACAGGGACCCAAAAAGGTACGTGTGCACACACCATGGTTCCACAAGAGGACTTAAAAAAGGAAACCATGATGATTTTTAACTGTAGCATTTTAGTATTTAATTTTTTCATGACCTATATGAAAAAGAATGTGCGGTAAATAGAATTTGGCTAAAATTGAATCAATTTCACCCATAAAGTAGCCTTTTAATCAAGTAATAAATTCTTTGAAACAGACGCTATGAATCTACTTCCTGTTTCTATAGTACAGTGCCTTTCTGTATTAAACTGTTCTTAAGGTGACTATTTCACCTTGATGAGGTTGCCCTAGCTAGAAAGCCAAGGCTTTCATTTCTTTCTGCCCTTCTCCTTTGCCTTCCTTCAACACCAAGGACAATGGTCCAGCAGAAGCTCAGTCCATGCCTGTTAACCGCCCACCTCCACACACTCCAGCCCCGGTCCACATCCCCCAGGGCTCCATGTGGGATTCCTCAGCAGCACCAATGCACTGACTGTCACTCTATGTTCTCCTAGGTCATGTTGAAGATCTGCAGGCATCTGCACATGGCGGTGTGGAGGAGAATATGACATCAGAACTTGTAACACGTATTTCTTTCTCTGGAAGAGAAATTTTTTTTTTCCGGGGCTTCTAGAATATCGAGTGAATATCGTTTTTGACTGCCATCATCAATCAGGCCTCAGTGTCATGGACTCTAACGACCAGTCACTGGAGGTTATGACCAACTGAGGCCTGACTGACGATGGCAGTCAAAGGATGGCATCACTTACACATTGTCTGGTAGTGAGTATGCTTCTCAGTAGCAACCTTTTCTCCTTGAAAAATAATTTTGTATTTGCCAGCCAACATGGAAACTTGCTAAATATTCCAAGAAAACCCACTACATTTTCCACAAGCATCCTCTATGCTTTATTTCGGGGCCAGTGACTTGATCACTGTTTGACATCTGGTTTTTTATTCACCAACCCACACACCCCTGGCCCTAGGCAGCCACTCATCTACTTTCTGTTTTTCTAGATTTGCCTACTCTGGCAA
Organism: Pongo pygmaeus; assembly: GCF_028885625.2. Taxonomy (NCBI): domain Eukaryota; kingdom Metazoa; phylum Chordata; class Mammalia; order Primates; family Hominidae; genus Pongo; species Pongo pygmaeus. The sequence goes on from NC_085931.1 coordinate 43,320,393, forward strand.
TTTTTTTTAAATTTAATTTAATTTCTACTTTTAAGTTCAGAGATACATGTACAGGATGTGCAGGTTTAAAGATATTTTGCTTCCCTGATTTCTTCTCAATTTTGATATAAAAATCTGACAATGCACATTATGTACAACATACACAATTCTCTTTGTGGGGGTGAAATTCAGTGGGAGAGTCTTCCCAACTAATATGTGATACACTGGGAGGTTTTTAAAGGACAGCATCCATTACTGGCTGTAATGCGGAGGCATTTTCTTCAACACGTTTTCCACCTTGGGTTAAGCACTGTGTGTTTGCCTATTAAATCGGCTTTAAAGGTAAATTCTGTGAATAAAGATCTTAGTTTTCCATAGGCATCCTCATAGTTTTTGGGGATGTTGACCTATGGCTCAACCACCGTACTGCTTCTGGTTTTCTAACATTGTCAAGGGAATAACAGATCTATGTGAAGTGCGCAGCAGAATCTGATCCTCCTAAAGGTTTTCCTTTGTATGACTGCAGCTAACATCGCATGGCAGCAAATGCAGTAAGTATCATAAAGTTACTCACTTCATGAGGGACAAACTTTGCTTCAGTGTGCAGAAACCTGATTCTGGGATCCTGCTGGGAAGGAAGACTGGGGGTCTCGTGAGAGAAAGTGATTTTGCTGGTATAGGACTCTGGCCAGAGAGGCTGTAGCAGGGTCTGTCAACGCAGAGCAAAGACCAGGGGATCATGTGTGAGGCAGCATGGCTTCAGCTGGGAGGAGGAGGAGTGGGTGAGTCACCCTTGCTAATCACTTGTACTGATGTTTTCATTTCTAAAGAATGGTTTCTGGGGAGCCTCAGTGAAGAGGACCACCCTCCAGGTAGGGAACGATTCCAGGTAGGACCTGATGGGAAAGGGTTCCCAAGAGCCTTCAGGTTATCCCTGCTGCCTGAGGGGCTGAAGGAGGGGGTATGAAATCGGAAACAAAATGAAAATATGTGTGAGGTCTGGTTTGTTCTTTTCAAAGTTTCTTGGCATAAATGTAAGAACTGTCTCTAGGGGCTATATGGATGCTGTGTTCATAAGCGTACTTTGCAGTACACCTGCTCTCTTCTGCCCAGTGAAACAACAAAACCTTTGGTTTGGATTAATCAGCACTCCTTGGGGTTGTGCACAAGGGCTATAGGGCTGGGCACTGAGTGTCATCTGTAATGAAAGGACTCTGTGGGACACAGCTCTCTCACAGGCATTTACTTGAACTTAGAGAAAAAGTTCTTCTGCTGTATGCCAAGGGGAAGCTGGTAATCACCCTCTACTTTGAGGACTTGTTATAGCACGTTCATGTTTCTATCCTCACTGTGCATTTGAAGGGATTGCCCATGGGTGGATGGCAGAGTGAATATTCACTCTGGCCTCACTGGTAAAGCTCCAGTCTCCTGGGAAGGCAGGGGAGAAGTTTGACCTGGAGCATGTTTCCAGCCTCCACTTCCCACCCCTACTACAGATTCTGAGATGAGGCTTCTTTCTCCTCAGTTCTCTAATTTTTTGGGAAGCCAAGAGTTCCTTCACACAGAAGATGGCATTACACTATTTCCTGTCTTCTAAAATTAGGCTTCAGTTGTTGTCTAAGTTGATATTTACAAGTTAAGTTCTAGTCTTTTTATTCACAGATTGCTAAGAATTATGCAGGAAGCTCCACATGATAAAATGTGCAGATAGCACATAAGTCTGTCCATGCTATGGATGACATTTTTATCTTTGGGGGATCCTCATTTTACATAATGAGATATAAAACTAAGTGGGCACCCTCTATCCAGTCTGGGGCACTTCATTAGACCCAGAACTCTGAGTTTGATGCTGCCTATCATTTACTTTTCCTCATGAGACTCCCCCTGACCACCTAGGCATCGCTAGCACCTTCTGTATATTAGAGACCCTCAATCAGCATCAAGGCCTAGAAGAAAACATCAGAGAGAGTGAGATGGAGCTCCCCTGTGAAGTGAGGACAGCCCTGGTCCCTCCCTGAAATTTCTGACAAAATTAAGTTTACTTCTTTAAGGTCACTACTCTGACTGCTAATGAATTGTTTAGACTTCTCCAGGTTTGGACTATTATACACAGAATAAATCAATATGTATTTCTTCATGCCTGGCTTTTTTGCTCACATTAATTTTCAAATTCATTCATGTTCTTAAGTGTAACTGTAGCCTTGTTGCATACTAGTCACATAGTCAATGTAGTCAATATGTAGTCACATATTATAATGTATCTACTCTACTGTCGATTGACATAAGAATTTTTTTTCTCCTTCAGGTTCTAGGCGCTTCAGGAGGCATGGCTCCTGAAGGTGCCGACATGGCCAAGTCCAAGAACCACACCACACACAAACAGTCATGAAAATGGCACAGAAATGCTATCAAGAAACTCTTCTCCCTATTTAGACCCCTAGATCCTCTGGTGTGGTCTGTGCTGGGGAGATGTGTGACCTGACTCCTCTGTTCTGAGGGATTCAGAGCCAGGCCCTCCAGTTCCAGTGCAGGACACTCTACATCCCACAGGATAGCTCAAGGCCGCTCACACAGCCATTCTGTTTCTGCCCTCCTCTGAGGAGTTCCAAGACAACAAAGTCACACTGGTGTGTCTCATCAGTGACTTCTCCTCAGGTGATGTGATGGTGGCCTGGAAGGTAGGGGGCACCCCCATCACCCAGCGCATGGAGACCATCAAGCCCTCCAAATAGAACAACAAGAAGTACACAGCCAGCAGCTACCTGAGCCTGACGCCTGGCCAATGGAGGTCCCACAGAAGCTACAGCTGCCAGGTCACACACGAAGGGAGCACTGTGGAGGTGACAATGGTCCCTGCAGAATGCGCTCAGGCCCCTCGACCCTCACCCCATCCACAGGGGCCTGGAGCTGCAGGATCCCAGGGAAGGGGTCTCCTCTCATCCCAAAGCATCCAGCCCCTCTCCCTGCATCCAAGTAACCCTCAATAAATACTGTCAATCAGAATTCCTGTTCCATCTCATTATTTTTTATCTCATGTTCAATTTGCAACCTCCAGGAGAGGCTGTCACTCTCTGAGGCATTATCCAAAGAGGCCCTTCCTCACCTGGTAAACCCCTTTCCTTCACGCTCCACTGTAGCCTGGAGCTCCGCATGGCATCTTGCTCAGACCAGGCAGATCTTATGCCCTCCCTGATTCTGATTGCAAGGATCCACTGTTCCCCTTCTGGCAGTCCCAGGATCCTCCTGAGAGAACCCAGTAGACCTGGATGACTTTCTGCTCTCTGTTCACAATCTGTCCTGGGCACATCTTTCTCCTGCTTCATGCCTGAAGTTGCCCATTAATCCCGAGTGGACTGGTTCCTTGAAGTGGGAAGCAGGATTTAGAGATCACACTCGGGCTGCTACTCACACAGCCCTTTTGAGTCAGACACTCCAAACACACTCAAAATGGACACGAGACCCTCAGAGGGTGATAGGGGCTTGCTTCTAACTTCTCCTTGGAGGTTGAGGCTGGAATTTCTTACACCTGGCGAGACCCATCCCAAACTAAGACACCAGGGAGGATGGAAGGGAGACCCCTGGAGTTGTGGTTGTGGTCAGACTGAACCTTCCCATGGCTGCTGACTCGGGGCCAAGCCGCCTCTTCTCTGGGGCATTGGGGACACCTGAGGATGCCTCCCTGCTCTTGCTTTGTGGTCACCAAGAGATCAGGGTTGTAACAACCCTATAATGTAGAGAATCCCTGTCCCCTTCCATGCCACTTCACTCCTTAGGGAAGCAAACGCCCTCCCAGGAGCTCATTCCCATTCCTGGGCCACAGTCAAAGGGAAAACCTGATCCAGACATGAACTTCCTCGGGCCTCTGCATTTCCAGATATCCTGTCATTGCGTGCGTGGGGTCTACTGTCCCATCTCAGCTTGAGAAGAGCAGGCAAGCGCGTGGACACTCTACTAAACAAATGCCCGCCGGAGTCAGTGGTTTGGCTTTCCTGCATCACAGCTGCTGGTGGGGACTGGGGAGGGGGGCATAGGGGGTCCTAGGAAGTAGTTTTCGTATGAGCCTGTGTCAGTGTTTGATGTTCAGCAGAGGGACCCAGCTGACTGTCCTAGGCGAGTCCTTTCTTCCCCTTCCTTCTCTGCTCTTGTCAAGTTGGTGACAATTTTCTGCTGGTTTTGATCTTTTTCTGTGACTTCTCACAGCCTGTGGGCCTGGTTTTCCTTCTGGACCTTGGTTCTGAGAGGCTGACCTCTCCTCTCCCTATTTAGACCCCTCTATGCCTCAGCTGGTCACTTAAGACCCCTTCACCTCTGACCCCAGAGGCAGGGCACTGAAATGGTGACCTCTTGAGACTCCTCTGTCTGTCTGCCAGGTGCATGTGGGTCCCCAAGACTTGCTCTGTTCTGTGTTCCTCTGTCTGGGCTCCTGTCAGACCAGCTTTGTCTGTGGGGTGAACTGGGGCCTCATCTCACGGAAAAGAGGGACACAGAGAGTGATATGAAATCCATTAACAAGTTTAAAAAAATCCACTACCCGGTAAAAAAAAAGAATCCACTACCAGGTAAAAAATTTGGTTCTTAACATCATTAGTCATCTCAAAACTGTAAATAAAAATCACACTCAGATACCACCTACTGTAATTAGAATAAATATAACCAAAAAAGAAACTATCATTTTATCTAGAAATTCCAATAGTGAGTATACACTTCGTGAAAATGAAATCAGTATATTGAAGCAATAGCTGCCTTCCTAGGTTTAGGGAAGCACCACTCACAATAGCCAAGGTATGAAATCAACCTAACCTGTCCATCGACTGAGAGCAATGAAGGAACTTCAGCACACAGACACGATGAAATATGCCTCATCCTTAAAAATTCATGGCCTGATATCATTTGCAGCAACCCCAGATGATCTTGGAAGTCATTAAGTTAAACGGAATCAGCTAGGCAGAGAAAGACAAACCTTGTATCATCTAAACCATGTGGAAGCTAAAAGAAAGTAGTTGAAGGTGAAGGTACAACAGTGTTTATGAGAGGCAGTGGGGAGGAGAGGGAATGGGCAGTCATTGGTAAGGGGTGGAGAGCTGCGGTTCCCGGGGAGGGATGAATTCTGCTGATGCACTCCACAGCAGGGTGATTGGTGGTACCAATATGGCAGCCTCTTTTTCAGCATAGCTAGAAAGGAGGACACTGAAGGTTCACAACACATAGAAATAAAAACTAGACATGGGAACAGATGTGAGAAACACCCTGATTTATCATTCCTCAGTGTATACAAGTAGGAAAAGATCCCACTGAACCCCCTAATTTTGAACATGTATTACAAAACAAATTTTAAAACTAGAAATAAGCAATACCAAAATACACACAGAACAATGAAAGTCCCTGAAGATCCAAAGCAGTTCCCAGAAATATAGATGCGGCTGAGACCTCACTCTTCCCAATGTCAAATTATGTTGAAAAGCTATAAATATCTAAACAACACGGGAGAGTCATAAAAATGGAACCATATGCCAATGGGCACAATTAGGCAGCCCAGAAATTCACCTGAATGTGTAAGTCAACACATTTCTCAAAAGAGCCCCCAAAACACAAAATGGGAAATGGCTAGTCCATTCAGTAGATAATTTTGAGAAAACTAGAAATCCAGATACAAAAGAATGAAATAAAACCTTTGTGTTTCACACTACACAAAAATCCCATTCAAAATTATTTCAAAATCCCAACAGGACACTTGCACGTATAGAACTTCCATGAGAAAACTTAGGGTGAGCATTACATTTGGGAAACCTGAACCTATGCTCACAGGTGCAAACAGAAAAGAAGATGAAGAAAACATAGGAGAAAAACACTCACGGCCACAGGAATGAATCCGAAATTATTTCTTCTCTTGATTGGACAAAAAATCACTACCAACAGAAGGAAAAATAAACATGTCGGAACACAAAAAACTGAAGAGCTTCTTCACAGGAATTTTTTAAAAATGAAGCAAAACAGCAGGCCCCTATAAACTGGAAGAAAACGGTTTTAAGTAATCGCATATCTGAGGGAGGTTCATATTGAATGCTTACCAGAAACAAAGACTAAGAAAACGTACACACACACACACACACAAATAATCCAACCAAAACTGGACAAAGAACCTTAAAGGTCACTTCATGTAAGGACACATGAAACTAACAGGTAAAAGAATATGGGTTTTCCACATCACTGTCACCCAAAACACCTCAAATAACACTGCAGCCCTACCTGTCATCATACAAAAATTAACTTAAGATGAATGAAAGATTTCAATGGAAGACCGCAAACTACAAAAATCCTACAAGAAAACTTAGAAAAAAAACCTTCTCCACATGGGCTTTCCCGAAGTATTTATATGGCTTAGCCCCCAAAAGCAAACTGCAAGAATCACGGACCTGTGCAAGTTGGGCCTAATGATCCACAGAGCTGGGGCACAGAAAAGAAACTGCCAACACAGTTAAACACACAGCCTACAGGATGGGAGAAAATGTTCTCACCCATGCATCTGACCCACTTCTAACAGCCAGAATCTACAAGGACCTTAAGTAAGTCAAGACAGAGAAAAATAATCCAATTTTAAAAATGAGACCCTGTCTCAAAAAACAAAAGAAAAAAGATCGGGAAAAAACCCACAACAGAACAAACCCAAATAATGTAAATGGAAGGGAACACAAATGAAAACAGAAAGTAATGAAAGAGCTCTTCCTGCTGAGCCCTCCCTGAGGGATGGTGGCAGGGAAGTGGCCAAGGAGCACGAAGCTGGGTATGTCAAGGTGGCTGCCCCAGACATGACTCCCTGTGACCCCAGATTCCTCTCTCCTGGGAATGCTAACCTGAGGTCTCCTGGGAAGAAGGTTTCCTTCCCACCACTGTCGGGATAGGGCCCAAGCCTTCAGCGCAGCACCAGCTGTGAACAGGGATCAAGAGCATAAATTGGCTCTCTTGACCTGAGTCTCCGGAAGCCTCAGGCGCCTTCCCAGGGGCCTCAAACTTGTGGGGCTCACATCAAGCGCCTGACCTCGGGTCTGCCCAGCCCACATCAACCCTCATCTGCTGACATCTCCTCCTAAGGGAGCCTCCCTGCCACCCATCTCGTAGAGCTCAGCTCTGGGGATTACAGCAGCCCACAGCGGCCCCTAGAACTATCTCTGCGGGACTGTTAGATGCCACTTATCCCTGAGCTGAGACTGCAGGAGAGCAGAAGCTTGGACAGGGCCTTCCCAGCAACAGATGATCTGGTCCCCACAGCTCATCCAGAGGGGGACGCCCTTGCCAGTGTGGGCACTGAGGCTGCTCTGTCCAGCTCCTCTGCCCACGTTGCTCGCACATGGAGTCTGGAGTCCCCAGCTGAGCACACAAAAGGATGCAGGGTACTCTTCCCAGGCTGTGCAGCAGGCACCAGGGCTCTGGGCAGTACTGTCCAGTCTGACTGTCACTCAGCCAGGTGAGGCGGGGCAGAGGGAAACCCCCGGATTCTTCGGATCCCACCTGCTTGGCCTTTGGAGCAAGGTAGAGTAGGGACAATCAATACCTGCTTCTCCTGAGAGCATCTTCTCTCTCTCAGCACCAGAGTTACTCCTTCCCGAACAGCATTGGTGGGGGGGCCCCTCCTTGGTGCAGAGCTCGCTCAGGCCCATCTCCCACAGCCTCTCTCAGGGTTGCAGATCTGGTCCCCATCCTGGCCCTTGGAGGGCCCACTGGGCAGCTGGGTGCAGACTGGGGTCCAAGGAATGGAATTTAGAGGAAATGCTTTGTGGGCACAGGGTCTTGAGAGAGGTGGGTCTGTCCCTGCCTGAGGGCTGCATGGTGGAAGGTCTCAACTGGATGAGAAGGGACCCACAGATGCACCTGCCTTCTTCCTCAGCTTGCAGCTCTCCAGGTCCTATCTGTGCTTAGCCCACAAGAAGCAGACGTGCAGACAGACCCAAGCTCAGGTGGCTACAGGCCAGTAGGTGTCAGGGAGGCCAGCTGGGAGGCTGGGACAGTGAGAGCCAAGGATGGGCAGTGGCCAGGACAGTAGCCTGGGAGCTGGGTGGCCTCTTCACATCTCCAGCCCTCCTCGCCCTCAGTTGGAGGACAGAGGTCCTAAGGTGTGGAGAAGGCACTGAGGCCCCAAAAGGAAAGTGAGGTGCAGAAGCCAGGCTTGGGTGACAGGAAGTGGCAGCTGTCTCAGCTGTTTTGGAAGCCTGAGAACTGATTTTCCGGTCCTAAAGTGAGGGATGCTGGCCTCATGCCCCCTCAGGCCAGGACCCTGCACTGCCTGCTTGTGGCCATATTTAGACAGCACGTGGCCTCTGCTGGCACTGTCTGGGGACAGCAGAAAAGAGTACTGAGGAGTGGACGTGGGAAGATTCTGCAAAATTTAAGAAAAGGAAACTTTTTTAAGAAGCCTGTGGGGCCTTCCCAGGCCAGCTCACAGCTCCAGGTGGGCACCCCAAGCATCTCAGATCCACAGAACAGCCACAGCAATGTCTCCTAGGAAGCAGCACCACCTGCCACTTGCTTTGGCTGTGACCTGCATCTCGGGCCTGCTCTCTGTGCATCTTGGCTGGAAGACAGCTGGGAAAGAGGCTATGCTCTCCTCCAGGGAGGGGGCCCAGCGGGAAGTGCATTAGCTGCCCGACCTGCTCAGGAACAGTATGGGCCACATGCCTGACCAAAGTCCTCTCCCCGACCCCTCTTCTCCCTTGGAGACCAGGATCCTGGAGTCGCTCTCTGGAGATCTGGCCAATAACCCTCTGGATCCCAGGGCTGTTTGTGGTTCCCTTGGAAGAAGAGACAAAGGGCCCGAATGCCTGCAGCCCATGCCCGGGAGCTGGACAAGGACACTGCCCTGGAGTAGGCTTCCTTCAGACCCTGCTGTGGGGCTTGTCGCTCTCCATGCCTTCTCTGCTGCTTCCCTGCTTGACTTCAGCCTCACAACATGTGGGGTGTGACTGGCATCAGGGGCAGGAAGAGGCCACCCCCTGCCTGAAGGTGAGGAGGAGGTCCCTAGGCAGGTGCGTGGCTGCAGCACAGAGAGACCAGTGCTCACCGGGCCTGGTGCTTGGCATACTCAGGGCCCTGGAGGATGGGTGCATGAAGCTGGTTTGCGGAACAAATGGGGCCTTGCTGTGGCAGGGAATGGGGAGCTGCCTGGGCCTGGCCTTCGGTCTGGCAGAGATGAACACCTCAGGCTGTGCAGTACCTGGCCCTCAGTCTGTCAGAGATGAATACCCCGGGCTGTGCAGCAGCTTCAGTATCATCCAACACCACACTGCCTAGGCAACACGTGCCTACAGTGGCTTGGACAAGATGCCCCTGTCAGCCCCTGGGCTGTGACTCAGTGGGCCAGCATCTGCCCAAGACAGGACTCCTGGGAGGGGCTGGCCATTGTCCCTCCTGACTCAGTGGCTCTCAGCTCCCTACCGTGCCATCGGGTGCTCTCAGGACAGACGCTTCCAGGACAGGCTCTTCTACAAAAAAGGGGTTACCTGCTGGGCCTGGAGTCACACCATAGACAAGGAGGCTTTTGGACATTTAGGCAGGGTCACTCTGTACACATCTCATCACAAAATGCATCAGCATTCCTCAGGGATGTGACCGTTTCTAGGGAGGGCCTCGTCTCTATCTCCCACTCTCCCCTCCACATGCCTCCCCCACCTCTCTCCACACAATATTGGAGCAGTGAGCCTTCTCCAAGTTCAGAGTCAGAGGCTAGAAGCCACTGCCCCCGGCCAGGTTGGAGGCCTTGACTTTGGAGCATTTAGAGAGCAAATGGCAAAGATGAGCAACCTGGAGCCACTTTGGCTGTTACAAGAATGGCTTCTCGGTCAGGTCCTGGGGCACTGCTGAGACAACATCTGACCTATGACCCCACCTCTTCTGTGGATGGCTGAGCTATTCTTTACATCTGAAGGGTTCCTCCACTCCCTCAGCAATAAGGTTCAGCCCTGGTTACAGACTAGGCATAAAATGTGTAAATTTATAGCAGGCTTCATAAAAAGCAACAATAACAACAGTGTGAATTTCAGGGTAAGATCTCTCTAGATTGTGTGTGAAATGTGGAGCATCAGATTGTCACTGGCTCTCAATCTTCAACTAAAATAAACAGCGTAGTGCATGTGATGGTGCCAAAAGTATGGACAGCGGAGTTTTCATTCACGAAAGAATCTGGCCACAAGAGCTACACACACAATGCCCAGGAAATACCTTTCATTGTCCTTCCCAAGTTACGGAACAAACGCCTCTGTCCCCAGCCTTCAACATCAGTTCTGACAGAGGCAGTAACTATGTGAACACGGCATTTAGACCAAATAGGCTAATTCATTCTGAAATTTAATTGAGACAGCTACAATTTCCTAATCCTATGACCAGAAGAGTCAAGTGTTTCACTGAAGGTCTATGATTGGTGTCTCCAGGAGCAGTCCCAGAAAGGAAGCAGCTCTTGCTCTTTCGACTAAGAAGAAGACAGAGGTGCAAGAAAGGCCACCACCCAGCAGCAGGGGTGGCGCAGGACTGGGGCAGGGCCGGATGTGTTCATGTAAAATAAGTGTACACGCTCCTTATGCTGTGACCAGGCTTCCTTTAGAATACAATGATGTTCTTAGAGGAGGCCAATGAAGGTAGAATTTGGATGAGGCCAAACTTACACAAAACCCTTCTACATCTTCATACTGGATTGTGTTACACATAAACCTCCAAGGACCTACAGGGATACAAGGACAAGGGCTTCTTAAACAAGAAGGATCAACATCCTTGTCGTATATGAAGATCCACAGAGAAAGCAGTCTGGGAAGAATTAAGTAAAGCGGAAAACAAGGCCAGAAGAAGCCGTGAGAGATGAGGAGTGAAGAAATCAAACTACAGGGGCCCCCAACAAGCCAGGATCAGAGTTCCCCAGACATGGCCATTATTGCTGGGACAAGGTGGCTGGAAGTGGACCTGAGGGGAGTATGTGAAGAACATGCCTGTGCTCGGGGGGAACTAAGCGGTGACGACGTTCTGTGATCATGGGTGTCAGCTGGGGGATGTTATCATAGGACAAAATTAGAATGCGTAACAGAAAACAGCAGAGTTGAAAATATGATTTCTCCAGGGAAAACAAGAATGTAGAAAAATGAAACAGAAGTAAGAAATATGTAACATGGAGGAGTTAACTTCCTGCAAAAAAATTCAACAGAGATTTATAAATGAGAGAATTGACTAATGAAATAAAAAAGAAAGATAATAACAGACACAAATAACTGTCAGGCCTCTGAGCCCAAGCCTGCACGTATACATCCAGATGGCCTGAGGTAACCAAAAAGTACAAAAGAAGTGAGACAACCAGCTCCTGTCTTAACTGATTGACCAACCTTATGACATTCCATTATGACTTTTTCCTGCCCTGTCCCAACTGACCGATCAATCAACCTCGTGACATTCTTCTTCTGAACAATGAGTCTTATGATCTCCTCACCATGCACTTTGTGTCCCCCGCCCCCGCCTGCAAGAGAAAACACCCTTTGACTGTGATTTTCCACTACTGACCCCAGTCCTATAAAAAACTGCCCCACCCTTATCTCCCTTCTCTGACTCCTTTCTCAGACTCAGCTCACTTGCACCCAAGTGAATGAACAGCCTTGTTGCTCACCCAAAGCCTGTTGGTGGTCTCTTCACATGGACACGCATGACAACAACAAAGCCAGAACTCGGTTCTTTGAGCAAGGTAAACAAGGCAAGTATTTTTAAGATTTAGTGCAGAAAATAAAGAACCGTAAAGATTACAAAGAAAAGAATTATATAACTATAAAAAGTTCTAATCAACAAGACAACTATCCTAAATATATGTGCAGCCAACACAGAACACCCACATTCATAAAACAAGTTCTTAGAGACCTAGCAGAGACCATACAGTAATAATAGGTGACACTTCAATATCCAATTCACAGTATTAGATTATTAAGGCAAAAAACAGATATTCGGGACATGAACTTGATACTTGACCAAATGAACCTAACAGCCATATATGGAACTCTCTACTCAGAACAACAGAATATATATTCTTCTCATCTGCACATGGCATATACTCTAAAACTGACCACGTGATTGACCATAAAACAAATTGCGGCAAATTAAAAAAAAAAAATCTTACCAGCCACACTCTCAGACCACAGTACAATAAAAATAGAAATCAATACCAAGAATATATGCTCAAAACCACACAATTACATGGAAATTAACCTGCTCTTGAATGACTTCTGGGTAAACAATGAAACTAAGGTAGATATCAAGAAATTCTTTGAAACTAAAAAGAACAAAGATACAACATAGGAGAATCTCTGGAATACAGCTAAAGCGGTGTTAGGTGGAAAGTTCATAGAACTAAAATCCCACATAAAAAGTTATAGAGATCTCAAATTAACAACCTAAATCACACCTTGCAGAACTAGAAAAACAAAAGCAAACCAACCCCAAAGCTAGCAGAAGAAAATAACCAACATCCACCTGAACTGAATGAAATTGAGATGCAAAAAACTGTACAAAAGATCAATGAAACCAGAAGTTGGTTTTTTGAAAAAATAAAATAGACTGCTAGCTAGATTAATAAAGAAAAAATGAGAGAAGATCCAAATAACCAGAAATGACAGAGGGGACTTTACCACTGACTGCACCAAAATACAAAAGAAAACCATCAGACTATTATGAACACCTCTATCCACACAAACTAGAAAACCTACAAGAAATAGAGCAATTCCTGGAAACATACAACCTCCCAGGACTGAACCAGGAAGAAATTCAAACCCTGAAAAGACCAACAAGTTCCAAAATTGAATCAGTAATAAAAAGCCTAACAACCAGAAAAAGCTCAACACCAGATGGATTCATAGCTGAACACTACCAAGAATATAAAACAGAGCTGGTACCATTTCTACTGAAACTATTCCAAAAAAATTGAGAGGGAGGGACTCCTCCCTAACTCATTCTGTGAGACCTGCATCATTCTGATACCAAAACCTGGCAAAGACACACCACCACCAAAAATACTTCAGGCCAGTATCATTGACGAACATAGAAGCAAAAATCCTTAAGATGCCAGTGAATCAAATCCAGCAGGACATCAAAATCTAACCCACTATGATGGAGTAGGCATTATCCCTGGGATGCAAGGTTGGTTCAAAATATGTAAATTGATAAATGTGATTCATCACATAAACAGAACTAAAATTAACCACATGATCATTCAATAGGTGCAGAAAAAACTATTGATAAAATTCAAAGTACTTTAATGTTAAAAACCCTCAACAAACCAGGCACTGAAGGAACAGACTTGAAAATATTAAGAGCCATCTATGACCAACCCATAGCCAACATCGTACTGAACAGACAAACACTGGAAGCATTCCCCTTGAGAAGTGGAACAAGAAAAGGATGCCTCCTCTCACCACTCCTATTCAACACAGTACTGGAAGTCATAGCTAGGGCAATCAGGCAAGAGAAAGAAATAAAATACATCCAAATACAAAGGAAGGTAGTCAAACAATCTCTGTTTGCAGATAATATGACATTATACCTAGAAAACCCCATAGTTTCAGCCCAAAAGCTCCTAGATTTGGTAAATAAATTCAGCAATGTTTCTGGATATGAGTAGCATTTCTATACACCAATAACAGTCTAGCTGAGTGCCAAATCAAGAACAGAATCCCATTTACAATACACACGCGCGCGCACACACTCACCCCTAGGAATACAGCTAAATGGGGAGGTGAAATATCTCTACAATGAGAACTACAAAACACTGCTGAAAGAAATTAGAGGTGACACAAACAAATGGAAAAACATTCTAAGCTTGGGCAGCCATACTGCCCCCCAAAATTTACAGATTCAATGTTATTCTTAACAAACTACCAATGATATTCTTCAGAGAATTAGAAAAAACTATTCTAAAATTCATATGAATTTTAAAAAGAGCCTAAATAGCCAAAGCAATAAAGCTGAAGGCATCACATAACCTGACTTCAAACTATACTACAAGGCTACAGTAACCAAAATAGCATCATACTGGTACAAAAATAGACACATAGACCAATGGAACAAAGAAGAGAGCCCAGAAATAAAGCTGCACACTCACAACCATCTGACCTTTGACAAAGTCGACAAAAACAAGCAATGGGGAAAGGACTCCCTATTTAATAAATGGCGCTTGGATTACTGGTTAGCCATATGTAGAAGATTGAAAGTTGACCCTTTCCTTACACTATATACAAAAATCAACTCAAGATGGATTAAATACTGAAATGTAAAACTGAAAACTATAAAAACCCTGGGAGAAAACCTGGAAGTACCATTCTAGACATAAGCGCTGGCAAAGATTTTATGACAAAGATGCCTAAAGCAACTGCAACAAAACCAAAAATTGACAAATGGGATCTAATTAAACTAAAGAGCTTCTGCACAGCAAAAGAAACTCTGAACAGATTAAATAGCTCACAGAATGGGAGAAAATAATCATAATCTCTGCATCCCACAAAGGTCTAATATCCAGAATCTGTAAGGAACTTAAATTAACAAGCAAAAAACAACCCAATTAAAAAGTAGGAAAAGGACATGAACAGATACCTTTCAAAAGACATATACGCAGCCAATAAGCATATGAAAAAACACTCATCATCACTGATTATTAGAAAAATGTAAATCAAAACCACAATGAGATACTATCTCAAGCCAGTTAGAATGGCTATTATTAAAAAGTCAAAAAATAACCGATGCTGGCAAGACTGTGGAGAATACAAAACACTTACACACTGCTGGTGGACACACTGCTGCTGGGGAAGTAAATTATTTCAGCTGCTGAAATGTGGAGAATATGAAACACTTACACACTGCTGGTGGACACACCGCTGCTGGGGAAGTAAATTATTTCAGCTGCTGAAATAATCACAGTTCGGGAATTTCTCAAAGAATTTAAGGCAAAACTACCATTCAACTCAGCAATCCCATTACTGGCTATTATACCCAAAGGAATATAAATTGTTCTACCATAAAGACACATGTACATGCATCCTCATAGCAGCATTATTCACAATAGCAAAGACATGGAATTAACCTAAACGCCCATCAACATTAGACTGGATAAAGAAAATATGGTACATATACAGCATGTAATACTACTCAGCCCTAAAAAAAGAATGAGTTAATGTCCTTTGCAGCAACGATAATGGAGCTGGAGGCCATTACCCTAATGGAGCTTACGCAGGAACAGAAAAACCACCACCACATATTATCAGTTATAAGTGGAAGCTAAACTTTGAGTACACATGGACACAAAGAAGGGAACAACAGGTGCCTACTTGAGGGTGGAAGGAGGGTGAGGATGGAAAAACTACCTATCGGGTACCATGCTTATTACCTGGGTGACAAAGTAATATGTGCACCAAACACCCACAATATGCAAGGTCAAGAGATCAAGACCATCCCGGCCCACATGGTGAAACCCCGTCTCTACTAAAAATGCAAAAATTAGCTGGGCATAGTGGTGTGCGCCTATAGTCCCAGCTACTCAGGAGGCTGAGGAAGGAGAATTGCTTGAACCTGAGAGGCCTTGGAGGTTGCAGTGAGCCGAGATTGTGCCACCACACTCCAGCCTGGTGACAGAGCAAGACTGTCCAAAAAAAAAAAGGAAGCCCATCAGTTATAAATGGGCAACTTTACCAGATTCAAAGGAAGCATCCAGGTCATCCCCAAGACCTCTGTAGACTTGTGGCCAATGGTGTTTCAGTCATGTCTTGTGCTCTCTGCCAGCAGCCTGACATCAGCCATTGCTATCCCATAGTCGCCATTTGCACACTGCTGTGCACATCGGTCACTTCTTTTTTGCTGATCTGGATCAAGTCCCTCTCACCAAACACTGGCGTGTCTTTGTGTGCACTGCACTCTCCACTGTCAGCCTCTGCTGCATGGTCCCCTTACAGATGCTGAATGTCCCATGCGTGCTGCTCTGAGCCATGGGATATGATAATGTCCAGTCCCTCGGACTCCGTGAACTCCTCCATACTTGTCTTCTTCACTCCTCACAAAGCACCCAGTCCTCGTCCACATGAGTAGATAGGCAAGTGCTGTCCCCATAGGCTCTTTTCACTGAACTCCCACGGAGGGCACTGAGGACTGGCTGGGGGCACCTAGGACTACTGACTGTTCTGCCTTTGTATAGACATGGTCTATCCTGGAACAAACCCGTCTTCCGAGGGAGTTGATGGAGGGGCCACTGTATTTATAATGCCCCAGGGACCTGCTCACATCTGCTCGTCCTTTCTGTAACCTCTACCTTGGTTGGACCTGCCCGTGGGCCGCCTTTAAACCTCTGCAGCCCACTGTGACCCCCTCACCGTCACACAACACTGTGTCTGTGTCTCCATCTACACAAAGCCACCTGGCAAGAAAGACACCCCCCTCCTCTCAAAGATTGACACTTTTCAGCAAAGGGTGACCCAGAAAAGATGCAGACAGAACCAGGCCAGTGTACCTAAACAATACCTACCCAAGGCATGCACAACTTTCTACAGTACAAGAAACTCATACTTCTTCATTTCAATGGACTTCACAGGAGAGTTTAGAAATGAAGATTGGACAAACATAGAAGACACACATAAGTATAAATACACAGAGATGTTGGGCAGACATGCCAGGCAAACACTCATGAAACAGAAGATGATGTGGCTGTGGTGATAAACAGCAAACTCAATACGCTTGAAGACAACACGTGTTATTTTGTCTTTAGAAGATCAATGCCTAGGCCAGACCAGTGGCTCACACCTGTAATCCCAGCAATATGGGAGGCTGAGGTCAGCAGATCACCTAATGTCAGAGGTTCGAGACCAGCCTGACCAACAACATGGAGAAACCCCATCTCTACTAAAAATACAAAATTAGCCAGGTGTGGTGGCACATGTCTGTAATCCCAGAAACTTGGGAGGCTAAGGCAGGAGAATCGCTTGAACCCGGGAGGCAGAGGTTGCGGTGAGCCAGGATCATGCCATTGCACTCCAGCCTGGGCAACAAGAGCGAAACTCTTGTTTTTAAAAAAAAGAAAAAAAAAAAAGAACATTAATGCCTGTTAATAAACGGTTCAATTTAAAGAACAGAATTTCAGTCCTCAGCTCCAACACTGATCAGCTTGGACAAATCTGTTCCCTGCTCTGGACCTCGTTTTTTGGGTATTTCACATGGGGATAATAGCACTGATGACTGGGTTGTGGTGAGAATTAAGGGAGACAGAATGCATAGTAAATCCTTCATAAAAATGGGCTTCTGTGACTTGGGGTGAGCTCCTGGAGGACAGGGAAGTGTCCAGTTTTTTCCAGGACACCTCCAGGGCCCCACCCCAGGACTTTGCTCTGTGCCAGACACATAGTAGGAACACAGATTGCTGAAGCAACTGAGTCTCCATTTCTGTGGCTACTGGTTAAAGACCCAGAGAGCCAAGGCAGGCTTCCAGAACGCCCTCCCCCCCAGGCCAACTCTCCTGTGTGTATCCATCTCATTTCCTGGGTAGGTGGGGGCAGAGCAGCAGCCGAGGCCTGGCCTTCTGTGCTGAGTCTGGTGGGGGCCAGTGGCAGCTGCTCCTCCAGGGAAGCACCTCCCAATGGAGGCTAGGAAGGAGGAGAGAGCTGGGGGTGGTAGTGTTACCAGAAAAGGGTCCCAATCCAGACCCCAGAGAGAGTTCTTGGATTTCTCAAAAGAAAGAACTCGATATGAAACCCAATTTTATTTTTACATTAGTACATCTTTAACGCTAAAGCTACTTTTTAATAATAAAATTTTATGAATCCAGTTTTAATTAATGACTATAAGGTAAGATTTTCATAACTATTTATAACTCTTTATAATATTTTTTCTTGTTAAAAAATTGATCAATGTTCCAAAAAACCTTATTATTTTGACACATGGGCCCAGATTCTGGCTCTGTTTCAGTGCCTTCTAACATTTTATTTATGGAAGAACTAAATAATACCCTTTTCATTTTGGTCAACATGCTCAGACACACAATTCTTTACAAAGTTAAGTTTCATAAACGTCCTATAACTTGCTTAAATTTTATTTTCTTTCAGCTAAAGATAATACTTAAAATTTCTAAGTTTAGACAAAACTCTTTTTTTTTTTTTTAAGACAGAGTCTTGCTCTGTCGCCAGGCTGGACTGCAGTGGTGCGATTTGGCTCACTGCAACTTCTGCCTCCCAGGTTCAAGCGATTTCCGTCTCAGCCTCCCGAGTAGCTGGGATTACAGGCGTGTGCTACCAGCCTGGCTAATTTTTTGTGTTTTCAGTAGAGACAGGGTTTCACCATTTTAGCCAGGATGGTCTCGATCCCCTGACCTCATGATCCACCCACCTTGGCCTCCCAAAGTGCTGGGATTACAGGCGTGAGCCACCGCACCCAGCCTTCCCATGCCTTTTTTTAAAAAATCAGAAACAGGTAATTTTTCTTTTTAGTATAAGCCGTTTTAATTACGTACCAGGTGCAGAGTCTAGGATACAAGACAGAACTGCAGATAAAGTCAACTCTTTCTAGCATAGCTAGGAGGCATGGCTAACTCCACCTGTCCCAGGGCCTTACATAGAAATCTAACAGCTCCAAACCACATAATCTGAACAATTTTCCAAAGTCAGAGAAGCGGTTTATGACATTAAAGCACTTAGCAAATTTAACCTCTGACTTAATTTACACCAAATGTCTAAATTTTGAAGATATTTTCATTTTACCAGTAACTCTTAAAAACCTTTATTCCCCAAAGATTATTGAAATCACATGAACTAAAAGGCATTAGAGCTTCTATTTTTCTGAAGTATTTGAGAGCTTTCATTCTCTTTAAAGCCAGTTAATTAGAACTCCTTTATACAAACATCCCACATACAGCACTTCTAGACAAGATCGAGCAGTTCTAAGTTTTTCTTTCCCATGTTACGGCTTTCTGACTTGTCCTATTTCCCTCTTTTTCTAAATAGTCATTCTACTTTAGGACAAGAATTTGTAATACAAGATCCTCCCTCCCACAAAATCTCTTTCCTTCATAATCTTCTTTACCATAAATACATCTTCTTATCTGCAACTTTCTTTAGCTCTCTTTCCCCTACTGATTTCTAATGTCCACCCACAACGAAAAGGTCAGGTAAAGCAAAAGGCAAAACAAAGCACAGCCTTCCCCAACTTTTCAGAGGGACCTGTCTGCTTACACTTCTTGGGGTCCAGGAGGAAAACAGAGGCTCCTCCTAAAATGGGGTCTGTGGCACCTTCTGCTTTTCCCAAGGAGTCCCAGGCTGCCAGAAATTACCTTAGCTCCTCTCATGTGGCCATCAAGAGTGACAACAAGACAGACTACGGAAATAATTCAGTCAACTGAGAAGCAAAACTTAGTACTGCCCCCATTGTAAAGATGGATACACGAAGGTGCCAAACAGTTTAAAAACTCACGTACACATAGAGTTAGGCTCCAAAGCTCACTCAACCATCCTGTGAGTGTGCTAATGCTACGCCCAGTCACTGATGCACTTGGTATGGTAGCTCATGGCCCCCTTAGAGCTTAGAACCTGGGTTTCATGTCTTCATCTACAGCTATATAATTTAACAATTTTCCTCTGAATTTGTTGGATTCTACCCCTATATATCTCAAATTTTATTAATATTACTCAATCTTAAAGGAGACTGTGATGCCTTTAGTCTGCAGAAACATTAACCTAATAAACAAAGGACTACATGAGGTTAACAGTATTCAAATTTTTTCTATATGCTTTAAAACACTGAGGCTATGTATTGAGAAACACACCTAAGAAACTGCAACCTATCTACTCTGGACAAAAATTTAGACACCACGTCTTCAAAATAAGCTATATAGTGGTACTTAGGCATATTTTTACATATATCAACAGTATTTTACATATTCATGACCTTAAAAATAATTTAAAAAGTGTAAAAATTATAGACCTTATATATTTGTTGGCTTGAAAAAAATGACACAATATAGATTGTTTCCTTAAAGCAGTCAATACAATACATAAACTTCTAGAGTAATCAGTGTTAAAAAAAAAAAAAAAAAAGAGTTCATAACAAAGGTAGTAACATTAGGAATAAAAGAGGGTTCAACACTGCAGGTTCTTAAAGGCAAAAGTTAGTGAAGCATTGTTTCTGGTTGTGAATCTTGGCCTAAAAATATATAATTACACGTGATCCTCCCCCCTTCCTTTTCCTGTTGCAAAGATGTGATGAACCAAATTTGCTCATGAAGATGACAATACTCCTGAAAATGGTGGCAGAGAAATAAAATGAAGTGAATATGGTTCTCTTAATGATCTCATACACTGGAACTTATTACCTCCATGCCTCTTGCGTATCTCCAGACTAATATGTGAGAGAGAGAAAATGGCTGTTTGCGACCAATATTTTATTCGACGCTTCATTTTTTGATTCCCCAAGTAACTACTTACAACGAATTAACAGGATATGAAAGCACAACTACTCAAGAATCTAAATAATTATCCAACTGATTTTTTCCTCACCTCTAAAACAATAACGGACCGATCATTTTAAAAATACAACACACTGGGCCGGCGAGGTGGCTTACGCCTGTAATCCAAGCACTCTGAGAGGACGATCACAAGGTTAGGAGTTCGAGACCAGCCTGGCCAACATGGTGAAACCCCATCTCTACTAAAAATACAAAAATTAGCTGGGCACGGCGGTGTTCGCTTGTAATCCCAGCTACTCAAGAGGCTGAGGCAGGAAAATTGCTTGAACCTGGGAGGCAGAGGTTGCAATGAGCAGAGATCACCACTGCACTCCAGCCTGGGCAACAGAGCAAGACTCCGTCGGGGCAGGGTGTGGGGGTGGGGGAATACAACACACTGACAAGTGGTCTATTTTTAACTCAGTTTTGGATTGTTGTTTGTTAAGGCCATTGCTTGGGATAAAGAAAACAAAGGGAGGAGGAGAAACAAGAAAGGATACAAGAAATAGAAGCAGCAGCATAAAAAAATGAAGAGGAACAAGAAAATGATGATAAGCAGAAGAAAAACCAGGCTAGAAAAAAAGAAAAAGAACAGGTAAGAGAATCAAGGAAACCTATTATACATTTTGTCCCCTTCCTAGTTCATGAAATTTTAAAAAGTCCAAGAAAATGTGGCACATATACACCATGGAATACTATGCAGCCATAAAAAAGGATGAGTTCATGTCCTTTGTAGGGACATAGATTAAGCTGGAAACCATCATTCTCAGCAAACTATCACAAGGACAAAAAACCAAACATTGCATGTTCTCACTCATAGGTGGGAACTGAACAATGAGAACACTTGGACATAGGAAGGGGGACATCACACACCAGGGCCTGTTGTGGGATGGGGGGAGGCGGGAGGGATAGCATTAGGAAATATACCTAATGTAAATGGCGAGTTAATGGGTGCAGCACACCAACATGGCACATGTATACATATGTAACAAACCTGCATGTTGTGCTCATGTACCCTAGAACTTAAAAACAAACAAACAAAAAACTCCAAGAGCATCCCGATAAAAAAACAAGCAAAAACATACACAAATAGTCACTCCCCCAAACTTTTGTTAATAACATAATGGTACCACTCACGCCTGGCTCAGGTGCCAGCAGGAGGAGGGCGCCCTCCAGATTCTGCAGGAGATGCGGGGAAAACTCCTCCTTCCCCTGGCTGCGCCTCCACCACTGTCACAGAGGCCCACAGCTTCCTACCCACCCCAGGCCAGGCGGGGCTGCCCTGCAATGCTCCCACCTGCTTTCCCGGCCCCCAGACTTGCTGCTGCTGCTGCCACCACTAGTACCGATGCTAATACAACTACTACTGCTGTCACCCTCAATGCACAGGCCCACCCTACAAGGCTCCTAACACCTGACCACTGCACTGCCTGTGCCCTGGCGGCAGCCAGCGGCCCTCCTACCGCTCTGGCGCTCTTCAGTCTTCATTGCTGGCCTCCTACTGCTCCCGCGCTCTGACTCTTTAGTCTCATGGCCGCCACCAACCACACCGAGGCAAGCGGTGGTGCCACAAGCTCCAGCCTCCAGCAGGCAGCTCCTCCTCCTGGCATGAAGCAACTGGGCAGGCAAAGCCAGGAAAGCCTAGAACAGGATGCAGAGAGTGATAGCGTTAGAGCCTCACCTTGTCATGCTGGCCACTGGACGGCAGGGCCCAGTTTCAGCGAAGGCACTCACACCCACCCTCCAAAGGCCAGCCTCTCCTTTTGGCCCAAGTTGGCCAGGAACTAGGGCCTGGAGTGGGGACTGGAGACACCACAGTGCCTCGGCTTCCTACTCCACTAGAACCCGCTGGGCCCACCCTGGCTGCATTCCTCGGGAAGCAGGAGCAGCAAAAACTCAACCCCAGCCAGCCCTCCCAACCTGAGTGCCGGTTCCCTTTCCTGACGCCTCCACCCACGGGGCCCTGTCGCCCCGCAGTGTCCGCTACTGCGGGCCCGGGGGTCCCAGGCAGTCTCCGCAAGAGAGAGAGGGCGCGGGCCTGGGAACCACGGCGGGTCTAAGTGCCGGGCTGTGCTCAGGATCCCCGCGGAAACGCTGTGCACCTGCCGCGCTCCAGCAGGAGGAAATGGCCCTCTAGAGTCTGGAGTCCGGGGAGACGAGGACCGCTCCTCTGACCACCCGTCACTGACACCTCCACCGCCCACCGCCAGGAGGGGCAGCGCAGCCCCCAACAGCACCCCTAACCCGCCGCCGGCAGTGTAGCCCCCAGATAGCGCCTCCAACACCTCGCCCCCCACCACCAGCAGTATAGCAACCGATGGCGACCCCAACCTGCCTCTGCCTCGGACACTGCAACACCCGATGGCGCCCACAACCCGCCCCCTGCCGCAGGCAGTGCAGCCCGGGATAGCGCTCCCAATCCGCTCCCTGCCGTACGCAGTGTAGCCACGAATAGTGCCCCCAACCAGACCCCTACTGGGGGCAGTAATGCACTGATATGGCACCCAAACCGCCCCCCAACTGCGGGCAGTGCAACCCGGGATAGCGCCCCAACCTGCTCCCCACCGGGAGCAGCAACCCAGGAAGGCGCCACAACTCACTCCCTGCCTCCGGCAGTACAGCCACGGATAGCGCACCCAACCCGCTCCGCCGGAACCAATGTGGCCCCAGGTAGCACACCCACCAGCTCCCTGGCAGGCAGTACAGACCTCTGATAGCACCCAACCCGCTCCCTCCCAAAACGGGCAGTGGTTCCGTCCCTCAATAGGGCCCCCAACCAGCCTCCCACTCCCTCTACACGAGCAGTCTGGCCCCCAGTAGCACTCCCAATAAATTCTGCTACCTCTGTCTCAGTGTAGCCCCAGAAAGCGCCCTCAACACCCCCCCCCTCCCTGCTGCCAATAGTGTAGGACCCTATAATGAGCCTAACCCATCCCCCACCACAGCATTGCAGCCCCAGATAGTGCCGCCAACCCGCTCCCTGCTGTGGGCAATGCAGCTATGGATAACGCCCCCAACCAGCTTCCAGATGCAGGCAATGATGCCCTGCATATCACACGTCCCGCCCACCGCAGGCAAAGTAGCACCCGATAGCGCCCCCAACCCGTGCCCGACAAGGGCAATGCAACACCCGATAGTTCTTCCAACTCGCCCCCCGGACACGGCCACTGCCACTGCATCCCCAGATAGTGCCCCCAAAACTCCCCACTGCCACTAGCAGTACAGCTTGGGATAGTGCTCTAACCCACCCCCAGCCACAGGTAGCGCACCCCCAGATAGCGCCCCCAACCCACTCCCCTCCGTGGGCAGTGAGGCCCCACATACCACATCCAACCAGCCCCCTAACACAGGCAGTGACACCCTGGATAGGGCCTCCAACCCGCCCCACCACACCACAGACAGTACGGCCTGGGATGGCGAACTTTTCCCACCACCATTTTACCATTCTGGCTGTACTGCAGTCTCCCTGGCCCGCACCAACCGCAGCAGCGAGATGAGCCATGGCAGGCTCCAGCCTCCAGTGTGCTAACGAAGTGGCTCCTCCTTTTCCTTTAAGCTTCCAGCCTCCAGCGTACTCAGAAAGTGAGTCTTTCTCTTTTTCCTCTAAAACAGTACTAACCAGCTACACAAGCCGACGCAGAAGAGCCTGGAATGACAAAACGCCCCGCTTGGCATCATTTATATATTAGAGTTTATGCAAATGAAGTTCCTGGGCTACCTGTTCTGATTGGATGAGGGAGACCTCTAGGCCTACTCTGATTGGACTTTGTTATCATGTTCTGATTGGTTGTCCTAAGACTAGCTCTCATCCAATCAGAACATGCAAATAAAGCCCAATCAGAGTAGACCTAGAGGTTTTCCTCTCATCCAATCAGAACATGTAGTCCAGGAACTTCGTTTGCATAACCTCAGTAAGGGGAAGACTCGCAGTTCCAGGCTCTTCCGTGTCTGCCTGTCTATTGGCTCTGAACGCTCTTCAGAAGAGGAGCATTCACCGGTGTGCTATCTGGAGCTACACTGCCCAAGGCTAGGGGGTGATTGGGGGTGCCATCGTGGGCTACACCGCCAGTGGTCGGGGGCGTGTTAGGGGCAGTAGTGGGTGTTGCATTGCCCACGGCAGGGGAAGGTTGGGTGCGTTATCCCGGCGTCATTTCCCACAGCAGCAGTGGGGCTTATTGGGGGCGCTATCCGTGGCTGCACTGGTCGCAGCAGGGTACGAGTTGAGGGCGCTGTCTGGGACATCAGTGCCCATGGTGAGGAATTTGTTGGATGTGATATCCAAGGCCCATGGCTGGGGGCTGGTTGGGGGCGCTATCCATTGGCTGCACTGCCCACAGCCAGGAGCATATTGTGGGCATTACCGCAGGCAGACTGCCAGTGGCGGGTGTGGGGGGGGCGGGTTGGGTGCTATGGGGGACTGCACTGCCCGGCAGGGAGTGGCTTGGATGCGCTATCCGGGGTTGCATTGCCGGGGGAGGGTGGCGGATTGGGTGCACTATCAGGGGCTACACTGCCTCGGGGAGTGGGGGGATGGCGGTGCTATCTTGGTCTACACTGCCGGTGACGGGGGGTGCGTGTTGGCGTTATCCGGTGCTGCACTGCGTGCGGTGGGGGGCTAGGGCCGGGGGGAAGGGTTGGATACACTATCGGGAACTACACTGCTCGAGGCAAGGGGGGGATTGGGGGCGCCATCATGGGCTACACCACCGGTGGTTGGGGCGTGTTAGGGGCAGTAGTAGGTGTTGCACCGCCCATGGCAAGGAGCGGTTTGGGTGCATTATCCCGGGCGTCATTTCCCGCAGCGGCGGGGGGGGCCTTGTTGGGAGCGCTATCCGTGGCTGCACTGGTCGTGGCGGGGCACGGGTTGGGGCACTGTCTGGGGCATCAGTGCCCATGGTGGGGAAATTGTTGGGTGTGGTATCCGAGGTGTCACTTCCCATGGCTGGGGGCTGGTTGGGGGCGCTATCCATGGGCCGCACTGCCCACAGCCAGGAGCGTGTTGGAGGCATTATCGGGGGCCGACTGCAAGTGGCGGGGTTGGGGGCGGGTTGGATGCTGTCGGGGGCTGCACTGCCCTGCAAGGAGTGGGTTGGGTGTGCTATTCAGGGTTGCACTGCCGGCGGTGGGTGCAGATTGGGCGCAATATCAGGGGCTACACTGCCGCAGCGAGTACCGGGTTGGCAGCGCTTTCCTGGGCTACACCGATGGTGGCAGGGGGCGTGTTAGAGGCGCTATCCAGTGCTACCTGCACGTAGCGGGGGTTGGGTTGGGTGACCTACAACAGGCGTCACTGCCCGAGGTGGGGGGCTTTTTGGGGGCGCTATCCCGGGAGTCATTTCTCGTGGTGGGGGGGCTGATTGAGGGCGCTATCCGTGGCTGCACTGCCCACAGCAGGGAGCGGTTTGGGGGCGTTATCCTGGGCTGCGCTGCCCATGGCAGGGGGCACGTTGCAGGCGCCATCGGGTGCTGCAGGGACCTAGGTGGGGACGAGTTAGGGGCGCTATCGCGGGCTGCACTGCCGGTGGCGGGCGGTGGAGGCCTCAGTGACAGCGGTGGTCTCCAAGAGAGGAGCGGTCCTCCTCTTCCCGAACTCCAGACTCTTAACGGCCACCTCCTTCTGTTTTTGCCCAAGTGCGGCGGGAGCACAGCGTTTCCGCGGGAATCCTGAGCACGGCAGGGGCCCCAGCCACGTGGTGCTTCCAGGACCCACGTTCTCTTGCTCTATATTGTGGAGACCGCCTGGGACCCCCAGGCACGCAGTAGTGGACACCACAAGGCAACAGCACCCTGTGGGTGGAGGCATCAGGAACGGGAACCGGCACTTGGGTGGGGAGGGCTTGCGGGGTTGAATTTTTGCTGCTCCTGCTTCCCGAGGAGCGCAGCCCGGGTGGGCCCAGCGGTTCCTGTGGAGTGGGAAACCCGGGAACTGTGGTGTTTGCAGTCCCCACCTCAGGTCCCAGTTCCTGGCCAACTTGGGCCAAAAGGAGAGGCTGGACTTCGGAGGATGGGTGTGAGTCCGTTCGCTGCAACCAGCCCCTGCCACCCAGTGGCCAGCATGGCAAGGTGGCGCTCTAATGCTGCCATTCTCTGCATCGTGTTGTAGGCTTTTCTGGCTGTGCCTGCCCGGCTGCCCAGTACCCTGAGAAGGAGCCACATGCCCTGCACTGGAGGCTAGAGCCTGTGGCACCGCGGTTTGCCTCATGATGGAGTTGGCTGAATTAGGCTTCCCAGAGATTGCAGTGTCCCAATCTGGAATCAGTCTATGTGCTGTATTGTGTGGCCACTGAGACTTTGCAGACATTATGTGATAACGAGCCTGAGGTGAGAGACGAGCCTGAGGTGAGAGACGCTCCTGGGTTTTCTGCATGGCTCCAAGATGGGGTCTTTATAAGGGAAAGAGGAAGGCAGGAGGAGCGTCACAGTGAGAAGACATGTGGGGGATGGAGGGAGAGAGAAAGGGAGAGAGAGAGGAGTCCAGGAAGAGGAAGACAGGGAGGGAGAGAAGAAGAGCAGGAGAGAGATCTGAAGATGCTGAGCTCTGGCTTTGTAGTTAGAGGAAAGGGCCAAGAGCCAGGGGCGTTCTCTAGAAGCTGGAAAAGTCCTGGAAATGGGTTCTTTTCAGAGCCACCAGAAGGAGCCCGGCCCTGCTGGCACCCTGATCTTAGCAGCCCAGGCCTCATTTTGGACTTAAGACTTCCAGATCTGGGAGAGAATTAATGTGTGTTATTTTAAGCCACTAAATTAGGGGTCATTTGTGACAGTGGCCATGGGATAGTCAAACTGGGGCCATGGGAGATGCTCACCCAGGAAACTTCCCTACAGAGCAGGGACCATGCAAGAGGGGCTGGGTGGGGCTGGGCTATGTTCTCTGTCTCCACACCTTCCTCTCAGAGAGCAGCTGGAGCCCCAGAACCTGGGAGCCTCACAGAGAAAGTCCTGATGTGGGACCTGATTTTCCACCCGAGACCCAGGATCCAATAAAGAAGTGTTTCCATAAATGATGCGTTCTCTAAAGAAGGCCAGTGACTTTCTGTGCCAAGTACCTGAGAGAATCGCCATGTCCTAGAGCTGCCAGGCAGCCCTAGGTGCACAGGTCACCTGTGCATGTGTCAGAGACCAAATCCCATCAATACTGAGGCTTTGGTTAAGACAGGTACTTGCTTTTAGTTGTGAAAAGATGCCTGGCTTTGGCAGGAGAATAGCTTGAACCCGGGAGACAGAGGTTGCAGTGAGCCGAGATTGTGCCACTCCACTCCAGCCTGGTGACAGAGCGAGACTTTGTCTCAAAAAAAAAAAAAAGGAAAAGAAAAGATGCGGATTCAGCATCTCTGGCCTGGCTGGGCTAGGGGTTGTCGGTAGCCAGTGCGGCCTTTCCACTGCTTTCGCTTCCCTGGGAGCCTCCGACACTTCCTCCTCAGTCAGCTAGATGAGTTCGCCCCTCAGGTTCCTTCAGTGGAGTAGATTCTGAGCGGTCCAGAATAGCTCCTAGTGCTGTGTATGGGAGAGGAGAAGACAGAGACTTGACTTGGAGGCCTACCTGTACCACCAGTGCGGACTTGACTCCCAGTTTCGAAATCAGTATGACAATGATGTCACTGTTTGGAGCCCTCAGGGCAGGATTCATCAAATTGAATATGCAATGAAAGCTGTTAAACAAGGTTCAGCCACACTTGGTCTGAAATCAAAAACTCATGGAGTGTTGGTTGCATTGAAAAGGGCACAATCAGAGCTTGCAGCTCATCAGAAAAAAATTCTCCATGTTGACAACCATATTGGTATCTCAATTGCAGGGCTTACTGCTGATGCTAGACTGTTATGTAATTTTATGCGTCAGGAGTGTTTGGATTCCAGATTTGTATTCGATAGACCACTGCCTGTGTCTCGTCTTGTATCTCTAATTGGAAGCAAGACCCAGATACCAACACAACGATATGGCCGGAGACCATATGGTGTTGGGCTGCTTATTGCTGGTTATGATGATATCGGCCCTCACATTTTCCAAACCTGTCCATCTGCTAACTATTTTGACTGCAGAGCCATGTCCATTGGAGCCCTTTCCCAATCAGCTCGTACTTACTTAGAGAGACATATGTCTGAATTTATGGAGTGCAATTTAAATGAACCAGTTAAACATGGTCTGCGTGCCTTAAGAGAGACACTTCCTGCAGAACAGGACCTGACTACAAAGAATGTTTCCACTGGAATTGTTGGTAAAGACTTGGAGTTTACAATCTATGATGATGATGATGTGTCTCCATTCCTGGAAGGTCTTGAAGAAAGACCACAGAGAAAGGCACAGCCTGCTCAACCTGCTGATGAACCTGCAGAAAAGGCTGATGAACCAATGGAACATTAAGTGATAAGCCTATGTATGTATTATCAAATATGTAAGAATACAGGCACCACATACTGATGACAATAATCTATACTTTGAACCAAAAGTTGCAGAGTGGTGGAATGCTATGTTTTAGGAATCAGTCCAGTTGTGAGTTTTTTCCAAGCAACCTCACTGAAACCTATATAATGGAATACATTTTTCTTTGAAAGGGTCTGTATAATCATTTTTTAGAAAGTATGGGTATCTATACTAATGTTTTTATATGAAGAACATAGGTGTCTTTGTGGTTTTAAAGACAACTGTGAAATAAAATTGTTTCACCACCTGGTAAAAAAAAGAAAAGATGCCTGGCTTCAGCATTGAGAAAACCAACTCTCCTTGAACAAATGCTTTGCATATTCTCATAGAAATAAGGGAACACGTATTACACACTCCTTGCACTGCTTCCTGCAGAGCTGAGATACTACCTTTCACAAGCACCCTGAGCCACCTGCTAGCCTTTTGTGTTTCCTTCCTGGCTTCCTCCCTTTTTTTTTCCATCTCTGAGCCTGCTATAAGGTGAAGAATCGAGGTGGGCCCCAAATGTAAGACCTCATGAATTTGATGATGCAACAGTGTCCCGGACAGTCCGGCTCTCAGGGCTGGGGAGCTGGGCAGAGAGAAAAGAGGACATTCCGGGGGCCAGGGAGCTCCAGGCCCAGAGTAGGATTTCAAGGCTAAAGAAACGGAGGCTGTGGGTGGGTAGAGAGTCTTAACTAGGGTAGGGACAGAGGGTGTGTCTGAAGGCTCAGCCAGGGACAGCTTCATCCAGGAAGAAGGCAGCAATTGGGGGCCAAGCTGCAAGGAGGAAGAGGTGGGGAGAGAGAATGTAGAGAGGTGTTCAATGACCAAATGCCTGGCCTGGCCTGTTTCCTCAGGAGACACCCCTGGGAGTCTGGGAGCCTCTCCCCCTGGGCTACTATCCCACTGGGTGCCAGGAATCTCCCCTTACACTAAGAACCCAGGGTGAGTGTCAAATTATATGTTAGCTAAGAAATGAAGAGAGGGAGCAGGATTTCTGATTGACAGTGAGGATATTTATTAAGGGTTTACTGGTACAGGGAGAAGGGCTGGATGATTTGGGGTGGGAGGGGATCCCTGCTGTGGGATCCTGCAGCTCCAGGCTCCCATGGGTGGGGTGAGGGTCAGGGGCCTAAGAACATTCTTCAGGGGTCTCTGTCTTCTCCACATTGCTCTCTTGTGTGTGACCCGGCAGCTGTAGCTGCTGCGGGACCTCCACTGGTCGGGTGTCAGGCTCAGGTCGCTTCTGGCTGTGTACTTGCTCTGTTTGGAGGCCTTGGTGACATCCATACCCTGGGTGACAGGGGTGCTGTTTGCCTTCCAAGCCACCGTCACGGCTCCCGGGTAGAAGCCACTCATGAGACACAGCGGTGTGGCCTTTTGGCTTGGAGCTCCTCAGAGGAGGACATGAACAGAGTGACCGAGGGGGTGGCCTTGGGCTGGCCTGTGGGTGGGCAAGGGGCAGGAGATCAGCATCCTGTTGTGTACCTGGGAGCCCCCTGACCTCAGTGTGTGAAGAGGGGTCAGGCCCCCTCAGTGCCAGTGCAGGAACCCTCAGATGTGGTCCACAGTGTCTCAGAAGGGTATGACATGGGGTTCCTAAAACAAGTCTCTGTCATTCAGGGAACCTCTGAGCCTTCCCCTGCCCAGGAGTGGTGGCAGTTAATTTGGTATTCATTTCCAAGGCTGGAGAAGGATGTAATTTTTTTTTTTTTTTTTTTTTTTTGGTGAGACAGGGTCTTACTGTGTTGTCCAGGTTGGAGTGCCCTGGCGTGGTCTCTGCTTACTGCTAATTTTTGTATTATTTGTGGAGATGGGTTCTTCCTGTGTTGTCCAGACTCGTCTCAAATACCTGGGCTCAATGGATCTTCCTGCCTTGGCCTTGCAAAGTGCTGAGATTACAGATGTGAGCTACTGCATCCAGCCCTTTTTTTTTTTTTTTTTTTTTGAGATGGCGTCTCACTCTGTTGCCCAGGCCGGAGTGCAATGGCACAATCTTGGCTCACTGCAACCTCTGCCTCCCAGGTTCAAGCGATACTCCTGCCAAAGCGTCCCAAGTATCTGGGATTACAGGCATCTGCCACCATACCTGGCTAATTCTTTTGTATTTTCAGTAGAGATGGGGTTTCACCATGTTGGTCAGGCTAGTCTCAAACTTTTGACGACCTCAGATGATCCACCCACCTTGGCCTCCCAAAGTGCTGGACAGGCATGAGCCACCGCGCCCGGCCTCCCAGCCCCTAATTCTTATGTTCATCAATCAATCTCTTGCTGGGGCTCCCCTAGGAGGAGGTGAAATGACCCCAGCTCGCTGTTCCTCACATGGATGCTGCCACGTCACTGGCTCAGGCTCAGCTGCTGGGTCACCAGGAGAATGGACCCTTCCTCCACCTCAGCTCAGAGCACAGTGATGATTCGTGACTTTCTTTCCCAATAGAACTTCAAATCTCTGAAGATGGGGGATAGGAGTATGTGCTTGAGTGTTTGTACTCATGGTCTTGTTCTTGGAGTGACAAAGCTGGAACATAATACCTCTATGCATGAAAAGGTTGTCACTTGTCACAACTAACAGGCTTTCACCTCACGGAAATTTTCTTCCCTTGTGTACTTTTCCCTTGGCAGTGGACATGGCTGCACTCTTCCAAGAAGCAAGCAGCTGTCCCGTCTGCTCAGACTATCTAGAGAAACCAATGTCCCTGGAGTGTGGATGCGCCATCTGCCTCAAGTGCATCAATTCACTGCAGAAGGAGCCCCATGGGGAGGATCTACTTTGCTGTTGCTGTTCCACGGTCTCTCAGAGGAACAACATCAGGCCCAATCGAAAGCTAGAGAGGCTGGTTTCCCACCTCAAGGAACTGGAGCCCAAGCTGAAGAAGATTCTGCAGATGAACCCAAGGATGCGGAAGTTCCAAGGTAAGGAACCTGTATACCCTGCCCCCTTCCCAAGAACAGACCAAGAAAAATCATTTGTGCAACTGGCCCCTCATTCCATATAGGGATTAGCTGCTGTCTGGCACCTAAAATTGAGATGCTGCTTCATCAGATTCTCAGCCCTGACAACACATAGAATCACCTGGTGATGTCAAAAACAGAAACAAACAAAAACCCGATGTCTATGTCATGGGTTAGACAAGGGATTCTCTAAACTTAGTGTGCTCAGATTACCTGGGGATCTTGTTAAAATGCAGATGCTGAACTGGGAAGTCTCAGAATTGATCCCGCTGGCTTGGGGACTTTGCTGAGTAGCAAAAACATAAGAGCAACTGAATTTGAATTTCTCTCCAGCAAAGGTTCCCAGGACTCTGACATTAAGATGGGCCTGGTAATTCTAATGCACAGTGAATATTGGCATCCATTGTACCAAACGACCTCACCCCAGGGTTGGGAAGAGTTTGGAATGGAGCATCTATGGTGTTTGTTTCTGTGAGTGTGGGGAGAGTTTCAGACAGTGGTCTCCTCATCCATGCGCCATGGGCTTCAACAGTGGTCCTGGCTACAGAAAATACTATCACTCTCCATAACTCTGGAGAAAAGGGACATTTACATGAAGAGGTTATGGTCAGCCTGGGCACAGAATTACACCTATAAATGGTGGTGGGTCCCTATAATGTCCCCGACACTGGTAGCTTCTGCCCTGACACCCATAATCTCTACTCATCCACCTACCCATACCTGACTGTGTCTCTGCTGAACTATGGAGGACAGATTCACCCTGCCCAAGTCATGTTTGGAACCCTCTTCCTCCTTCCTTGTCCATGTCCATTCCCTAATTCACCATTAAACAGCAATCAATCCCTAGTCTTGACTAGGGTAGTCTTACTGTAATCTATAAAATATATATTAGTGATCATATCAGTTTTTTGACTTGAAAGATAATATGTTTTGTAGATTTTTTTTCAGAATGCTCTGGACAATTAATTTTCTCTAGGCCAGATCACACTGCCTCCTCCATGAGAACTGGCAGCTTCACCTGTCAGCCACATACCCAATGCCTTAAATTATTGACCTTTGTATTTGCTGCCCTTATTCTCTACAATCAGTCAGTTATGACGAACAACTTTCAAATACCTTTCTCTTGGCTCCAAAATGTACCATTGTTTTGCTTAAGGTCTCACCTCCCATGTAGGATGGAAAACATTCTTTCATCTAAAAGGTCCCCCTCCTCCCCCGGCCTTACAGCCTCCTAATGTCCAGGACCGGCACCTCTGTCATCACATTGTCAGCTGCAGAGATCCCTATCTGCTGTCAGAACTGTGCACAATTAATTTGTTTACAAACATGGAAAACAGAAGCCTGGAATCATGCTCTATATACTGAATTGGAGCAATAAAATGTGGAAGCAGAAACATATTTAATATCGACCACTTGCATTGTCTTAATTATCATTTATTTGTTCACACATCAAGGTGGTAGAAAGCGGGGCATGGTGTCTGCCTTCAGAGACCCTCCACTCGAAATGAAGAAAAGTTCAATGAAGCAAACACATGACATAAAGTAAAATAAGAATTGCTCCTGTGAATAAGAGTGATGTATTGCCACAAAGCATACCTATGAGAATTTGAAATAGGGAAGTTTCCTCATGAAAAGTTTTGATTTTGGAGGAAGAAAGGAATTAAAGAAACTAAAGTCAAGAGATATTTGGGCCTTTGAAGTAGAAGAGAGGCATGGAGTTGGCTTCTGTCCATTTGCTGAGCAACTTTTTTTTCTTTTCACAGTGGATATGACCTTGGATGGCGACACAGCCAACAACTTCCTCCTCATTTCTGATGACCTCAGGAGCGTCCGAAGTGGGTGCATCACACAGAATCGGCAAGACCTTGCTGAGAGATTTGACATGTCCATTTGTGTCCTGGGCTCCCCTCGCTTTACCTGTGGCCGCCATTACTGGGAGGTGGACGTGGGAACAAGCACAGAATGGGACCTGGGAGTCTGCAGAGAATCTGTTCACCGCAAAGGGAAGATCCAGCTGACCACAGAGCATGGATTCTGGACTGTGAGTTTGAGGGCTGGAGGCCACCTCTCTGCCAGCACGGTGCCCCTGACTTTCCTCTTCGTAGACCGCAAGTTACAGCGAGTGGGGATTTTTCTGGATATGGGCATGCAGAATGTTTCCTTTTTTGATGCTGAAGGTGGTTCCCATGTCTATACATTCAGGAGCGTCTCTGCTGAGGAGCCACTGCGCCCGCTTTTGGCTCCTTCAATTCCACCTAATGGTGATCAGGGTGTCTTGAGCATCTGTCCTGTGATGAACTCAGGCACTACTGATGCTCCAGTCCATCCTGGGGAGGCCAAATAAGCCCTCACTGCAAAAAAAAAAACAGGGTCAGAAAATTACTTGGGTGGGTAGACTTAGGAATTTTCTACTTGGTAAAAGCATTATACAAAGTCATAGGAGAAAAATATGGGACATTTCTATAATCTATATTCTAATTTGATTAGATTATTGAGTCCTAAGTATTAATTATTGCCACCATCCAACTCATTGAGTCTTATGGTTCACATCTTGTTTCCTATAGAAATGTTCTGTATTCTCAGATCAATTTCCAAATGCTTTACTTTTTCATTTCTGTAAGTTCAAATCAATGTTTAAATTATAGAAGTTATGAGGTAAATAAACATTTGGATATCACCTAATGCATCATGTGATTTTCTAAATGATAGGAGTGCAATAGATTTTATTCATAGTAAAAACATGAGTGTGTGTGTATGTGTGTGCGTGTGTGGGTGTGTGTGTATTTGAACAGAGAGCTGGATAAATGCCTATGTCCTATCCAGAACTGAAAAGTTGTCGCCATCATTGCTCAGTGTGGGTAACATTTTCCTGGATGTGTGTTCATCTGCATTAATGATAATTCTCAATTAGTTATTGCAATTATTAATTGTAATTGTTATAATTAATAAATCTCTATGCAGGCTAACAAAGCAAAAAAAGATAACACACATTACTAATATCAGAAATGAAAGAGGGGCCATGTCTACCAAACTGTTGGGCATTAAAAGGATAATCAGGGACTGTTATGTGTGACTCTATTCCCACAGTTTGATAACCAGGTGAAATGCATCAATTCCTTGAGAGACATAATCTTCCCAAGGTCACACTAGGAACAGACAATCTGAACAGCCTCTGCCTATTAAGTGAATTAACATTAAGAACATTCCAAAAAAGACAACACCAGAACCAAATGATTTCTCTTATGAAATGCACCAAATTCTTATAAATCCCAACATATTTTCACAATATAATCCAAAAATTGTGCTCCTAGGTATGTACTCGGCTGAGATGAAAAGTTATGTTCACACAAAGCCTGCACAGGAATGTTTACAGCAGCTTTATCTATAACCACCCAAACTAGAAGCAAGCAAGATGTTTAAGAGGTGAATGAAAAAACAACCATCTATAAAACACAATATTATTCTGTGATTTAAAGGAGTTCTCCATCAAGGCATAGAAAAGACAATGGCATGTATCAGAAAGACTGTGAGGGCATGCCTTCATGTGGATGAGACCACACAGGCAGCAGAGCAGGGTGACTTTAAGTATATTGATTAGTGAAGTAAGTTCATCTGAAAAAGCTACATAATATTGGGTTGGTGCAAAAGTAATTGTGGTTTTTGCCATTTGAAGAATGGAAAAACCACAGTTACTTTTGCACCAACCTAATACATGACTCCAACTATATGACATTCTGGAAAAGGCAAAACAAAGGGGATGGTAAAAATATCAATAGTTGGCAAGGTTTCTGGAGAAAGAGGACAGAGATTCATAAGTAAAGAAGAGGGAATTTTTGGAGCGGTGAGAGTATTCCTTATGAGATCGAAATGGTAAACATAACAGTAAATATTTCAAAATTCATAGAAATGTGTAACAGGAAAAAGAACACTGTGAATGATAGACTTTAGATACTAATGTATCAATATTTGCCCATTACTTTTAGCAAATATAACAGTAATGTAAGATGTGAATATCAGGTGGAATTATAAGGTAGGGTGAGAGAATAGAACAATACGGGAACTTTGTGTATTACAGGCTAGATTTTTATGTCAATCTAAAACTCCCTTGGTTAAACATTCAGTTTTAAAATTATAGCTCCACTGTTTCAGGGAGATGACAATAATGTTCAACAATTGAGTAACGTCTAGACATTAGTTTGAAAGATTGTCTATTAAATGTGAATCAAAATTGACTTTCAAATGTATATTTAATTGTGTGATTTCAGCAATCCTTCTTGATTAGGCAAATAAAAATTTTGGCACATTTAAACATATGGCTTAACCTCCTCTATAGCTTCTTCTAACACATGGGACACTGAATACAATCCACAATTGTTATTCTTAAATCAACTTAATAAATCTCCACAGTACCTTCATGTGAGTGCACCCGGTGGTTTGCCCAGAGTCCAGGTTGTGTCATGTGCCTCTTGGTGTAGACGCTATATCTTCTTAGAATTTCTATCAGAGAAGAGCCTGGTTAATCCTTTTGCAATGCAGAGAGCTAATGACATGTTACTGACAGAAGACCAGAGGAAGAATTGTGATAATTGGTTCTGACTTCTGATCCCATTGTTTACTGGCTTCCAAGCAGAGCCATCTCAATCAAAGTTAGGTCTCAGGAAGATCATGGAGTTCAGTGAGCACTTTCTACATGGATTAGAAAGACTGCGTGTTTAATGCCTTCACATAGATGATGACACAGAAAGGCAGAGGGCTGGTGTAGTGGGGGCCTGGACCCCAATCCCACTACAGCCATGTAGACCTGGGAAGGTCATGTAATTTCTCAGCCCTCAGATCTCTGCACTGTCATGTTAAACTTTTCATAGGGCCTACTTACTAATATCACAGTATGGGGCTAGAAGAATCACTAAATGCAGGAGAATATTAAGAAAGAGAATCAGAACTTCAGTAGTGATATGTAAGGGTTTACTAAATGCCAGAAGGAATAAGCCAGAGACTTAGTAGTGGCTGAACACAGAGAGGCTGCTTGGGTGGCTCCAGGCCAGTGGAGGACGGTTCCCTGTTCGTCTTTTACGTGGGCGTGATGCCTTACAACTTCTGGAGGACATCTCCTGTTATCTCCGGGAATCCCCACATCAGCCCGGCAGGGTGGGCAGAGGAGGGGCTGCCGCTCAGATTTTACAGTGGAGGGCACTGAGTATCACTTAGAGATGGTGAGTGATTTGCAGAATCCCATTCTAATGAGGGAAGGATCTGGGTGGGGGGCGGAATAAATTTGGTTCCCTAGAGACAGATTCCTGAACAACTGAGACCTCTATATCATGCCCTGGACCACTGATCAAAGGGACCCCTTCACTCTCTCCAATCCTTTTATTCCAAGGTGTGTGGAAAGACAGAGTTCGTGCTCGGGAAGAGTTGCCTGAGATGAAGACAGGTCCCTAATTATAAAGCATTCTTTTCCTCTGCCTTTCAAATCTTCCACCCCAAGTATGACACAGTTTCCTTTAAAGGATGTCATCTGTGGGACCTTGGGAAGCACAAATGCGTGGGCTTCCTCCCCTACTCCCTTCACCCTGTCAGCTGCCTCTCAGTAACTGTTTCTTCCAGTGACCACAGTGAGCGACCAGTGTCTGCCTGTCTCCAAGACTGCTTAGGCCTTAGAACAATGCAAAACATCTATCACAAGATGCTTCTGCAAGTAACAACTTCTCTCCCACTTATCAAACCTGAATAAGTAGCTAATGCGAATTAACTGAAAATGAGGCCATCTGGGCTGGTGCTTTGGTGGTTTAATGAATTTAGTCTGCCACCCCCACTTTCTCCTTGACTGCTGATCTGAGCCACCTGGAACAAGCTGTGGCTAAGAATGGGCAGCAGGTGCACCAGCACGGAGTGTACACCTTATCAGCTCATTCTCTCCTCATCAAAGATAACTTTCCATTTTACAAACTCCACATCCATTCCTTGACCTTGCCATGGCAGACAGTCCTATCTCCTCTCAGAAAGACCCCTCCGGCTGGGCGCGGTGGCTCACGCCTTAATCCCAGCACTTTGGGAGGCCGAGGCGGGTGGATCACGAGGTCAGGAGATCGAGACCATCCTGGCTAACATGGTGAAACCCTGTCTCTTCTAAAAATACAAAAATTTAGCCGGGCGTGGTGGCGGGCACCTGTAGTCCCAGCTACTCGGGAGGCTGAGGCAGGAGAATGGCGTGAACCCAGGGGGTGGAGCTTGCAGTCAGCCGAGATTGCGCCACTGCACTCCAGTCTGGGAGACAGAGCAAGACTCTGTCTCAAAAAAAAAAAAAAAAAAAAAAAAAAGACCCCTCCATAGCCACAGCCTGGAAACCTCTGCCCCAGGACTCTCATTCAGGTTCACTCCGATCCCCCTTTCCTCTGTCTCCAGATGTCCCTTCCATTAAGCCAACGGCTCTGCCTCTTCTCCCAATCCTTCACTAGTGAAAATGCCACTGATTCTCTCTCGTGAGCCCTCTGAAAGTCCTCTCATAAAATACCACTGTTCATCCTATTTTTTTTTAAGTCCAACTCTAGATCACTAACATTTGTTTTCAGATTTTGGGTTCTACGTTCAGAGGAATGTTTCTGTCCTTCCCCTTTCCAGTCAAGTCTATTACTGCAGGAGTGGAATCAAGATTCTACTAAAATGATAAAGCACTATGGCTGTGTTTGCTCTGTGTATTCTCTGGAAGTGTGTGCCCAGGATTGCCAGTCTTTATTTTATTATTTGGTAGAAATAAAAGTAAGTGACATGTCTGATATTTACATTTTGAGTTTAAAAAATTTTTTATACTGTTTCCATCAAAACTCACTTTAGATATTAATATATTCATCTTGGTATTTTCTTCTAAATGCTATAAACCTGTGTTTCCCGTATTTATTTCTCTTAGTGATCTCTATCCTTCTGTGAACCCTTCCTTGCTCTCAGAGGGATCCTAAATACAGAAATGGAGATTTGCATTCCTGTTTGGAGAGATGTCATTTTCCGTTCTCAGAGCCTCCTGTGTGCCGTAGAGACCACCGTGTCCCTGCTTTAACCCTATGTAATAGAAACAAATAAGATCTTTATTCTCAGAAAGTTCAATAGTCTTAGAGGAGTCCCATATTCTTACACAACTCTGTCATCCAGGTCTCAGGCAAAGCCCTCATAACTTGGCAAAATTTAAGGTATCACAACTTTACAAGCTTCTATTTGTTATCACAAAGATGTGCCCACTTTTAGTAGAGATTTTAACAAGAGTGGCCTAGTTAACAAAAAGTAGAAAGTACTAGAAGAAAGCACATAAAGAACACATTATGTAAAATTTGACCTAAAAATGACCAATCTCACAGGGACACACAGAGCTGAACAACACACACAGGGCTATCGGATGGGGGACGGTGGGAGGAGGCAGGATCAGGAAAAATAACTAATGGGTACTAGGCTTAAAACCCAGGTGACAAGATAATCTGCACAAGAAACCCCCGTGACACAAGTTGACCTATGAAACAAACCTGCACATGCACCCCTGAACTTAACAGTTAAAAAAAACTGGTGGGACAAAAATGAGATACCATTTCACACCAGTCAGAATGGCTGTTATTAAAAAGTCAAAAAACAGCAGATACTGGCAAAATTGCAGAGAAAAGGGAGCACTTATACATTGTTAGAGACCGTGTAAATTAGTTCAACCATTGTGGAAAGGAGTGTGGTGATTCCTCAAAGAGCTAAAAACAGAAATATCATTCAACCCAGCCATCCCATTACTGGTTATATCCCCAAAGAAATATAAATCATTGTACCCTAAAGACATCCACACACATGTTCACAGCAGCACTATTCATAATAGCAAAGACCCAAATGCCCATCAATGACATATTGGATAAAGAAAATGTGGCACATATACACCATGGAATACTATGCAGCCATAAAAGAGGATGAGTTCATGTCCTTTGCAGGAACATGGATGGAGCTGGAGGCCATCATCCTTGGTAAACTAATAAAGGTACAGAAAACCAAATACCGCATGTTCTCACTTATAAGTGGGAGCTACGTGATGAGAACATGTGGACACAAAGAGGGGAAGAGCAGACTTGGGTTTACTTGAGAGTGGAGGGTGGGAGGAAGGAGAGGATCAGAAAAATAGATCCATTGTATACTAGGCCTAGTACCTGGATAATGAAATAATCTGTACAACAAACCCGTGTGACACAAGTTGAACTATATAACAAACCTGCACATGGACCCCTGGACTTAAAATAAAAGTTAAAAGGCCAGGTGTGGTGGCTTATGCCTGTAATCCCAGCACTTTGGGAGGCCGAGGCTGGCGGATCACGAGGTCAGGAGATCGAGACCATCCTGGCTAACACGGTGAAACCCCGCCTCTACTAAAAATACAAAAAATTAACCTGGTGTGGTGGTGGGCGCCTGCGGTCCCAGCCACTCGGGAGGCTGAGGCAGGAGAATGGCGTGAACCTGGGAGGTGAAGCTTGCAGTGAGCCGAGATCGCGCCACTGCACTCCAGCTTGGGCAACAGAGCAAGACTCCGTCTCAAAAAGTAAATAAATAAAAAATAAAATAAAATAAAAGTTAAAAAATAAATGACCCATCTTATTGACTAACCTCACCAGTCTTATGGATTCAATTAACCTGTTCAATTCTTTGTTGTGTTTACTCCATCAACTTCCTGTGTAACTGCACTCCACAAGGCACATAACAGAACCACTGAACACAGGAGGCAAATGAGGTCTTTTATCCTCCCCTTCAATTGTCTTACAAAGCTCATGCCCGAGTTTAGAGCATAAGTCATCAGTTTAGTCATAAGTCTATGACTTCCCAAATGAATGCTTTAACTGCAGCTACAGTACATACCATGCGTTGAGTAGCACTTCTCATGTGCTTTTAAGCAACTCTTTCAATATTGAGAGACAAGATTCAATACTAGGGAAATATTCTACGGTATTACATCATTAATTTTATGTTACAGAGACAACAGATTATTGAAAATGTATAAATAATGAAGTCCAGTCTTACTTTCAATACAGTGTGTAAGTTCATTGAGTGTGCAGACCCCTTAAGCTTGCACTCACCTGTGTGTGTTAGACACACATTCACAAACACATCACACAGACCTACACATAGACACCTTCTGCCTTGGTGCACACAAATCCATACCACCTAAAGTGAATATGCCTGTTTCCAGGGATTGCACATAGGTGACAAGAGTTTGTCACCTGAAAAACCAGTTTTAGTCGACCCCAAATTCTCATTCTTTCCAGGTGTCTTGGATCATGGAGATTGTCCAGACAAAAGTCAGCAATTAAGTTCCACATTTCTTATATATACACTTTTTTTTTAAACACCTGGTGAATGATTCCAGAATACATACCATTTATTGTGTTCCTTGGGGTCACCTGCAATTAGAAGAAAGAAAACACTCTGAGGATGAGATCATACTGTGGGCTGAGTGCACAGGTCTTTCGTTCTCTCAGGAGCTCTCGGTAACCAAGATGGGAAAGAACGTTTAAGTCTAAAGCCCCAAAATCTAGAGTAGAGTTCATCTGTAGAAAGCACAACAGCTTTTGTTGAAAAATATCTTTGTTGGCCGGGTGCAGTGGCTCACGCCTGTAATCCCAGCACTTTGGGAAGCTGAGGCGGGTGAATCATGAGGTCAGGAGATCAAGACCATCCTGGCTAACATGGTGAAACCCTGTCTCTACTAAAAATACAAAAAAAAAAAAATTAGCCAGGCATGGTGGTGGGCACCTGTAGTCCCAGCTACTCAGGAGGCTGAGACAGGAGAATGGTGAGAACAAGGGAGGCGGAGCTTGCAGTGAGCCGAGATCACACCACTGCACTCCAGCCTGGGCTACTCAGCAAGACTCCGTCTCAAAAAAAAAAAAAAAAAATCTTTGTCAAGACAATTTTGGGGTAGCAGTTACAAAATTCTTAATCTAAAGTGGAAAGCTTGTTGCAGAAGAAAGTGTCCCCTAACATGCTGTGTGTGACCCAGCCCTGCTAATTCCAGATGTCCTCTTGAATCAGGTGTCAGTGGGTGAGGTGCACCCCCTCCATCCCCAAGGAAACATTATCTAACACCTACAATGCACCTGAGCATTTTTCTCTATCTGATATCAATTGAAAAATGAAATAACCAAGAAAATAACACACATTTTAGGCAAAGACAGGCTACTTTACCTTGGTAACAGAGAAGGGGTCCTCATTTGCCCACTCTTTGGAATCCACCTTCCATTGATCTTCTGGGGGAACTGAAAGGACGCAGCATGACTGTCAGTTCATTGGTGGTGACATGAACAAAGGGCTAGAACTTATGGATGTGGTTGGTTAACAAGCATGAATTGAGCTTCTCCTGGGCCACCCTCTTCCATGGACCAAGGAAGGCAGAGAGACGGGCAGAAAGGAAATGAGAAATAGAGCCTTTGTCTTTCCAGGTAATAGCAAATGAAAGCAAGACGAAATAATCAAACTTCAAATGAGCAAATACTAAAATGCATGCTAGAATTCAACCACAGAGTCCTGTCACTCCCTCAGCCCATTTTAAAGTCCAGCAGAACTGCCACTGACTCCTTGATATTGACCAACTCCCTTTCAACCTCCACAGACCCCCATCTGCTGCTGTAACATTTAACATCTGGGGTATAGGATTCAGCCCGTTTATGTGTAAATTTATATTGAGGAACTAAATTCAATATCAGGTACCAGGGTTAAT
This sequence comes from Pongo pygmaeus, assembly GCF_028885625.2. NCBI lineage: Eukaryota > Metazoa > Chordata > Mammalia > Primates > Hominidae > Pongo > Pongo pygmaeus. Next base: position 43,362,924 of record NC_085931.1, read on the forward strand.
TATATTTACTCAATTTTTTGTTATAAATCAATTATTAAAAACTGGAAAATACTGAAATACATGTTAAAATATCCACTGTAAATCAAAGATCTTCCTTTTAGTCTTCCCTTCCTATCCCTTATGTTTGCAATCATTGCATGAGGGGGCCTAGTTTCAGCCAGGTCTAGTTCACCTAGCCAGATGAGGTCTAGTTTCAGCCCAAGCTACCCACAGTGAAGGAAGGCAGAGTGAGGAGATGACCCCATGTGAGCACCACCGAGGCTCTTTAACCCAGCTGTACAAGAGAGTTGCCACAAGGGTGACACCAGAGGCTAATTGTGAAGTGGTATCCCGTGTTCTGTGATTCTTGTGCCTTAGCCCTCTGAGTAGCTAGAATTACAGGTGTGCACCACCATTCACAGCTAATTTTGCATTTTTAGTAGAGACGGGGTTTCTCCATATTGGTCAGACTGGTCTCGAACTCCTGACCTCAGGTGATCCGCCTGCCTCGGCCTCCCAAAGTGCTGGGATTACAGGCATGAGCCACCGCGCCCAGCCGCCTTATTTATTCTTAACAAATGTAAGTGCCTCTAACTTTCGATTGTTTCCAAGTCATGGAACGAACAACCTCCTTGGAAAGAACTCTGAATGACAGGTCAGAAGAACTAAGTCACACAATCCATCAGAAACAATATTAACAGTTTTTCAAAGTTACACTTTATATGCAAACTTGTACAATTATCACCTTACTATTTTTAAATGTATCTTTACATATATGTATGTGACCTACATGTTTCCCGGTGTGAGTAAATCTGTATGTTCTTGGTTAATAGTGTTTACCGATTCATTTCACTTCTCTATCTTTGTGTGTTGAAATATGAACTGGATGAGAAAAAATGATTATACTTGATTATATTTACCTTTGGAAAGGTAAGTGGTTTGGGTGATTGACTGTAATTGTTATCTCTATCATTTTGGATAAAACCCAATCATAAAAATAAGTGTGTTTTGTTTCACACACTGACACACAGACAATACACATTCTTACTTCTTTTCAAAAAGTTAATATGTGAATATAAACGACATATTCCAAATTTACTAAACTGAATACACATTTCATGAAAAAGGAGAGAGGAAGGACATACTAAAAACAGGCCAGGGCCCGGTGTGGTGGCTCACGCCTGTAACACCACCACTTTGGGAGGCCGAGGCAGGTGGATCACCTGAGGTCAGGAGTTCAAGACCAGCCTGGCCAACATGGTGAAACCTCGTCTCTACAAAAATACAAAAATTAGCCAGGCATGATGGCGGGTGCCTGAAATCCCAGCTATTTGGGAGGCTGAGGCGAGAGAATCATTTGAACCCGGGAGGCGGAGGTTGTAGTGAGCCGAGATCGCACCGTTGCACTCCAGCCTGGGCGACAGGGTGAGACTCCATCTCAAAAACAAACAAACTAACAAAAAAACAACAACAAAAGACAACGATAGACACATTTTGTTGTGTTAAAAGCCTCAAAGACATCTGCATCATTCTAGCTTTGCTCCTAATTTTCAAAATTAATGATTTTAATAGGTTCTTAATTAGGTAAAAACTGCATTAAAACATACTTTGTCATATTTTTCCCAGAAGGATACCTAATTGGGTGGTTTGAGGGGTGCCAGATGTAACAGGAAATAAGACATGTCTTTTAAATAAAGGAAAAGCTCAAAGGCATCCTGCTTGATACTAGAATCAAATATATAAATTGAGGAATAAAACATAACCGGGAAACACATTTATAACTGCATATGAAAAATAGAGAAGAATTTTTTAATAAAATATATTTTTAAATATTAACTAGTACATTTGACAGGACAGCATTCAACAGGCCAATGTGAACATACCTTTAATGCAGGAACTCAGGTTCCCCATAAGAAAGACCAGAATCTGTGAAAATGACAGCAAGCATGTTCAACCTGCTATGAACTTTGAAAAACTCAGCACAGACAGTGGCAGTTAGGACCGAGGGCAAGATATACCCAATCACATAACCATGGTGATAGCATCATCAACGTCTCAGGGTAAAGTCACAATGCGTATTGTGAGGTCCACTTTCTGCTGCACCAACAAGAGTGCTTTCACATGCACAGGAGGGTCATTAAAGATTAGGTGTTTTATGGCAGGGAGTGGTGGCTCACGCCTCTAATCCCAGCACTTTGGGAGGCTGAGGTGGGCGGATCACGAGGTCAGGAGATAGAGACCATCCTGGCTAACACGGTGAAACCCCGTCTCTACTAAAAACACAAAAAATTAGCCGGGCGTGGTGGCGGGCGCCTGTAGTCCCAGCTACTTGGGAGGCTGAGGCAGGAGAATGGCATGAACTGGGGAGGCGGAGCTTGCAGTGAGCCGAGATAGCGCCACTGCACTCCAGCCTGGGCGACAGAGCGAGACTCCGTCTAAAAAAAAATAATAAAATAAAAGATTAGGCGTTTTACTTCAAAAAAAAAAAAAAAAACCAAGCTCATTAATTACTATTCTGTGCTTATTTAAAATAACTTTTAGGAGGAGAAATTGTGTACCCCAAAATATACTCAATGGCAAGAATTTCAAACTAAGCAGGGGCAAAATCGATATGTTAGTAACAACCAGAAGTTCCATTCTCAATTCGAAATTCCATTACCAGATATTTCTACCATTCCTGAGTCATCTAATATTTCTAGAACCAATAAGCAAACTGTTCAGGATTAAATTAAAGACAGCATAAATGGATATTCAGTTATAAAAGTCATGTTTCTTAAAAAGTGACATTTTTAAAAGTCACATTTTTTAAAAAGTCATATTTCCCTAAAAAGTCATATTTCTACCATTCCTGAGTGATCTAATGTTTCTAGAAGCAATAAACTGTTCAGAATTAGAAAAAAATGTTAGTTCATATTGTTATAAAAATCGTATTTCTCTAACAATATAATTATCAAACTTATTTTTCCACTTATCTCTATATATTACTATGCACTTATTTATCTCCCAAACTTTGTGAATTCACAGAGGAATTTGTCTACCATTGTGTATGTAAATGGCTGGCCATTCACTGAGTATTTAAAGGAAAAAAATCACTATATTTTCACCAGTGCATCTTCTCGGTGGGGTGAACACTTTCGGTGAATACATATAATTTTTTATTTGAGACAGGGTCTCACTCTGTCACTCAGGCTGGAGTGCAGTGGCTTGATCACGGCTCACTGCAGCCTTGACCTCCCAGGCTCAGGTGATCCTCCCAACTCAGCCTCCCATGTAGCTGGGACTACAGGTTCTTGCCGCCATGCTCAGCTAATATTTCGTAGAGACAGGGTTTTTCCATGGTGCCCAGGCTGGTCTTCAACTCTTGGATTCAAGCAATCCACCCACCTCGACCACCCAAAGTGTTGGGATTAGAGGCGTGAACCACCACGCCCAGCCTCATACATATAATTAAAGTGTTTCTGAATGCAGAATTTTAGATAACTTTCAAAATGTATATATAACTACATGTGTATTCTGGCTGATACATCAACACCCAATTGCAAATACTTTTATGATATGCTCAAGAAAACAAGCTGTTGAAAGGAAACTGACCTGCCCTAAAATAAATAGAACAAATGAAAATTTTAGGGTTAAGATGAGAGAGTTGCTATGTTTCAAAGAGAATAGGTACTCTTCATGATATAAATATTACAGTACAAATGTCTATCATTGCTAAGTACAAATTTCTAGAACAAATAAATAGGTCACAAATGATGTATACAATCTGCATTAATATAGATGATGCTATATTTTGTCCACCGATTATAAAACAGAGGGTGTAATGGGGTAGGTGCTGAAAGAATAGGTCATTCTGTGTTGTTATAAACAGAAAATTTCAACGGCTTCCAGATTGAACAAATATATGTATATACACAAATTATATATGTATACACACACACATTGATACTATAAGTTATATGTGTATGTGTTTGTATACTCAGAAATGCAGCAAACTAAAAAAAAAAACTTTAAAAATCCCCACAGATTCACACTTCTGAATGCTCAATTGGAGGAGAAAATTTAAAAAGAAGTGGAAAATATAGTGAGAAAATCCACTCATCCTATTAGAGGAGCTGATATCTTTTTTAAGTTTAGAGAGGCAGGCTTAAATAAGTAAATGTTTAGGATTTGAGATTTAATTGTACAAGTATTTTTTTTCCTTGAATTTCCTCCCAACTTTGTAAAATCATCAGACCAAAAACACACCATTTGATTAGGGTGCATTTTTATAGTACCTAACAATCAAGAGATTGAAAAAAAAAAAAAAGTTGATGGTGAATTTTGATAAATTCTAACATTTTCCTAGTTGAAAGAGGTAAATATGTTTTTATATGTGCTAAGAATTGTCTGATTTGAGTACAATGATGTTATTATGACTCTTGATAAATTTTGATCGTTTTTGAAATTATATCTAAAAGAATGTTTTTATTTGGCTTTTATTCCAGTTGATTTCAACAATGCTGAGTGAAATACATATATCAGAACAAAATCATGATGATGTCACAAATATTAACTATCTAATAGCTACTGTAGGTCAGACTTTTTTTTAGTTTGAGTCTAATTTGTTTCTTCCATCTTAAAACTCTCTAACATGAATTAAAGGGCTAAAAAGATGTACTGATTAGACATTTTTGATTAAAGGTTTGGTAAACTAAACAGTACTTTCATCTAGTATTAGGAATATTGAAAGGAAGAAAATGGATTATTTAGTAACTATGTAAAATGCATTAGTATTAGAGTTGCATTGCTTAGTATTGTGGTTGTCATCTAGCTTTTTTTTTTTTTTTAAACAGAGGCTTGCTCTGTTGCCCAGGCTGGAGTGCAGTGACGCGATCTTGGCTCACTGCAGCCTCTGCCTCCCGGGTTCATGCCATTCTTCTGCCTCAGCCTCCCGAGCAGCTGGGACTACAGGCGCCCACCACCATGCCCAGCTAATTTTTTGTATTTTTAGTAGAGACGGGTTTTCACCGTGTTAGCCAGGATGGTCTCTATCTCCTGACTTCGTGATCCGCCCACCTCGGCTTCCCAAAGTGCTGGGATTATAGGCGTGAGCCACCGCGCCCAGTTCATTTAGCTTATATGTTAATGGTAGGATTAAATATTATAGCTTTTCCTTTTTCTCCATGATGAGAATTCCTTTATTTTTGAAGGAAATAATTTTTATCTAATTTTTGATCTACTCATAATAATCCTAGAATTTTTATAAGCACTCTTATTGCATAATAAAACAGTTGTTATCTCATGCCATTTTATTCAAAGTCATGTGTTTCTGTTCAGTTGCTGGTTAGAATTGTTTAATAATTGACAAATATTTATTGAACACTCACTCTGTGCCATGTCCTCCTTTTGTCAGGTGCTGGGTATAGTGATGAATGAAACAGACTCTATCTTCATGGAACTTGGTCTAGTGAGCTTAGAAGTAAATTTTGTGAGTGCGAGGATGGGGAGTCAAACTGAGGGTTCTTAGTTTTGCCAGCATTTAACATGCTGCTCTTACCAATTTTAAGAAATAAATGGGCCAGGCGCGGTGGCTCACGCCTGTAATCCCAGCACTTTGGGAGGCCGAGGTGGGTGGATCACAAGGTCAGGAGATCGAGACCATCTTGGCTAATACGGTGAAAACCCGTCTCTACTAAAAATACAAAATATTAGCCGGGCGTGGTGGCGGGCGCCTGTTGTCCCAGCTACTCGGGAGGCTGAGGCAGGAGAATGGTGTGAACCCGGGAGGCAGAGCTTGCAGTGAGCCAGATGGTACCACTGCACTCCAGACTGGGTGACAGAGTGAGACTCCGTCTCAAAAAAAAAAAAAAAAAGAAAGAAATGTTAGTGTAGAAAGGTAATGTATTCCAAAAGAATCTGTTTTTCTTAGTGAAGAGTATCCACATAGACACTCATAGCAAAAAAAATTATAAGATGCATCAGAGATAAATAAAATAAAGTGTAGTTTTCCCAGAGCTGGATTTAGTTTCTGGTTTGATTTACTTTTACAACAGACATAAGAGATCACTTTGTAATGAAGTAAAATTTCACACTATAGAAACACAGTAAAAATATCTTCTTGAAGAAAATGCCAAATCCACCTTTAATCTCAAGGAAATAGGATTACTCAGATAGATCTGTTAGCATGTTACATATTAATAGACAACCTGCTGTGTAAATTACTTAAAAGCCATCTTTTGCAAAAATTTTCTCCCATTCTGTAGGTTGCCTGTTCACTCTGATTATAGTTTCCTTTGCTGTGCAGAAGCTCTTTAGTTTAATTAGATCCCATTTGTCAATTTTGACTTTTGTTGCCATTGCTTTTGGTGTTTTGGTCATAAAGTCTTTGGCCATGCCTATGTCCTGAATGGTACTGAGTTCATGTCCTTTGCAGGGACATGGATGAAGCTAGAAACCACTATTCGTAGCAAACTAACACAGGAACAGAAAACCAAACACCACATGTTCTCACTCATAAGTGAGAGTTGAACAATGAGAACACACGGACACAGGGAGGGGAACATCACACACCGGGGCCTGACAGGGGGTTGGGGGCTAGGGGAGGGATAACATTAAGAGAAATACCTAATGTAGATGACGGGTTGATGGGTGCAGCAAACCACCATGGCACGTGTATACCTATGTAACAAACCTGCACGTTCGGCACATGTATCCCAGAACTTAAAGTATAATAAAAAAATAAATAAAAATTTAAAAAATGGTTAAAAAGCCATATTTTAAAAGGTTTTTAAAATTCACAACATACTCCATTTTTGATATAACGTCTAATATTTCTTCTCTGTGGTAGAAATTTGTTTCTGAGAAATAAGAGGTCAAGGATATTAGAATAGCACAAAAAGTTTACATAAATGTGTTAACATTTTAAAGGCAACTACATATGAATAACATTAAAACATTGTTAAAAATTTATTGGAATGAATAATAAAATTATCAAGTTTATACTTAATAAGATCAAATATATTGCTTATATAATTTTAAAAGTAGTGCAGAATGTTTATTATTCTAGTCTTGCTAAAAATGATAAACTTCAAACATATCTATAGGAAAATAATTACAAAACTCAGCAAGTAATACGGGAGATAATTTGAAGAAATGTTGAAATAGTTTCTTACATAAAAACACTAGGTATTTCTTTCATAAAGGACACTAGGTAAAAGTTCCAGCAATGAGTAGAGAGGTGATCTAGGTACATTTTATTAATGATTATTGATACAGGTTTTCTCTTGAGAAAGTGCACAGCTGGGTATCAGCAGAGGAGACAGCATAGGCTCCTCAGATGTCAAAGCAGCGATATGTCAATGCCCATCACTCATCATCATAAAAGAGTGGCTGTGTCTTCCTGTGTCAGGCTCTGTGCCAGCAGCTGTGTGCCCCGTCTTCCCTTCCAGGGTCCTGCCTGAAGTCTGTGCTCACTCAGCCAGCCCTACCATCTGGGAGTAACAGTCACCTCCTTCTGTACTGGAATAAGCACCAGAGTTGGGTGGACAGTGTGGCCTGGCCCCACCAGCTCCCGGGAGAATCTCTTGTGCTCTCTCTCTCTCTCTCCTCTCTCTCTCTCTCCTCTCTCTCTCTCTCTGTCTCTGTCTCTCTCTCCTCTCTCTCTCTGTCTCTCTCCTCTCTCTCTCTGTCTCTCTCTCTCTCCTCTCTCTCTCTTCTCTCTCTCTCCTCTCTCTCTCTGTCTCTCTCTCTCCTCTCTCTCTCTCTCTTCTCTCTCTCTCTCTCTTCTTTCTCTCTCTCTCTCTCTGCAAGTCAGTTAACAACAATAAAACCCACCTGGTCAACCCATCTACAACACTCAGCTTTATCCCTATCCCTCTCTCACCATTCCTCTAGGGACACAGTTACCCTGTGGTTTCTCTTGGGTTCTTTCTCCTTCCTCCTCCAGATCCCTGGGATCAGCCATCAACCCTCCTGATATTCCCTCTCCTGTTTGGCTGCCTTCAGGCTCTTTGTTGAACCTGACACCAAAGGATGTCTTTTTAAACTGTCAGTTTCATCTATTCTGCCTCCAGTTCACAACCCGAAACACAACCAGATAATGAATCAAACCAAACCCCTCACTCTGACACACAAGGACCTCTACAGTCTGGATCCAAATGTCCTTACCTGACTTGACACTTACACTTCACTTGTTCAATCTGCTCATCAATGATGTATTCTGTCATCCCCTCAGCATGTCATTGCATTTAAAATGTCTCTTCTTTTTCCAAAGCCCTATCTCTCCCTAGTAATGTTGTGTATTTGTTCCAGAGCAGGACCCCACAGCCCAGTGAGACCCAAGTCACAATCAGCTCCTTCCCTGGCCTCTGTGGAAAGAGCTGCCCAGGACTTTGCTCCCAGAGCCCTCTGCAGCCTCCCCGCCGCCTCCTTTCATTGGATGGGGGTGACATTCTGCTCATGTCCTTCTAGTAATGCAAGAAAAACGTATTGAAAAATGCTGTTTTTTAGTATCAGTAACTTGGGGCATGACCCAGGGCATGGCCATAGATGCTTCTAGACTGATACTCACCAGGCTTTCAGGCCGACGCCACTCACATGGTCTCTACTGAGGGAATGCAGTCTGGCGAGAGAGCAGCAGGAGACACTGTGGATCTCTCTCAGGGTCTGTGCAGTGGGCAGCCACAGCTGTGCCAACCCCCTCCTACCCCACAAATTCCCCAGGGCTGGGTGACGGAGCTTGTACTCACTGAGGCTGACCTGGAAGCTGTGCCCTCCCTGGGTGTGGTTCCAGCACGCACTTCTTCCCAGGTCTGGCCTGTCAGACTTCCCCTGTCCACCAGCCCCTAGGACTTGAATAAATACATGGGATGAGGTAGAGGCAGGCAATGGTGGGGGACACATTGGCATCTATAACTCCTCCTCTGTGAGGTCAGTGGAAGGGATAAGAGAGGCCTGGAGCAGCCCACTCCAGCTCTGTACCTCAGAAGGGCTGTGTCCACCATGGCTTCTGTCCTCTTGCTGCTCCTCTCTTACTTCCCAGGTAGGGACAGGCCTCCCACATCCAGGGCAGGTCCCCCAGGCTTCAGCCGTCCCCTCTGGCTCAGATCTTCCAGCAACTTCATGCTGGTAGGTGAGCCAGCAGCCGTGTGCACATGTGTCTGCAGGTTCCCTCTTCCAGCCTGTGCTGACTTAGCTGCCCTCCCTCTCTGCATCTCTGGAAGCACCAGCCACACTCCCCTGCACCCTGAGCATTGGCTTCCATGCTGATTTCTATTGGATATACTGGTACCAGCATAAGCCAGGGAGCCCTCCCTGGTATCTCCTGAGCCACTACTAAAATGTACTTCATGACCAGGGCTCCAGGGTCCCGAGCTGCTCCTCTGGATTGATGGAAGGCTGGTCCAATAAAGGGCTTTTGCTCATATCTAAGCTCCAGTCTGAGGACGAGGCTAATTACTGTGTGACTGAGCACAGCAGTCCTTCGCACACTGACACACACAGGTGGGGAGGTGGGATAAAACCTCAGCCTGCTCAGAGTCTTGTTCTCTGACAATGTTTAGATATTAAAATAACTCACATATACAAACTCCACAGGGAAGCAATTTCTGGCTCAAAAAATACTCTCTTCTCAATTCTCCATGGAATGTTTCTGAAGTCTCAGGAATGCTGAAAACAAAAACAAAAACCTCGAGATACAACTGGTGTTGCCCGGTTATCTAGATGAGCAAAACTCAGAGCCTGTGGAGCTGACTTTATTATTATTATTATTATTTGGAAGAAGAGAAATGAGCCTTTCCTAGTTTTCTTTTTGGCCAGAGGCTGGAGACCATTCAAGCAGGTAGACAGTCGCTACAGCATGGACTCTGTCTTTGAGGGATCAGAGCAGAAACCTCCTTTTCCCTCTCCAGTCACCTCCCTCCAACCCCGATCATCTGTGCTTGGGGCTGCCTGAGGCTCCCCATGACCCAGGGATGAGGCACTAAAGTGTGAAATGAGTGAGGACACAGGTCCCAGAGGAGTTCCAGCGAAGATGTGGCCAGAGTCACTCACAGGTAGGTACCTGCACCTTCAGTGTTCATGTCAGGAGGTTGGGGGTACAGATGGGGGGAAATCAGGGCCTGAGGGCAGCAAACCTTTCTGTGGAGCATGAGAGGGTGAAGGGGAGGCTCCACCATTGCTGGAAAAACACCGTGCCTGCTCTGGGGAAGTTGGGGGATGTTGATTTCATGGATGTGGACTTTCCTATAGCTGATCCCACTCAAGACCAAGGGGACCCCAATGGGTGATTTTCTCAGAGACCACAAAAACTATCTAGTGTTTTCTCCTCTCGTACCTTACCATCAGAGCTTTTCAACAGTCCAGGTGGCGGGGAGGGTTGTGGGGCATCAGGGAGCAGGAACTCCGCAACCTGTGCATGCAGAATTCCCTCTGTAAAGCTCTTGTTGTGCCCCAGACCCTGAGGTCACCTTCTCCTGCACAAGGGGCAGTAGAGACATTGGAAGTTACCATGGCAACAAGTGCCATGGACTCTGAGGGAGAGACACTGTGTTTGTCACCTAGGACAGGGAGGATGGACCTTCAGAGATTTGAGCCTTATTATCCAGATGCAGGTTTGTCAATGGAAACCCTCTGTCCACCTCTGGACTGCAGCATTATGGGTAAGGCTGATTGTCTCTGTCATACGGCTGAACACAGCCTCATGAACAGAAAGAGCTCCTGATCCATGGAAAAATGGATAAAAATCTTGTCCTTCTCTTCTTACCAGAATGTACGTTGGTCCAAATAGTGGCCATGGCACTGGATGTGTAGGTGGCAGCTGCAGAGCCAGGGGCAGTGGATGGGCCAGGGGGATACGGCAGGGTGGGTGCTTGTGGGGTCAAAGTAGAAGTGGTGAGTAATGGCCCCCCAAGGTTGAATGTGTTTTGGTGCCCGGGGCTGGCTGGCCTCCCGGAGCAGAGGTTGGGGCTGGACTGGAGCTGGAGGTGTCAGGCCTCCAAACTGGAGACAGTGGTCAAAGGTGGGGATCTGTGCTGCTGCCCCTCAGCGGCCCCAGATATGGGCTAAGCAGTGGCCCCAGGGTTAGTGGAAAGTTTCAAATTTGGGGTGGGGCCACAGAACCCCAGTGCAGGAAGGTGGTAGTGTCCTTGGCTGAGGCTGTGCTGCCACCTAGGGGTGTGGGAAAGGTCTGGAAAGATGGAAAGTAGCTCCCACTGGAGCCAGCAGGAGGCCCTAGAATGAGAGGCTAGGAAAGGGGAGTGGTGTCCGTGGGTGTGACAATGGTGTCCACTGGGGAGCCAGTTCTGCAGATGTGCTGGCTGAGGGCCTGGAACTGGCTGCACATGCAGCGAATGGCTGACCAGGGAGAGAGGGGCACTAGGATCCATGGGGAGAGAGAGGCCCTGAGTGAAGAAGACAGGAGAATCCATACACATTTTTGTTGCGGTTGACTACTTCGTTATGGGGGTGCTGGGAGATGTGAGGAAGACTGAACTGGCACCTGCTGCAGCTGTGGCTGAGGCCGTGGGGCAGGCCTCAGATGTCTTGAGCAGTCCCCACCCTGGGTCAGTGCACTCTATTCCTCTCTTTGAAGAGCTAGACTTGTATCCTTGCTGCCTCACCCATGAGCATCTCTGTTCCTGGTTTCCCCTCCGAGTCTGCACTGACTCACTCACCTCCCTATCTTCATCTCTGAGAACTTTGAGACTTGCCTGTGCACTGAGCAGTGGTTTTAGTGTTGATGACTTTGTGACCATGTGGTATCAGCAGAAGCCAGGGAATCTTCTCTGGGTTCAACTGTACTCCTCAAGTACACCGTGGGGATTAGAAATCCAGGGGCTTGGCTGGGCACCGTGGCTCACGCCTGTAATCCCAGCACTTTGGGAAGCTGAGGTGGGTGGATCACAAGGTCAGGAGATTGAGACCATCCTGGCTAACACGGTGAAACCCCGTCTCTACTAAAAATACAAAAAATTAGCCGGGCGTGGTGGTGGGTGCCTGTAGTCCCAGCTACTCGGGAGGCTGAGGCAGCAGAATGGTGTGAACCCGGGAGGCGGAGCTTGCAGTGAGCTGAGATCGCGCTACTGCACTCCAGCCTGGGCAACACAGTGAGACTCCGTCTCAAAAAAAAAAAAAAAAAAAAATTACTGTGAAAAATATTCCATTACATATTCCCAAGCAAATGAGCTGCACTTCTTTACTGTATTTTACAATTTAGTACCACGATTTTAGGCCTCAATCTTCTCTTCACATCACTGGTATTTTAAATTTGGCAATAAATATGAAATTCCTTTTCACTTACAGACTCATTATATTATTACTTTGAAAATGCATTAATTTCTTCGGAAGGTTTTGAGCCTCTATCTTTTTTTGAGTTAATATTTAAATTCTCTGCTTATTTTAATAGCCTGTACTAAGTGAAAATAGTATTTATGCAAGTAAACAAATCACTATAGGTGTTCAAGACTTTAATTTTAAATTTTGTCATCATTGAGGTTTAAATTTTTTACCTTCTGTCCTCTTAAAATGTATATTAACAGCTTGTGACGTAAAATAGTTTTAAGTATGATGTATGATGCATCTGCATATAAATGAAGATGGTGTGCACAAAGACACTTTGCTATGGGAACTGTACTGGAAGATTTATGAAAGCATGTGAAATTGCACCTAAAATTGTGTTATTAGTGACTATAAGCAGCAATGCTAAATTTATTGTACTTGATGAATGAATGTATTTAGTCTAGTCACAATTACTTTGGTTTAAATGTATAAATGTCTTTAGAGTTTTTTTTAAAGTGTAATTTGTACTATTGTGGGGGTGTACGTGGACTGCAGGGGTTATTGTCAATGTGTGATTTGTGTTTTTATTTTATATATAATATATAATATATATTTATTTTATATATTAGAAGATTTTATAGAATCATCTAATGTGATATACCAATTTTTTTTTTTTTTTTTGAGATGGAGTCTTGCTCTGTCGCCCAGGCTGGAGTGCAGTGGCGCAATCACGGCTCACTGCAAGCCCTGCCTCCCAGGTTCATTCCATTCTTCTGCCTCAGCCTCCTGAGTAGCTGGGATTACAGGCGCCTGCCACCACACCCGGCTCATTTTTTTTTTTTGTATTTTTAGTAGAGACGGGGTTTCACCATGTTGGTCAGGCTGGTCTTGAACTCCTGATCTCAGGTGATCCACCCGCCTCGTCCTCCCAAAGTGCTGGGATCACAGGTGTGAGCCACAGCACCTGGCCAGTGTGGATTTCTAGAGAGGGGGAATTCTTCTCCACACTTGTTGGGGGAAGTAAACTAATACATACACTACAGAAACAATGTGATGCTTCCTCAAAATATTAAAACTACAATGACCATTTCCGCTCGCAATTGTACTGCTAGGTATACATTCAACCCACATGAAATTGGTACATGGAAGAGAGAGGTGGTGGACTGCAGCACTATTCACAGGAGTCAGGGAAATGAATCAACCTACCGTCCATATGCAGATGAAAAAATAAACTCCCATGTGTGTACAAAATGGACGACTCTTCAGCCAGGAAAATTCAATGACATCACCTCATGGGGAGCCCTGTGGTTGTACCTGGAGGATGTGATGGTAAATGAAATGAGCCAGGCAGAGAAAGACAAACCTTGTATTATCTCACTCATACAGAATCTAAAAATAAAAAACTTGATCTCAAAGACCTAGAGAGTGCAACAGCGGTTACTAGAGCTTGGGGGAAGAAGGGAGGATGATAAGGGATTGGAAATAGGTGCATAAAAAATTACCACTGAAGTATGCAAATATAAATATGTGGGACTAGGTAAAACTTTAGGATTTCTACAGAGCAAAGGAAACAATGAACCAAGAGTCAAGGCACCCTAAAAACTGAGAGAGAATTTTGGAAGAAAATCCTATCTCTGAAACGGATTCTCATCTAACACGTACAACAAACTGACATGACTAAGGTGAAATAAACAGTATCAACAACAAAACGAAAAACCCCTGCAACCTCAAATACCCAATCCTAAAGGACCTGAATAGACCCTGTCTGAAAAGAAGACATGAAATTGACACAGAAATGAAAAGTTTCTCACAATCACTAATTCTCGCAAAAACATAAAATCACACTCAGTTACTATTTTATTTCACTAAAAATGCATATTACCAGGCCGGGTGTGGTGGCTTATACCTGTAACCCCAGCATTTTGGGAAGCCAAGGCGGGTGGATCATGAGGTCAGGAGTTCTAGACCAGCCTGGCCAACGTGGTGAAACCTCATCTCTACACTAAAGATACAAAACATTAGCCAGATGTGGTGCCACGTGCCTGTAATCCCAGCTACTCAGGAGGCTGAGGCAGGAGAATAGCTTGAACCTGGGAGGTGGAGGTTGCAGTGAGCTGAGATCGTGCCATTGCACTCCAGCCTGGGTGACAGTGTGAGACTCCATCTCAAAAAAAAAAAAAAAAAAAAAGCATATTACCAAAACAAAAACAATAATTCTTGAAGGGGATGGCCAGTGCAGACGTGCAGAAAGGAAAACTCTCATACACTATGGGTAAGAATTAAATCACTCTACACACTGTGAAAAACAGTTGGAAGTTCCTCAAAACACTACATACAACTACCGTTTCAGCTAGCAGTCCTACCACTGGGTATACCTTTAAAGCAAGTGAAATCTTCATGTTCAAAAGAGATATCTGCTTTCCCATGGTGACTGAAACACTAGTCACGACAGCCAAGGTACAGAATAAACCTATCTGTCCATCCTCAGGTGAAGGGATAAAGAAAATGCCCTGTATGTGTGTGTATGTATATATATATATATACATATATATATATATATATACATATATATATATATATATACACATATATACATATATAATGAAATACTCTTCAGCCATAACCTTCCAGGAAATCCTATCATCTCTGCCGCCAGGTGGAGAAAGCTGGAGGACATTAGGTAAACTATGAAACGACACTGGTTGGAGAGAGATCTACACTGCATGATCTCAGGCATGTAGAATCCAAAAAATTTATCTCCTAGAAGCAGAAAGTTCAATAGTGGTTACCAGAGGCTGGGGAGATGAGGAGGCCTAGGCAAGGAATGGTGAGCCGAACACTACCCACTCCAAATGTATTCACTTGTTCGGAGACAGTCTTGCTTTGACACCCAGACTGGAATGGGTGCCATCATGGCTCACTGCAGCACCCACCTCCCAGGCTCAAGTGGTTCTTCTGTCCTAGCCTCCCAACTGGGACCACAGAAATGTGCCACCATTTTCAGCTAATATATATTTTTTTCATTTGTAGGGATAGGGGCTCCCTATTTTGCCTGTGTTGCTCTCAAACTCCTGGGCTTAGGCAATCCTCTCACCTTGGCCTCCCAAAGTGCTGAGATTCTAGGTTTCAGCCACCATGCCTGATCCTATGTTTATATGTTGAAATTCTAACCCTCAATCTCATGGTATCAGGAGGTGGGAGGTAATGAGGTCCTGAGGGTAGAGCCCGCATTATTGGGATTGCTGGCTTATTAAAAGGAACCCCAGAGAGCTCTCTTCCCCCTCTCTCTGCCAGGCGAAGACACAACCTGAAGTCTGCAGTCTGCCACTCAGAAGACAGTCCTCACCAGGGCTCAACCAGGCTGGCACCCTGATATCCAACTTCCAGCCTCTGGAATTGGGAGAAATACAATTCTGTCTTTGATGGGCTCCCCAGGCTATGGCTCTTTGCTCTAACAGCCTGAACTAACACAGAAGTGCTATCCCATCATCTGTGTTGTATTCTATTCAGAAGGGCATCACTAACCCCTCAGTGCTATGAGCCTTTGTGGATGCTGCCCACCATAGGCTGAGATGAGGCACAGGGTCTGGTTCTAAATAGAATCAGAAGGCACTGGAAAGTGCAGTGTTAGAGGATGATGATGGCTGAATTTCATTTAATCTCAACCTCTACTGGTGCAGCGTGGAAAACGAGGCCCAGAGCAAAAGTGCCTTTCCCGAGATCACACTGTGGACCCCAGGCCCACTGGAGTTGTATTCCCTGCTACCTCTCACCCCTCACTCCTTCTTGAAATTCTTCCATCTCTAAGTGCATGCAGTATCTACAGAGGACACCAAACAATGAGTTTTATAAGATTTATCTCAAAGACACCTGATGAGTTCACTAGGAAGATGCTAGCATAACCCCACTGTGCATGTTGCAGGGCTGGGGAGGACCCAAAACACCAGAAAACTTCTCTAGGGTCACAGAACTGGTAAGATCAAGGAGGTTTGGCCCAGCACTGTCTCCTCAAACCTAGGGCCTTAGTTCCCTCCAGGTCTTCCCAAGGTGATGAGGGGGCATGTTTTTTGCATAATTTGGAACAGGTAAGAAGTTGGTAAGAACAGGTAAGAACAGGGGGTTGGTGAGTGGTCAGAAGCCCAGAGGGGCCTTTAAGTAGGTCTTACGGACGGAAGGAGCATAGGGGATTGGACCTGGAAGAAGTGAGTCTCCTCTCAGATCCTGGGTCTTGTGATGGGCTTTCTCCCACCCTGGAGTCTTCCGGCATTTTCCCCCTGCCAAGGGCTGAAATGGCCTTAGCTGTTTCTCCAGACTCCCTTTCATGTTAAAGGATGAAATCCAATTATATTCCTTTAAGTCAAAGCGTTCTTCTAGAGTGTCTTGTCCTGTGCACTGTCTCTAAAATGAGAAGGGGACGAGGCCTCCCCAGGCCCTTTCCCTCCATATCAGAAGTGGAGCTTCAGGTGGCCTAGAGGGGATTTCATGTAGCCCCCCCTCTGGAAGGTGCTCAGTTCTTTTTTTTTTTTTTTTTTGAGACGGAATCTCACTCTGTCATCCAGGCTGGAGTGCAGTGGCGTGACCTTGGCTCACTGCAAGCTCCGCCTCCCGGGTCCACACCATTCTCCTGCCTCAGCCTCCCAAGTAGCTGGGACTACAGGCACCCGCCACCACACCCGGCTAATTTTCTGTATTTTTAGTAGAGACAGGGTTTCACCATGTTAGCCACGATGGTCTTGATCTCCTGACCTCGTGATCCACCCACCTCGGCCTCCCAAAGTGCTGGAATCACAGGCATGAGCCACCACCCACGCCCAGCCAGGAAGGTGCTCAGTTCTGACCCAGGTGCTGCTGCGCGGCCATTTGACATCCAAAAGCCCGCGTCTCCTCATCTCTACCATGAGGATGATTTTTGAGGACTCCCTGGGATGATGCTTTTGTAGGCTACTAATACAGCAGGTGCCACTGCTTCACAGCTGACAAACACCGTGACGATGCCTTGAAGGCACTAATGTTTTCATTATTCTCCGCTTTTTTTTTCTTTTTTTTTTTTTTGAGTCTTGCTTTTTCACCCAGGCTGGAGTCCAGTGGTGCAATCTTGGCTCACTGCAACCTCCAACTCCCGGGTTCAAGCGATTCTTCTGCCTCAGCCTCTTGAGTAGCTGGGACTACAGGCACATGCCACCAAGCCCAGCTAATTTTTGTATTTTTTTTTAGTGGAGACGGGGTTTCACTATATTGGCCAGGCTGGTCTCAAACTCCTGACCTCGTGATCCGCCCACCTCAGCCTCCCAAAGTGCTGGGATTACAGGCATTGAGCCACCGCATCCAGCCCTATTCTCCACTCTTACGTCAAATTTTACTTTGAAAGTCTAGAACCGTTTCCACCATGGGCACCCATGTCCTCCACATCCACAAGTCTCCGAAGGGTTGGGGATTCCTTGTGTGAGCTCCAGATCCCAATCCTCCGGTGGTTCATGGTGTTGTCAATGACATGTCTCTCCTTGTCACCCCAGTATGAAAATGAGGAGACTTACAGAGTGCGAACATTCCAGATATGTACAGGGGAGAAGCTGGTGAAGGCCCTGGTTCCAGCCTTTCTGGGTAGAACCATCTCCTCCTATGCCACCTGACTGGGCCCCTCCTGGGACTTCATCACCGTGCTAGACATCATGGAGGAACTGTTTACCAGGTGAATGTCCATCCCCTCCAACTCACAGTGGTGACTCTCTCCGACTAGCTGTGTCTTGAGGATGTCACCGAAGCCCTCTGAGCCTGTTTGCTCTTTTGTAAAGTGAAGTAGTGAGATGAACCTCATATGGTTCTTGTAGGAACTAAAAGGCCTAAGGCAAGCAGGTCCCGAGTGCCTGGCTCTGTGAAAAGGCTGCTGGGGATGCTATGGTTCACATTTATTATTTTCTCTTTCCCTTCAAAGGAGCTCTGGGCATCCTGTCTCAATGGGCCATATCTCTGTTTGGAAAAGCACACAGAAAGCAAATCTGTTTTTGCATTTGTAAAGGATGTTTGCGATTCCTTCTAACTGGTCTCTGTTCTTGACTCAGACAGAACAGGGGTCCCTTGGGTCCTGAAGGAGGGGCCCAGGCTCACTCAGATATCTGGAGAGGTTCTGGTTGAGGTTCATTCATTCAACAGATATATATGAAAAACGTAATTTATGCAGTCACTTTTCCAGTGGCTTGGCATAATTTAGTAAAGAAAGCAGATGACAATGCCTGGGCCTCAATTCTACTTGAAGTGTCAGATACTTACAGTAGAGCGCATAAGCAGGTCATATCCACAGAATGTTAGATGTGACAGCCTCATGGCCTCCTCTAGGTATGGTGGCATCTTCCCAGGTTCTGGGACTAAGACGACATAGCCTAGGAACAAGTATAAACTGGGTGGATTTAAGGTTCTGAAGGGTCTTTTGACACCCAAACATATGTGGAGGAAATATGTGGACTGTAGCTGGGAAGAGACTGAAAAAACCCTGGGTCTCATATCTCTTATGATTCCCATGAGAAAGTTGAGATCTAGGGACTTTCCCTGCAAAAGGAAAGGAGAGTTGTAGATGGGGCCTTAGGTCCCCAGCAAAATATAGAGAAGGCTGTGGCCAGGGCCGACCCCCAAGAGAACCATTCCCAGCACAGTGGTTTCCTATCTCTGCCTGTCTTCCACCCCACATCTGGCAGGAGAATGGCGTGAACCCAGGAGGTGGAGCCTCACCCGAGCACCAAGTGGCCCAGAGCTGGAGTTTTGATGAGCAACCTGCTCATAAATCTGCCTGGAGCTGCAGTTCTGAGTGTCCAGGTGCTCAGCGCTATGTGCCAGGGCCTTTGGGAAGAGAATGTTGGTGGGAAGCCGGGGCCCACAAGGGTCTGTTTATCCCTGCTGCGTGACAAGGTCTGCCCCTGTCAAGACAGCACAGATGCCTGAGGGTGGAGTGGGGCTGTCCTCTACACTGGCAGCAACAGGCCAGGGGCCCAGAACCACAATAAAAAGCCCTGCGAGGGCCAGGTGCAGTGGCTCACACCTGTAATTCCTTTGGGAGGCTGAGGCGGGCGGATCAAGAGGTCAGGAGATCAAGACCATCCTGGCTAACACGGTGAAACCCCATCTCTACTAAAAATACAAAAAATTAGCCGGGCGCGGTGGCGGGCGCCTGTAGTCCCAGCTACTCAGGAGGCTGAGGCAGGAGAATAGCGTGAACCCGGGAGGTGGAGCTTGCAGTGAGCTGAGATCACGCCACTGCACTCCAGCCTGGGCGACAGAGCAAGACTCCATCCCAAATAACCAACCAAACAAAACAAAACAAAAAAAAGCCAGGCGAGGCATGTGTAGGAGGGAGGCCAGGCCTCTGGTTCTGCTGCCGCCCTCTCCATCACCAGCACCATCACCTCCATTTTGTTCACCCGGCCCCATGGATACAAAAACTCAGCCGTGTATTTAGAATAAGAAAGGTAGTAAGGCTAAGACGACTTTGTCTTTTGGGCCCCTATTCCTTAAACCTCCCCATACTCCCTCTTCAATGTGTTCCACTATCCATTCATCTAACAGCCTGATTACAACTCCCTGGGTGCTCTCCAAGTAAGAGGGGTATTTAGGGTTTTGCTGAGGGCAGGGGTGATCCCTAAATGGGTGGATGAATGGACAAACTGACAAAGCAACAGACGAAAGGAAACATTCCAAAACCTTATTTAATAGAACTTTCTTCATGACACCTCTCGGAATGTAAACAGAGCTTGGTGTAAAGAAGATCAATCTGATGGCTAAAGATTTGTATGACTGCGTAAGGCAGTTTGACACCTACCCATCCCTAACAGATTTTCCTAAAACTCTGTGGAACGACCAAGGAGAAGGCATATTCCTCCCTTTCCAAAGGTGGGCAATGTGCCTCTTCCTGGAAGGTTATTTTACAATCACGGGCCCCTGAAAGCAGCAGCTTCCCCATCAGCCATTTTGGCATGAGCAGTTACAGCTGCACACTCTGCAATTTGTCCTGCCTTGAGTCTGATGTCAGAAGAGCATGTCAGTCCACTTCCACTTCAGAGAGGGTCGGTGGTGTCTGACAGCCCTGCTGTCCAAGGTTCTATCCTTTGATCACAGCAATTGGTCTCAGTTTAATGGCTTTCTTGCTGATTCCAGCATCATGGCAGGTATTCACCACATCTGTCACATTCTTATAAGACTCAGGAGCCTGCGGGAGAGGAATTAAAACATTGTACAAGTCCACTGAAAATACAGTCTTTACAAGCACCAAACTTCACTTGTGATGAAATAAATGCACACTAAAATAATACAGAGAGTTTCTTTGCCTATGAAATTAGCAAAAATTTAAAAAAGGAGTAAGCCTGATGTTGGTCAGTGCTGATTTCCAAAACACTTTCATCTTGTTTTATTTTTTTTCTGTATTTTTTCAAAATGTCTCTAAAGAACATGTATTACTTGTATAACTAGGAAATGTAGTAAATGTAAGTAAATAAAACACACACCAGAACCTGACTGGAAGAAACCGCACCAAACCATCATATGTTAGCGGTAATTATCTCTTGATGGTAGAATTACTGGCAATTTTAATTTTCTTTCTTTATATATTTCTGCAGTTATCAAAATTTCTGGAATGAACATGTAGTACCTTCACAGTAAGTTATAAAATTCATATATGTGTAAAACAAGTAAAACTGTGTGCACGTGTATATGTGGGTATCTATGTGTACCTACACTCACACACAATTTATTTCTGTGACTTTCCAGCAACATTCCCACCCTTCCATCCGACCCACACGGCCTTGCCACCATTAGCACTAATCTCATCACACACTCACTTTATCTTCATTCCTGTCAATACAAGCTTAGGCCATCCATGCTGATTCCCGTACGGTTCTGTACATAATAACCTTTTCCATCCCATCTCCCATTCCCTTCCAGTTTCTGAAACTTTCCCACTGTGGCCTCTGGAACTCCTTCCAGAAGGAGCAAAATCCCCTCCTTCCCTTCTTCTTTGAATGAATGTTCCCTTCACCTTCTTGTTTTACTGAAACACGGATCTTTCCCGAGGATATCACTTTCATCTCCAACTTTCTGAATGGTGGCTGCTGTTTTCCCCAAATCGGTTCATGCCATTGGTCCCAGAAGTAGGACAGGTGTGCTCCTGGCTTTCATGGTTGTTTCTGTTCTCCCGTTCTCCCTAGGCACTCCTAGTTTTGAATCCTGCAGTCATTACATCGTACCACAAACTACCTTTGGCTGTAGTTATCTGTGGGAGCCTGAATCACTCCCCAGCATTACTTGGCGATTTCTAGCTCCTGGCAATCAGATAAAATTCCACTGGGCCAATGACTATCTCTCCCCAAGATGAATATTTCATACCTTTTCTCAGATCCTCACTCTCACTTCTGACCTTACTATGTAATACACTGAAAAAAACAGAAGCAGCCAGAATATTCACAAACACGCTAACTTTATCTTCCCCACATATCTATATCTATACCGTCTCTCCTTTTATTTTTTTACTCTGTCGCCCAAAGTTGAGTCCAGTGGCACAATCATAGCTCACTGAGACTACAGGCATGTGCCACTGTGCCTAATTTTTTTTATTTTTGTAGAGATGGGGTCTTGCTTTGTAGCCCAGGCTGGTCTCAAACTCCTGGCTTTAAGTGATACTCTCACCTCAGCCTCCCAAAAGTGCTGTGATTACAGGTGTGAGCCACTGTGCTCAGCTTCTTCTCTCCTTTTATAAAGGATGAATTATCTGTGCTCCTAGCAAAGACCAACCCCATCCACTTGTACATCAGACTCTATCTCCTCTCATCTATTCAAGGACACTTCTCCAGCAATTTCCTCCCTCTTTTCTGCATCATTAATTTCTCTTGTAGATTCTTCTCATCAACATGCAAACACATTTGTCAGATCAAGTCACTATTCTGCTCAAAATCCTCCAAGGTTTTTTCATTTTAATCAGAGTAAAAGCAAAAGTCCAAATGCTCTGGCGCCCCCTACCTCTCTGACCTCATCTCCCTCTGGCTCGCTCTTGTCATGCCTGGCCTCCTTGCTGTTTCTCGAACACTCCTCTGGCTCGCTCTTGTCATGCCTGGCCTCCTTGCTGTTTCTCGAACACTCCTCTGGCTCGCTCTTGTCATGCCTGGCCTCCTTGCTGTTTCTCGAACACTCCTCTGGCTCGCTCTTGTCATGCCTGGCCTCCTTGCTGTTTCTCGAACACTCCTCTGGCTCGCTCTTGTCATGCCTGGCCTCCTTGCTGTTTCTCGAACACTCCTCTGGCTCGCTCTTGTCATGCCTGGCCTCCTTGCTGTTTTTCGAACACTCCCTCTGGCTCGCTCTTGTCATGCCTGGCCTCCTTGCTGTTTCTCGAACACTCCTCTGGCTTGCTCTTGTCATGCCTGGCCTCCTTGCTGTTTCTTGAACACTCCTGCATAACCTCAGCTCACAGATTTTGCGCTTGCTGTTCTCTCTGCCTCAAAAGCTCACCTCCAGATGCTCAGGTAGCCTGTTTCCTCTCTCTCTTCAGGTCTTTGCTCTATTGTCACCTCACTGAAGTCTTCTCCGACCACCTGCTTAAAACTGTACCCCTTCCCACCTTTCCTTACCCCCTTTCCCTGCTTCATTTTTATTTCATAGAACTTGCATGGTCATTAACACACTGTATGTTTTATTATTTGGAAAGCTCCACAACGAAGGGACTCATGTTTCTTTTGTTCACTGCAGTATCTCTAGCACATAGAACAGTACCTAACTATAGCAGATGGTTATTAAGTGTTAGCTGAATGAGTGAATGAAACAATCACGTACTGCAGGTGAAAAAACAAAACAAAACCAAAAAACCAAAAATCCAAATGTTAACTGTAGTTATTTCTGGCTGATTGAATTCTAAATGTTTTCTGTTTTCTCCTTTGTATTTTCCAAATCTTTTTTTTTTTTTGAGACGGAATCTTGCTCTGTCGCCCAGGCTGGAGTGCCGTGGCGTGATCTCGGCTCACTGCAAGCTCCGCCTCCCACGTTCACGCCATTCTCCTGCCTCAGCCTCCCGAGTAGCTGGGACTACAGGCGCCCGCCACCACGCCCGGCTAATTTTTTGTATTTTTAGTAGAGATGGGGTTTCACTGTGTTAGCCAGGATGGTCTTGATCTCCTCACCTTGTGATCCGCCCGCCTCGGCCTCCCAAAATGCTGGGATTACAGGCCTGAGCCACTGCGCCTGGCCAGTATATTCCAAATCTTTTAAATTAAACATGTGTTCTTAAGATCAGGGGAAAAATGAATCGTTATTAAAAAAAAAAAATAAGTCTTTGTCATACTCTGACAGTAATTCCACTTTTTTTCCTTATTTTTTTTTAGAGATAGGGTCTTGCTTTGCACCAAGTCTGGACAATCACATAGCTTACTGTAACCTCAAGGTCCTGGGCTCAAGCAATCCTCCAGGTTCAGTCTCCTGAGTTGCTAGGACTACACCTGGCTAATCTTTGCCCAAACTAATCTTGAACTCCTGGCCTCAAGAGATCTTCCTGCATTGGCCTCCGAAAGTACTAGGATTATAGGCATGAGCCACCACGTAACTCCACTTTTGAGACTTTGTTCTAATTACTAAAACAACTGGAAAAAAGCTTCATGCATGAAGACACTCATTACAATTTAATTTATAGTAGCAAAAATTTGGAAGCTACTTAAATGTCCACTACAGGCAGAAAGTAAGGTACTCAGCTGGTGGAATATTCAGCAATGATTTTAAAAAGTGACATAAACAATTTTATAATAATGTGCTAAATTTTAAAAATAACTACAAAATGTTTCTTAACTATAATTAAGACTAGCTTTAAAAAAAGCATTTAGGAAAAAACTATGACAATAAGTAAATTTTTTTTTTTTTTTTTGAGACAGAGTCTTACTTTGTCATCCAGGCTGGAGTGCAGTGGCGTGATCTTGGCTCACTGCAACCTCTGCCTCCCGGATTCAAGTGATTTTCCTGTCTTGGCCTCCTGAGTAGCTGCGATTATGGGTGTCCACCACCATGCCCAACTAATTTTTGTATTTTTAGTAGGGGTTTCACCATGTTGATCAGGTTGGTCTCAAACTCCTGACCTCATGTGATCCGCCCACCTCGGCCTCCCAAAATGCTGTGATTACAGGCGTGAGCCACCACGCCTGGCCGACAATAATAAGTATTCTAAAAGATAAGGTAATAACTGTGTCAGGGCATTGAGTTTTTGGATGACTGTTTTTCTTTTCTCTTAAATCATTAAGGAATTATATTGCTTTTAATTTAAATATGTACATATATGTAAACATATATACAGAATTTAAACAAAATCTGTTCTCCTGTGAATCAAATAAAACTTTCTCCAAACATTTATGCCTTCCTTTTTCAAATTTGCTTTCATATTGAAACCTAAGTATACAATTGTGCAAAAGCAAGAGTCAGCTCAAACTACTCTTGAAAAGCTTAATATGTAGATGGAGACTATAAATGAACAGTAAAAATCATTCTTAAGGTCTTGGCTCGTAATTTTAACCAAAAGAAATGAAAACATAAAACTGAAATAAGCTAAACCAAGGAAGATAAGCCAAAATTGAAGTCATAAAAAAAAAATAACCCGAACAATTTCTGTTAGTAATACCCTAAATTGCTATCTCTGTAGACTGGCATAAATTACAAATGGGGAACAATAAATATTCATGTATTTATCAAAATTTCACTTACCTCTTCCATAACCAGTTTGGGTGAGGCAACACGGATTGCAATTCCCATGTCTGCCAATTTGTCTAAGACATCCTGGAAATCTAAATTACGTCGAGATTTTGCCCGGGACAACGCACGGCCCTAGAATGGGAAAGGAATGAACTTCACTTTAAACCCTATGATAAGCCCTTTCCTTGATTTTTCTCTTACACTAAAAAGGAGCTTAAAAAAACATCTTTTTCTACTTTATCAAACTGGTAACAGGCCTTTTAAACCTCATCATATCCTTTTAGATTTTGGACCAGAGAATTCTTTGTTGGGAGGCTGTCCTGTGCAGGGTATTCAGCAGCGCAGCACAGCACAGGGTATTCAGCAGCATCCTTGGCCTCTAAGGCCCACTAAATGCCAATAGCAACTCCTACTAAACCATGACAATAAAAAAAGCCTCCAGAAATTGTCAATGTCCCCATGGCGGTAGGGGGATCACCTTCGTTGAAAACCACTGGGTTAAAATTAGGAGTTGGGAGGCAGCTAGAAATGAGAAACAATCAGAAAAAAAGTAGGATTAAATACATTTGTGAAGGTCTGTCCTAGGAGAAGGTATTCTAGACAGTTTCTCTTTTCCATTTCAACACTGGCTCCACACTCTGGATGGCTTAGAAAAGGGGCTGGCAAACTAGAGTATATGGGCCAAATCTGGCCCACCACCTGCTTTTTAAAATAAACTATTTTGTTTTTTGAGAAAGAGTCTCCCTCTGTCACCCAGACTGGGGTGAAGTGACATAATCATAGCTCACTGCAGCCTTAATCTCCTGGGCTCAAGCAATCCTCCTGCCTTAGCCTCCTGAGTAGCTATGACTACAGGTGTGCCACCACACCCGGCTAGTTAAAAGTTTTTGTGGAGACAGTGTCTTGCTAATGTTGCCCAGTCTAGTCTTGAATTCCCGGCTTCAAGTGCTCCTCCTGCCCTGGCCTCCCAAAGTGCTGTAATTACAGGTGTGAGCAACCATGCTTGGCCTAAAATAGTTCTATTAGAACACAGCATTGCCCATTTACACAGTACTTAAGGTTGCTTCTGCACTGAAATGGCATAGCTGAATAGCTGGTACACAGACCATCTGGTCCCAAAAGCCTAAAATATTTACGGTCTGGCCCTTTATGGGAAGAGTTTCCTGACCCCTGGGCTTAGAAGATGAGAGGCAGTGTTTTGAAATGGGTGTGTGTGTAGACTGCACATGGGCTCTAATTTGCAAATAGGGCCTATCCTTCCAATCCTGTGTGGACCTACACAATAGGAAGGGGCAAATTAAACAAATGAGCAGGTTCAGTCAATCGCTGAGATAAACTGTGATATTTGCATCAGTTAAAGTTCCATCACTTATAAACCAGTTACAGTAAGCTCAGCTAGTGTGACAGTTTCCCAGTCTGGATTTTCTGGACTTGCAGAGATAAGAAACGGTCCCTAACCCTACCAGATCTCACTAAGGCAGAGATACTAGGTGACCCTAGTCAGTTCACTAAATAGTATACATTATGGGGAACAATTTGAAGTACAAGACATGATAGACCCAAGTCTCAACTCTGTTAATGTTCAATCGGCTACATTTACCAGTCAAAATGGAAAACCATAGCTAAACTGAAGAGAGCATTTCTAAGGAAGTTTCTGTTTTCCTCACCGCTCCATGACAGGTTGTTCCAAAGGTCTCAGTCATGCCCTGTTCAGTGCCAGTAAGAACATAACTACAGGTTCCCATGGTGCCACCAATGAGCACTGGCTGTCCAGTGAGCTGAGGATGCACATAAATCAAACATGTTAAAATTCAGAAAAACATAAGCTTTTTATGCATAAAATTTAAATTTTCTCTTGCACTGTAGGATTGTAGGAGAAACCCAGACTTTTTTTTTTTTTTTTTGAGATGGAGTCTTGCTCTGTTGCCCAGGCTGGAGTGCAGTGGTGGGATCTTGGCTCACTGCAAGCTCCGCCTCCCGGGTTCACGCCATTCTCTTGCCTCAGCCTCCCGAGTTGCTGGGACTACAGGCGCCCGCCACCACGCCCAGCTAATTTTTTGTATTTTTAATAGAGGAGGGGTTTCACCATGTTAGCCAGGATGGTCTCAATCTCCCGAACTCGTGATTCGCCTGCCTTGGCCTCCCAAAGTGCTGGGATTACAGGTGTGAGCCACCACACCCGACGGAGAAACCCAGACTTTTAAACACGCGGTTTGTAAACTATATTAAGATAGTACTTTGACTCTTTGATAATTCGGAGGGGAAGGAAGAGGACGAGAGTGAAAATGTGAGGACCAGTAAAAATGCAGAAGAGTCAAAATAAGAGCAAAGCAAAATCCAAAAGTGTAGGGAAGTGTTGCTAGAACCACCATGCTGGCAAGGTGCTTGTCTTCTCTGTTTTGGGTTTCTCATCTGTAAAAGGAGCAAGCAGACTATGGGGTCTTTCGAACTCCACCACAGCCAGACACCAAGAGGACAGGAGGAATGAAACAGACTGAGTTACTTCTGTCTTCCACTAATTCAAAGACCTCAATTCACGGTAGTGGAGTAAAATACACTTCCTGCAGCATTTGCTAGTTAGCACACGGCACCATTGCAAACACAAATGATGGGGGGAGGAGTTACTGCTTCAGAGAAGATTGGGAATCACTGTTCTCATGAGTGACAGAGTATTTTCTTTTCACAATTGCTGCTTTTCGTTTTAAATGTAATTCACATTTTCAACAATCTAAATTGTGCCCCCACTGCTTAAAACTACAAACGTAGTGCTACGTACTTGGTAATCAACAGCAATGAGGGGATGGTGAGGAGGGAAAGCACGGGTGGATCCCTTCCTGTGTACTAACAGTGTCCGTTCCTTTCCGTCCACCACATGCTGCTCCACTTTGGCAATATTGTGAGAAACATCATAGATCACGTGTAGGTCCAAGTCATCAGGGGTTGTGTTGAAGACCTTGGCGAAAGCCTAGGAGAAAACACAGAAGATAAAAGCAGCCAGAACTTCAGGACTTATCTTCAGCTCTTCGTGACTTATCTCACTGGTTTCAGGTAGTCTGTTCTGAAGGGAGTAAAAGATTTAAAAGATCAAAAGTAGCCGTAAAATTATCTTCACGTAAAGGACAAAAGCTGTCTTTTAGACCACATAGCAAATGCCACCACATCATTTTCATCTTTAGTTGAAAAGCTGCCTGGCTACTTTTGATCCCACCTTTCAAAACTGCTTCTTCCC
The DNA here is from genome assembly GCF_028885625.2 of Pongo pygmaeus. Lineage (NCBI taxonomy): Eukaryota > Metazoa > Chordata > Mammalia > Primates > Hominidae > Pongo > Pongo pygmaeus. Next base: position 43,391,083 of record NC_085931.1, read on the forward strand.
CAGCCTTCTGAATCTTACTCAATGGCATTTCTATTCTCTATGCTGTTCAACACAAATTCTAGGAATAATTTTGATTCTCTTCTCTCATTTCTCATGCCTGATACTCTGATGATTCAGTTTAAGACGACACCAAAACCTTGGACACTTCTCTGGTATTCTGAATGTTAACTATGTGAATTTCCAAAACCAAACACCACAGGCTTTGATTGGACTGCACTATGTTTTTTTTTTTTTTGGAGACAGGAGTCTCACTCTGTCACCCAGGCTGGAGTGCAGTGGCACGATCTCGGCTCACTGCAAGCTCCACTTTCCGGGTTCACACCATTCTGCTGCCTCAGCCTCCCGAGTAGCTGGGACTACATGCACCCGCCACTACACCCAGCTAAGCTAATTTTTTGTATTTTTAGTAGAGACGGGGTTTCACCATGTTAGCCAGGATGGTCTGGATCTCCTAACCTTGTGATCTGCCCCCCTCGGCCTCCCAAAGTGTTGGGATTACAGGCATGAGCCACCGCGCCCAGCCTGGACTGCACTATGTTTTAAAGCACTTAACATCATCATGAATGACTCAGAACAGAAGAGCAACTTCTACTGTACCTGACGGGTTAAGAAGGTCATGGAAGAGCGGTTGACCCAGGCATAGTTCCCAGCAGCTGCCATTCCCTTCAGATAGTCCTGACCCTCTGGGGAAGCGATTCGAGCACAAGCCAACTGCCGATCATTGACTATAATCTTGTCTCTCTTCATGGCCTTCTCCATAGCTACCAGCGCATCTGGAACAAGAGCCGCAAAGTCCAAACCAGTTAGCTTTCCCTTAAATGAACAGTTCAGATTTACTGCAGAAAGGTAGGCTACATTCAAATTCATTCCACAAAAAAACCAAATGAAAGGCAACTTTCCCTTTAATGTGTTTCTGAGTTCATCTATTTGTTCAGTCAAGAGGTACTTGAGAATCTTTCAGAGCGCAGTGACAGTTTGTGGGATACAAAGTCAACCTAGGAACTTGAAAGAGAATCGGATATGTAAACAAAGAGCCACAATATGGTCTTCATTACTCCTTTCTCAGTATGTGAATGCATGGGAATAGTCGTAGTAAAATACATTTTGTTGCCTTCATGATTAATCAAATCCATGACAAAATGCAGAGAAGTACTCAGGGGAATGTTCTGAAACACTAGTCGACACTTCATACATCTGCTAGGTTAAATAGTCTAAAGGGTCAGGCTGGCACAAATTATTAAATTCTCACACAATAAAATGGACTAGAGGTTGATCTGTAACATGAAATTTTAAGCTTTTAACAATTTCCAGGCATCTATATACCCTTTCATTGATTCACTGTTGGAGGCCAAAAGAATGAGGGTCATGAACAACTCAGTATACCACTGGAGGCTGTATGAGTAAACAGCAAACTGTTCTTATGAATGCAGGATGTTGGCAAGCTGACAACTGCGTCTGCTGCCCAGAAGGAATGCTGAGGGCAGCCACGTCCCAGGCACAAGTGTTTCTTGTGATCAGGCACATGTGAAGCCTGTTAGCAATAATATGAACCTGTGATCAATCAAGCAGCTGACCAATCATTACCTCCTCCTCCCTGCTCTTTCTACCCAATAAATACGAAAGGCTGTGGAAGCTCAAGGCCCTTGCTCACTAGAAGCAAGAAGCCCCCGACTCCTTCTTTAGAGGTTCTTCTGTTTTTTGTTTTCATTTCTGCATTCATCCCACTTCATTCAGTCCTGTAGTAACTATCACAATTCATACATTATTTCACACACCCTCCAAGCTATCGAAAAGGACCTATCCAGTACTTCGCTGCTTCCTGCTTTTGTTCATGCTTCCTTGTCACCAATGTCTTTGTGTGTAATTGTCCAAACTGAGATCCAGTTGAACACTGGGTCCATGAAGCCATCTCCAAAATCTTTTTCCTAAATGTGTTTTGTTTGACTCTCCTATATAATTAATTGCTACCTTTTAATATTTATTTTTTCTTTTAAATAGACATGACCTTTACTTCATGAGACAATTTGAGTGCAAAGTATCTGCCTATTTCATCAGCAAACCCACCATAACACCTAATGTTGCAGAGCAGGTATATGATACGTAATCTGCCAAATGAATGCCTATTTCATAAATTCCACTCTTTACATATTTCTTGCTCTTTCTTGGCCAGATAGTAACTCATAAGAGTAAACATAACGATAACTGCAACTAACATTTATTGAGTGCTTACTAATGTCAAACATTAAGTGCTTTACATATATTATTAACTTTCCATGATAATCCTATATGAAATAACTATTATACTCATTTTTTTAGACAAGAAAGTTATGGCCCAGTGAATTTGTTCAAGTTATTTGATTGTTGAGGACTCGGGATAAAACCCATGCAGTATATTTCAGAGTTTTTGCTCTTAAATTTCTATCTGGTTGCCCATAAAATGTACATTTTAGCACGAAGTCTAGAATATACCTGTGGCTACTTGGTGGCCCAAGCCTCTGCTTCCACTGTGGATCATCACACACACCTGTCCCTTATGGTCGATGCCCATTTTTTTAGCAGCATACTCATTGAAAATCTCATCCACAACCTGGATTTCTGCATAATGGTTGCCTGCTCCCAGGGTCCCCAACTGCAAATGTAAAAATGTCTGGTAAGATAGTTTTTATTCCAGTTTTTTTTTTAATCTATTTAAAAACCAAAAAGATAAAAACAAACTAACAACAAAATAACCATACAAATAGTGTTTCAGTAACAAAAAAACTCCTAAGCTAAAGAAGTGTTTCATTTACAATATTCTACACAACAAAATAACATAGACTAGCTCCTGAATTTTGTTGTATCATTATATGCTTGGTATACACATATAAAAAACTAACACAGGAACAGAAAACCAAACACCACATGTTCTCACTCATAAGTGGGAGGTGAACAATGAGAACACACGGACACAGGGAGGGGAACATCACACACTGGGGCCTGTCGAGGAGTGGGAGGAAAGGGGAGGGAGAGCATTAGGACAAATACCTAATGCACACGGGGCTTAAAACCTAGATGACGGGTTGATAGGTGCAGCAAACCACCATGGCAAATGTATACCTATGTCACAAACCAGCACATGTATCCCAGAACTTAAAGTAAAGTAAATAAATTAATTTTAAAAAAAAAGCTTCATAAACAAACAAACAAAAATCAAGCTTTTAAATGGTTCATGGGATATTTTAAACATCACAAAGGTCAAATTTTGGGACAAATGTTGGTGAATGTTGACTCTTAGACAAGGTCCAAGTTCAAATGATTTTGAAACATCTATGAGTTCATGGACATCCACCATTATCTATAACTGAAAGAACATATACCACAACTAGAGCTAATATTAATAGATGATTTAGAGGACCAGAGAATGTCAGTGCTGGAAGAGTCTTTAGAGCTTGTCTAGTTTTAACCATCTCAGTTTTCCATAAGAAAATTAGATCCAGAGAATACAGTCTTGCCCACCTGTCACACTGAATTAGTGGCAAAGCCTTCACAACTAGCTGTAATTTCAAACATCTAGTATATTCTTATCTCATGGATACCATCTGTAGACTGTCAAAATATGTATATATATAATTTTGATGTATGAACCTTATAAACATATTCTATTTTTCTCCCATTCACTCCTAATTCATTATTTCTTATTTTATGAACATTTGCAAGCTCCTGATTGCTCTGTCACCTAGGCTGGAGTGCACTGGCGTGATCACAGCTCACTGCAGCCTCAAACTCCTAGGCTCAAGCAGTCCTCCTGTCTTAGCCTTCTGAGTAGCTGGGATTACCTGCATGTGCCACCATGCCTGGCTAATTTTTTTTTTTTTTTTAATTTTTGTAGAGACCAAGTCTCCTTATGTTGCCCAGGCTGGTCTCGAACTCCTGGCCTCAAGCGATCCTTCCTCCTGGGCCTCTCAAAGCTGGTGTGAGCCACCGCATCCAGCCCTGATAGTTTTTTTAGAATAAAAATGAAGCATAAACAAATTTGTGTTTTTTGATATACCATAAAAAAACCTGAGAATATGTTTGCTAAATGTAAGATACAGATTTTTTCCCCCAATGAAAATGAAATATGAAAAAAAAATTAACATGTTGCCCCTCCAAAGTGAGTTACCTGAGGAAGACCTCTTTTCTTAGCCCTTGCAGAAACCTTATTGGGGTCAGCTTGCAGCATTCTTCCATACTCCTCGCAGTGCTCCTTGTCTTCAGCCCAGGCATACCCTTCTCTTAAGGACCAGTCCACTCCCATCTCCAAGGCCTCCTCTAAGTCTCTGGATAAGTATAAAAGGTGTTAGTCATTTCACAGCAAAGGCAGATCAAAACCTAAGGATGACCACATCCTTAAAGGGCAGAGGAAAACTCGACATTTACTATCTCCTGTGTTCCAGGCCTTGAGTCAGATACAAAGTTTAAGCTCTCAGTAACTGGTTTTTTGAGGAATGCAGTCATATAAATAATTGCAATATAAAATGGTAAATGCCCTATTAGACATCATTATAGTTCTACTTGACATTTATACTGCTCCTTGTTAATTTTCAAATCTTTTTTATATTCAGTTTTGCCTCTCTGATCCTGAATTCCATTGAGGTAGTGATTAAGCAGACAAAAAAAAAAAAACAACTACAACAACTTTGTAACCTTAATCAGCTATCACTCTCTAATCACTAATTCAACCAGGTACACACCTTAATCATTTATGAATTACGGTCAAATAAATGAAGGTATCTAGAATTCCTCAGGCAACACAGGTTAAATTTTAAGCTCTTTTCCCATCTTCACAGAAGTTCTGAGTGGCTTACTGCACCTCCATTTTGAAACTGAGGTACACGTACATTAAACCCTTAGAGGGAACGAGCTTTAATCTTCATCCAAGGTCCAGGTCTCTTCTAAAACACTGCCAGGAAAAACTACACTTTTCAATGTTCTCTCCCCACTACCCCAGATGATAACCCATTTCAATATTATTATTTCATTTTGTTATTATTTTTTACTGCTCCTTGCAGAGCAGGGTCACCCCACAGGCAGTGTGCCCAGAGTAGCCCCATTTCAGTATTATTAGGACAAAATTCCTATCTAAAATGTTTATAAAGATGTTCGGAATTTGTGTGTTCCACATATGCTTTTCAAATTGGGGCTGCATGTCAGGGATCACGTGAAATCACAGACCACACATCTTCCAAGTATATTGATTTTACTTAGGTTTTTTTTTTTTTTTGGTTAGGGGGAGTTAAATAACATTACAAGTAATAGCTAAAAACATTTTTTCCTATTAATTATAATGCAAAGTTCACATAAATTTCAACGATAAAGCAAAATATTAAAGAAATATAGCTAGCACACTATTCTGCTACTGAAGTACTCTGCAAAGTTTAGGGTGCATTGCTTTGCATAAGCTATGCCATGGTAAAATCTATGGCCATCTGAGATACACTGTAGCATTATATTTAATCCTCTACTTACCAAAGAACACATCCAGTGCTACCATTCAAAGAGGAAGGTTGGGGTTAAATAGACTTAATGACAAAAGGCAGTACGATTCAGAATATAGCTTCTGAACTCAAAGGATCTTTGGTTTGAATCCTGATATCACCTACTAAGTTTTTTTTTTTTTTTTTTTTTTGAGACAGGGTCACTCTGTTGCCCACGCTGGGGTGCAGTACTGAGATCTCAGCACACTGCCACCTTGAACTCCTGGTCTCTCAAGGGATCCTCCTGCTTCAGCCTCCTGAGTAGGTGGGACTACAGTCACAAGCCATCATGCCTAGTTAATTTTTTTTTTTTTTAGAGACAAGATCTATGTTGCCTAGGTTCATCTTTTACTCCTGGAATCAAGTGATCCTCCTGCCTTGGCCTCCCAAAGTGTTGGGATTCTGTAAACCCAACCACACCTGGCACTAAGCTTATTATCTCTCTAAACCTCAGTTTTCTTTCTTGTAAGTTAGGGGAGATAATAGGGTTATTGTCTGGATGAAATGATATGATGCTCAGTGCCTTACACATACCAAGTGCTCAATAAACGTTGGTGGATATGATGTTATTATAAATACTACTCTATGTCAAAGGCTGTTATAACATCGGTTGACTAATGTCTCCAATAAATGGGCTGAACCTCATGCTTAAAAAAACAATTCTTACTACTTCCTGAAAAGTAACTGAACAATCCTCATCTCTCAAGTGTAGTGCGCTGGAAACGAAGCTGAAGGTCATGTGGTTATTATCCCTCCCATACCACGTACTGGAAACGTGTGCTCTTACTTGGCATTCATTGGGATGACACCTTTTGACCCCACCCCAACAGGAATGTGGTCAAACATAGCTTGGGCAAGTTGCTCCTTCACAGGCTGGACATCACTTTCATCTAAATTGGTTCTTAGCAAGCGGACACCACAGTTGATGTCAAACCCGACACCACCTACAAAATAGAGAAAAGTTAGCAAAACCAGCTGGTAAGGCACTGTTACCTGCAGTTTCTCGCCATTAATATAGGACTATAAAGATACCCATTCTTTTAAAGATAACTATGTTTTAAAGTAGACAACAAAGTGGTTCTCTGCTGGGTAAAGCTTGATGACACCAAGATAATCTAAAGTAACATACACACTAAAGGCACTTCATGGACTAGGGAGGCAGCAATGAACATTGAGTAACATGTAAAACAGAGATCAAAATATGCCTCCCTTTTTTTCTTGACCACTGTTTTCACAGGTTCATGAATTTTTTCAGTCTTTTCAAATAACCAACTTTTGCGTTTCTTGGTCCTTTCTATAATATCTTTCCATTTCACTAATTTTACTCCTAATTATTTCCATCTTTCTACTTTTTTAGGGTATAATTTGTTGTTCTTTCTTTAGCTTTCTAGGGTCCCTGATATTCCAGCCTTTCTTCTTTCCCAATTTGTGCATTTAAGGCTGCATGTTTCCATTCTAAAAGGACATTAACAGTAACCTCAAAACTTCAGACATAAGTACTTTTATTTTTCATTTCTATTTTTGAGACGGAGTCTCACTCTGTCACCCAGGCTGGAGTACAGTGGCGCGATCTCGGCTCACCGAAACCTCCGCCTCCTGCATTCAAGCAATTCTCCTGCCTCAGCCTCCCGAGTAGCTGGGATTACAGGCGTGTGCCACCACACCCAGCTAATTTTTTTTATTTTTAGTACAGACGGGGTTTCACCATGTTGGCCAGGATGGTCTTGAACTCCTGACCTCATGATCCACCTACCTCGGCCTCCTAAAGTGCTGGGATTACAGGCGTGAGCCACCACACCTGGCTAACTTTTGTTTTTTTGAGACAGGGTCTTGTTCTGTCACCCAGGCTGAAGTGCAGTGGAGTAATCACGGCTCGCAGCAGCCTCGACTTCCCAGCTCGAGCAATCCTCTCACCTCAGTCTGCTGAGTAGCTGGGACTACAGGTGTGAGCCACCACGCCTGGCTAACTTTTGTATTATTTGTAGGGATGGGGTTTCACCATGTTTCCTAGGCTAGTCTCAAACTCCTGGGCTCAAGTGATCCTCCTGCCTTGGCCTCCCAAGATGCTGGAATTATAGGTATGAGCCACTGCATCCGGCCCATAAGTATTTTTTAAATCATTTTCCCCCCAGCTTGACAGATGACCGGCAAATAAATGGCAAATAAAAACTGTATATATTGGCAGGGTGCGGGTGCTCACGCCTGTAATCCCAGCACTTTGGGAGGCCGAGGCGGGCGGATCATGAGGTCAGGAGATCGAGACGATCCTGGCTAACGCAGTGAAACCCCGTCTCTACTAAAAATACAAAAAAATTGGCCGGGTATGGTGGCGGGTGCCTGTAGTCCCAGCTACTCAGGAGGCTGAGGCAGGAGAATGGCGTGAACCCAGGAGGTGGAGCTTGCAGTGAGCCAAGATTGCACCAGTGCACTCCAGCCTGGGCAACAGAGCGAGGCTCCATCTCAAAAAAAAAACCTGTATATATTTAGGTGTACACAATGTACATTTACATTGTGAAATAATTATCACAATCAAGCTAATTAACATATTTATGATCTCACAGTTACTTCCCCTTCTGTTTTTCTGGTGAGAACATTTAAGATTTATTTTCTTAGAAAATGTTAAGTACACAATATATTATTTTAGAGACAGGGTCTTGCTCTGTTGCCCAGGCTAGGTCATAGCTCACTGAAGCCTCCAACTCCTGGGCTCAAGCTATCCTCCCACCTCAGCCTCTCAATTGCCTGGGACTATAGGTATTAGGCTGGTGCAAAAGTAATTGTGGTTTTTGCCATTAAAAGTAATACAATACAATACATTATTATTAACTACAGTCACTACGTTATACATTAGATTTCCAGAACTCATTCATCTTAAAACTGAAATTCTGTATACTCTTAACATCCACCCTGTTAGCACCATTCTACTCTCTCTGTGAGTTTAACATTTTTAGATTGCACATATGGGCAAAATCATGTAGTATTTTCATTTCTGTGTCTGGCCTATTTCTCAGCATATCCTCTAGTTTCATCCACGCTGTAGTAAATGGCAGGATTCCCTGTCTTTTCCCTTCAATTTTAAAAGATTGATTTCTTTCTTTATTAAGGTTGAATAATGTATTCAGGCTGTTTCCATATCTTGGCTACTGTGAACAATGCTACAATGAACATGGGAGGGCAGGTATCTCTTTGGATACTGATTTCATTTCCTTTGGATATATACCCAGTGATGCAATTGCTGGATCATATGGTAGTTCTATTTTTGACTTTCTGAGGAATCTCCATACTGTTTACCACAATGGCTGTGCCAATTTACACTCCCTCCAATAGCATATAAGGGTGTCCTTTACTCAACTCAATGTCAATTTTTAGACATAAGTATTTTCTACTTACATTAGTTATTTTCTCATTTCCATAGTTTTGTTTTTGACTCATGGGTTATTTAAAAGCATACTACTTAATTTCCAAATATATGGATTTTCTTTTTTGAGATCACGCCAGACTAGAGTGCAGTGGTGTGATCATAGCTCACTGTAGCCTCAACTTCCTGGGCTCAGCTGGTTCTCTGGATTCAGCCTTCCCAGTAGCTAGAACTACAGATGTGCGCCACCATACCCAGCTATTTTAAAACTTTTTGTAGAGATGAGGGTCTCCCTATATTGTGCAGGCTGGTTTCAAACTTCTGTTCTTATGTGATCCTCCTGCTTTGGCCTCCCAAAGTTTTTCCAGTTTTTTTGTTTGTTTTTGAGACAGGGTCTCATTCTGTCGCCTATGCTGGACTGCAGTGGTGCAATCTCAGCTCACGGCAACCTCTGCCTCCTGGGCCCAAGTGATCCTCCTACCTCGGCCCTCCCAAGTAGCTGGCACTGCAGGAACACACCCCCATGTCCGGCTAATTTTTTGTATTTTTTTTTTTTTTAGAGATGGGGTTTTGTCATGTTGCCCCTGGCTGGTCTCAAACTCCTGAGCTCAAGCCATCCGCCTGCCTTGGCCTCCCAAAGTGCTAGGTCTAGTTTTTATTTAAACCATTTCTAATTTAATTCCACTGTGGTCAGAAAATATCCTCTTATATGAGTGGGTTCTTTAGTATGGTCCAGAGACCCTGGGGTGTGGGTGAGGGGGAAGACCATTTCAGGCGTGTAAGATTCATTTTATAATACTCAGACATTATTTGTCTATTTTATTCATATTCTCTCATGACTGTACAGTGAGATTTCTCAAAAGCTATATGACATAACATCTTTGTTCTAATGGATGAGACATACTTATATATTCTTGTCTTTAAAAAATGTGTTTTAATTTCTAATAAGGTAAACATTGATAAGAGTCTGAGATCAATCCTCAATAATTATTACTAAAGTGGTCCCGAGTGCAAAAAGTTTGAGAACTGCTGGTCTACATGATTTCAATGCTTTGAAATTTGATGCCTGCTTTACGGCTCAGCATGTGGTCAGTTTTGGTAAACTGTGTGCATTTGAAAAAAAATGTATATTCTGCACTGCTTGGCTGTACTGCAATGCAAGTGCACACACACACACACACACACACACACACAACCACACATGTATATTAGAGGTCACGTGTCAAGTTTGTTATTGGATCATTCAAATCATGTATATTCTTACTGACTGAAATTTGCAGTCACCTCGAAACAGCCCTACATGTACGGCTCACACATCTGGAACTTTTTCTTCTCTTCCTCTAGATCTTGACCTCGCAAATTCTTACTGCCTTAGTAGATTTTCTGTGCCTTCAAACAGATTTAAGAAAAAATTTTTTACCCAGCCTTTCTCATTATTTTCAGCAGGGATTGGTCTGAAACAACCTAGTCCACCAGTGCTAGAAACAGAACTCTCAAGATGTCATTTAAACTTCATTTCTAAATTCACACTCTTTAACTGCAAAGATATTACTTCTGATATAGAATGTTCATTGAAAGCACCCCATAATCACAGCAGAAGGCGTATGCAACCTTCTGTATATTCAATGTTATCGTTGAATAATAATGATAATATTACTGAATATGTTCTATGTGCTTAGCACTGTTCTAAATATTTTACACAGCTGAACTCATCTAATCTACTAATACTGTGTGGTCATCAACATTCCTAGACGTGATCTGTCCACGAGGTAACTCAGTTACAAAGATAAAAAAAAATTGCCAGTTTGTTTTATAGCCAAAGTCTGAATACCATGATGTTTGGTAGGAGCCTCCCAAAATTTTCAATAAAAATATGCTTTGCTTGAAGTTGTAATAGCCTCTCAGTATCCACAAGCAACACTTCCAGTAAATATCAAAGAAAAATGACAGAACATGATGAGACTGAGTCATGCACATGGAGAGAAGTGCTCTGTTTCACAAAGGCTATGGTCCACAGAGAGAAGTTACACACATTTTTTTTTGAGAAGGAGTCTTGCTCTGTCACCAGGCTGGAGTACAGTGGCGCAAACTCGGCTCACTGCAACCTCCGCCTCCCGGGTTCAAGTGATTCTCCTGCCTCAGCCTCCCAAGTAGCTGGGATTACAGGTGCGCGTCACCACCCCCAGCTAATTTTTCTATTTTTAATAGAGACAGGGTTTCACCATGTTGGCCAAGACGGTTTCAATCTCTTGACCTCGTGATCCACCCGCCTCGGCCTCCCAAAGTGCTGGGATTACAGACATGAGCCACCGTGCCCGGCCAGTGCTACACACTTAACAGCAGATGTCCACAGTGATCTTACCTGGGGATACTACTGCTTCAGGGTCATTCATATCAAAGGCTGCCATGTTCCCAATAGCAAACCCATATCCTGAATGGACATCAGGAAGCCCAATAGATCGCTGAAAGAGAATTAGAAAATGAAATACAAGTGTCTTGACCTGCTACTCTGGTTGCCCTGATGGACCTGACACTGATTCTCAAACAGGTTGCAGGCTGAAGCTTTCCCTAAATCAAGACTGTGTTTTCACAAAATCTTCTCTATGCATGGAAATCGTAAGAACTCCTAATCGCAAAGCTAAATACAGTGAGAAAAAAACTTTTTTATAAGATCTGAATGTTAATTAAGGAAATACAAAACAGAAAAGCCTCAAAATAACATGATATAGGAGTAACACATACTAAATTTAATGTACTATTACATTTTAAAAATAATCTTAAGACACTGACAAACTCTGGTTTGTCAGGTTAAGAAGAGGAAAATAACTGATTTATATAAGTCATTAGTTTAAGTAATCACAGCCAAATGTAATCCATTTGATGGTATAAATACTGTAGACTTCCTACGAGCCTAGAAAAGGACCCTGGCCCAGGAAGAATGCAGGTCAAACACAGCATATATGGAGACACCCAGACACTTAACAACTTCCTTATATACACAAACCATACCACTTCATTCCCTCTACCAAGTGCCCAACATGGTAACTGGCATAAAGAAGACCTCAAAAATGTCTGCCGAATAGATCCATTTTCAACATCTACCTCTAATGATAGAACATGAATGTTAGACTGTGGTGGGGGCTGTGCTCTTCCTCCCCCTCAGTGCTAACCCTTAAACTTCTTGCCCTTTCTTCAATGATCCTCTGCATAGGAAGTGAAACTTACATCCAAGTGAAACTTACAATGAAACTTACATTGAAACAGTGAAGTGAAACATACAATGAAACTTACAATGGTGGTGCACTGATCCAGGAATAATGTTAAGGTGATAAAGAAACAAAACCCAAAAACTACTTCAAAGGTTCTTAACACTTAAGAGATTCTAGCCAAAGGCATCCAGAAACTGAAATGCCATCCAGATTCAATTATTTCTTTAGGTCCACGGTTATTTCATTTTTTATTTTTAGGGACAGGGTCTCACTCTGTCGTCCATGCTATGCTAAAAGTGCAGTGGCGTGATCACAGCTCACAGCAGTGTGGAACTCTGGGCTCAAGTGATCCTCTCAGCATTCTGAGTAGCTGGGACTACAAGCATGTGACATCACACCTGACTAATTTTTTTGGTATAGACAAGGTCTTGCCATGTTGCCCAGACTAGTCTTGAACTCCTGGGCTCATGCAATCCTTCCATCTTGGTCTCTCAAAGTGTTGCGGGTGGCATGAGCCACTGAGCCTGGCTTCATGGTTATGTCTGGCTGTCCAAAGGTCATTGTCTAAATGACACTACTATCAGGCATGGCCATTCATCCATTCGATGGACTTTAAGAAATATAAATGATTAAAGCTCTGAACTCTGACTCACATGAACAATTCCAGGCAGGGCTGCCACGTTGCCAATCTGTTTCATGGCTGGCAGGAAGCCACCAACACCTGAAGACAAAAATTGGGTATTAGAAAAGACAACACACTTGATTTTTAGCATTAATTATATTCATGTTTTTAGACTGTGTAACATGAAGAGGTAGTCAGCAGGGCTACTAAGACAACAAAGCCTACAAGGATGTTTCAGATGCAAGATGGATGGGAGCTCCTTTTAGAGTTACTGTAAGTATTACATGAGATAATCTATGCAAAGCACCTAGTAACATGCCTGGAAAATAGTAAGTGCAATACAAATGGTAGGTCACTTGCTATTATTGTTCAAGGTTAGCTGAGAAACAAGTTCTACCCAGCTTCAAATTCCAGATGGAGCTTCAAATCTGTTCTATAACGCCAACTGGCTGACAGTGTGATTACAAATAAGTGCTTTTGGTCTTACTTTTAAGTTGTAATCACTCCTTGACAATATTTCAAAATTATAATTATTTGAGTTACCACTTTTTCAGGCCACAGGGAAGGCACTACTGTACTAACACAAGTGAAACTCTAATGTACTTACCACCACCTCGACAGGCATTCCTTAATTCCTCAAACATCAATTTCTCCAGAGCATCATTCACATAGAAAACGCCTTCAACCTGGTACCAAAGAAAGTGAAAAGCAATGTCTGAGTACATGCACGGCAAGTGTAGGCACTGGACAGAATACACTGTATGCAATATTTACTGTGCTTTACTCTTTACCAAACACTTTCACGTTACCTTAAGCACGCAGAAAACTTCCTATCAAAGACTACGAGCTGCTCCCATCAGAAAATATACCTTAAGAAAAATTTTGCAATGTTCACAAATTGTTTTGTTTATTCTCATACCCTCAAAACCACATTTAAGAATTCAACAGATTCAGCATCTTTTTGTGATAAAGAAAAATCTTCCAACTATACTCTCACAAAGCCCAAAGGTCTTAATCCCCAAGCTTCAAAAATATCAATGGTTTTTTGAAAATTAAAAAAAAAATACCAGATGAATCAAAAACTCAAATTCTAAACGTAAAACGTAGTCATCTAACCTAGTATGTTTATTCTGTGTTTAAGCCAATAGCAAATTACACTTTATTGTGCTCTAGTGGTGACTTACAAATCTCTAGTTAGGTAAATAATGAGAAGAAAAATTTAACATGCAGCTACGTAGTTGTGTGCTCAGTTCTAAAAGCTATATAATTTTTTTAAAAAATCTATATAATTTTAAAGCTTGACAATAGAGGTGGCACGCAAAAGGCAATGGACAACATACTTATGTAACACTAAAGAGCAGAACATTTTTATCACAGGTCAAATATTTTGAAAGAGCTGTCCAGTAATGAAGAACCAAAGATTTAACACTTAATCAACTTTATGTAGTTTTTATCAGAAACATGACTTCATCACCATTGCATAAATAACAATTTAATACTCATTGATGGAAAATGTTTCCAGTACAATTTCTTAAGGGTCACATTTATTAATTCACCAAACATTAACTGAGGATTTACTATGCATGAAGCACTGTCCTGGGCACTAGGGGAGATACAAAGAATAAGATAAGATCTTGCTTTCAAGGAGCTCCCAGTACACAATACAGCTCTTATATTCTCTTTTCTTTCTTTTTTTTTTTTTGGAGACTGAGTCTCGCTCTGTTGCCCAGGCTGGAGTGCAGTGGCATGATCTCGGCTCACTGCAAGCTCTGCCTCCCAGGTTCACGCCATTCTCCTGCCTCAGTCTCCCGAGTAGCTGGGACTACAGGTGCCCGCCACCACGCCCAGCTAATTTGTTGTATTTTTAGTAGAGACGGGGTTTCACGTGTTAGCCAGGATGGTCTCGATCTCCTGACCTCATGATCCGCCCATCTCGGCCTCCCAAAGCGCTGGGATTACAGGCGTGAGCCACCGCACCCAGCCAATACAGCCCTTATATTCTGATAAGCATATCAGAGTGCAATGAAGCAAGTGCCATAACATTAAGTACACAGTGCTATGGAAGAATCTGATGAGGAAGTGCTTCAACAGTCTAGGGAGCTGGGAGAGGTTTCACAGAGATCCTGTAGAGCTGGCTCTTCGAAGACAAGAGACATCACTGGCGCAGCAGAACATTTAGACGCTAAACGCAAAAATGACGTAAAGATGTGAGGGGAGCATTTTAAGGGAATAAAGAGAAATTTTTAGTCCAACATGTGGGTCTTGGGGGAGAAATGGAGATTTAGTAACAGAGATGATTATCCGTGTGAAATTCACTGGTCCCACAAGGATGGAAGCACAATTCATGCTTAGAAGTCAATAGCGTTTTAAGAGCAATGCATCAACATTCCAAGTCTCTATTCCCAAAGGAAAGGTGGTAGTAAAGTGCTGTATACATACTTAAACCAGAACTGCCTAGCAAAATCAGACTTGCCCCTAGATAGAATGAGCAGCAGTGTGTGCATCAAAGGCTGAGTCAGAACACCTGCCAGACAATGACAGTCTGTGTTATTAGATCCTACAGATGATCATGTCATAGTGTTTTCTGTTTTCTTTTTCTTTTCTTTCTTTTCTTTTTTTTTTTTTTTTGAGACTCACTCTGTCACCCAGGCTGGAGTGCAGTTTAGAATGATCACAGGTCACTGCAGCCACGATCTCCCAGGCTCAAGTGATCCCCCTGCCTCAGCCTCCTGAGTAGCTGTGGTGCACACCACACCACCTGGCTAATTAAATTTTTTTTTGTAGAGACAGGGTCCCACTATATTGCCCAGGCAGATCTCAAAGTCCTACGCACAAAGGATCTTCCCGCTTTGGCCTCCCAAAGTGTTGGGATTACAGGCCATGAACCACTGCGCTCCCCCTATGTTAGATTTTCTATTCCTTCCTTCAGGGTATCGGTTTCCACACAAAGAAAGTGGCCAAACAGCAAACAGAACACAGATTTATCCCTGTGGGCTTTTTCTTCCCTCAGTGTAAGTGACTTGCCAACAAGGGAAACTCAGTAAGCTTTGATTCTGAATAAAATAGTGGAGTGGCTATTGGGAGCTGTTTACCAAGACGTGAGACGAGACGGTAAACCTTTGAAGCATTTACTTGGCACCTTCAGGGATTTCAAAAACTATTTAAAAATACGTCGCAAAACTTCACAAACGTTTTCTTTTTTCACATTAATGAAAAATATGAGCACAGATGGTGATGAAGGCCAACAGATACAGAGCCCAAGCTTTCAAACTATCTGATGATCCTGAGCCCTCAAGTCGCCATCTGGGATGTCAAAGTAGTAAACCGGACATCAAGTCCTGGCTGAGCTTCTTCCTTAGGTGGGTAGAGGAAGCTATGTCACCGACAGATCCTCGAGGTCCTTCTGTGAAGTGAATATTAAAATCAAACAGGCCCTGCCCTGCGCTACTGCAAGAAATGACATCGCTTTATTAAAAACCAACATGGGATACTGAATGCTGAAAACCTGGTTTAGTGAACAAAGGTTTGTAAACGTTATATAAATTACCAGCATGACTCAGAGGAGGTGAATTCCAGTCCCAGCAAATGAACCCGGGGCTGGCTGTTCCGCCCTGGAAAAGATCACTGAAGTTTCTGCGAACGTAAAACAGCTCACGATACGTTTATGAGACTGATCTGTGAAAACGATTTGGAAACCCCAATTTCGTATTTATTTAGATTCCCATATCCACAGCGCTTAGCTTGTCCTCGTGGTTCGGGGACCTCTCCTGGCGGGAGGTGGTGCCGGAACAGGTTGGGCGGCCCCACAACCGTGAGGGGAGAAGGACGGGATGAGGGAAACTCTGCAAGGGGCCGGGGCGGACCCAGTGGTCAGGGAAGGTCCAGAGGGCGCGGTGGACTCCGGCCGGGCCGGGGACGGAGCAGAGAAGGCCCCGCCATTTGCTCTCCTGCCTTACCTGCATGTTGGGCACGAAGCCCTTCTTGATCCTCCAGCAGTTTTTATTGATCTTCTCCAAGAACTGCAGCTCATCATTATAGCTGCGACTCATGGTGGCGACAACTGTAGCAAAAACTCCCGGCTCCGCTTTGAAGAGCGGGTGCCGCGTTGTCCGGCTTCCCAGAGCACCGCCTTCCAAGAACCAAAGCGCAGGCGCGACCAGCGCCGCAGCAGGATGCGCAACGGCAAGCGCCGAGGCTCGAAACTCTTCCGGCGAACGTCTTTCCTCTGATTAAGTTGTACTGTCCTGTAGTGTATAACTTTGGGATCTTTATTAGTCGATTTCCTCTAAGCTACAGCTAAGCGAAATCCAGAAGTTTAAAGTATAATCTAGTTATCTTTTGTTTTGGAAATGCTTTCTAGCAGCTTATGAAAACACCTTGAGTCTGGGTCAGGTCTGGTGCACTGGCTTGGAGTTTACACCCTCAGCTGGGAGGGGAAAAAGATACGCCAGCAGCTGAGAAAGAAAAACCTGTTTGAGTAAATACGATAGCTGAACATTTATGTTTCAGAATGAATCTGGATATACATCAAATAACTTTTTTGGTCAGAAAGGAGCATCCCAAAGAATGAAGCATGGCAGCTTATCATTTATTCTAACAAACACTTGTGGGTATATCTATTATGGCGAGACATGTACTACAAAATGATCAAATCACAGCCCTTATGGATCGCCAAAACTCCCCAGTCTAGCCTCCTTTGATGATCAAGACCTCTTTAATCACGCTTTTATACACCGTGTCTCTTGTT
The DNA here is from genome assembly GCF_028885625.2 of Pongo pygmaeus. Taxonomy (NCBI): domain Eukaryota; kingdom Metazoa; phylum Chordata; class Mammalia; order Primates; family Hominidae; genus Pongo; species Pongo pygmaeus. Next base: position 43,408,514 of record NC_085931.1, read on the forward strand.
CACAGTGGTAAGTGAGCTTTAAGTGATTTCAGTTTCGAGTTCGGCCCACGTCAACAACTGCAACTTTGGGATTAGAAAGACTTGCAAGATTCAATTTCTATCTGTGCCATTTACTGGCTTGGTGTGATTAACCCCTCTTATCTCTGTTTCATCATCTCTAAAATGGGATCATAATTCTTTCTTGTGTAGAGGGCTAAATGAAGTGACACTGGAGGGGTAATCAGCACGGGGCTTGGCACACGGCAAGCACTCTATAAACAGCTCTCCTCTTTCCATTCTCCCACTAGACTGTAAGTGCTGCAAAAAACAGTATGTAGTTTCCATTCATTTATTGCATTATCTACACTGGTTCCGCTTTTCTTCTCTTCTGCCCCAATTTCTCCCCATTGATTAGTTGCTCTGACACATTAATATCATTCTCAATTATGAATTGTCTGAGTTTAGTACTCTGCACTGCCATTTCATTGAATCTGTGGTGGGTGAAAAATCCTAAAGCTTGAAGTGATGCAACTTTTAGAGTTTCCTGTGGTTACCCTGTTTCTTCTTGGAAAGATTTCAGAGGTAAAGAATTCTCTTTTGAAATCAAGCCTTGATGTCTGTGCAACCTCAGGTCTCTTCCCTTTTCTATGTCATATCATATTATATTATATTATATTATATTATATTATATTAAGACGGAATCTCACTCTGTCTGTCTGGAGTGCAGTGGTGCCATCTTGGCTCACTGCAACCTCTGCCTCCCAGGTTCAACCAATTCTTCTGCCTCAGCCTCCCAAGTAGCTAGGACTACAGGTGCGTGCCACCACTCCCAGCTAATTTTTCTATTTTTAGTAGAGACTGGGTTTCACCATGTTGGCCAGGATAGTCTCGACCTCCTGACCCCGTGATCCGCCCGCCTTGGCCTCCCAAAGTGCTGGGATTACAGGCATGACCTACTGTGGCTGTCCTCTTATTTTATTTTATTTTTTAAAAATTCAGGGCAGGACATTTCTCAAATATAAAAAACAAGATTGAAGTTGATAGAAAACAATTTTAATTAAACACAGAAGACAGTAACAGTGAATATAAAACATGAAAACCAATATGCAGGTAGGGGAAAACCACTAGAGGGCCTAAGGGATTTCCACTGAGAATGACTGATACAAATACAGACTTAGAGTTTCTTACCCACCTGGTCAGAAGTACATGCCTAGCTCTTGTCCTAGAATCTTTCTTGCCCCAAACAAACAAACAAACATAAACACAGGCACACGCAGCATGCATACACTCACATTCAGACACCTCTATTTAGCCCTTTAACACAGTCTGCCTTATTCTGGGTTCCTAAAGGCTTGAGAAAGAAAACTTTCTGCCTAAGCAATTCACAAGGGCTTTACAATTCCAATGTGTACTGTCTTCCCCTTCTGGGTTTACAGTAGTTGTGGGATTAAGGACCATTTACTTCCTGGGGTGAATTGCAAACCGGCAATCAAGGGGCTGACTTCCCCCTCCACTGTCCACTTATCAGGTTCAGACCTTCCCAACCATGGAAACTTGGCTGCTGCTTTGAGGATGTTTCATACTTCAGGTCAGTGGAAATCAAAAGGAAACCCTGGAAAGGATGTGACAATGAAGATAACGTCAAAACTTGGGCATGTCTGGGTTTGTCTGAGGGGTGAGGAAATGACGGCTTCTTTTTTTTTATTATTTTAATTTTGAGATGGAGTCTCAAAGGCTGTCGCCCAGGCTGGAGTGCAGTGGTGCAATTTTGGCTCACTGCAAGCTCCATCCCTCGGGTTCAAGTGATTCTCGTGCCTCAGTCTCCCAAGCAGCTGGGACTACAGGTGTGTGCCACCACACCCGGCTAATTTTTGTATTTTTAGTAGAGACAGGGTTTCACCATTTTGGCCAGGCTGGTCTCGAACTCCTGACCTTAAGTGATCCACCCACCTCAGCCTCCCAAAGTGCTAGGATTACGAGCATGAGCCACCATGCCCGGCTGAGAGATGGTTTCTTTACCAGGTCCTACAGAGAGTCAGGCCCTCCTCTACCCTGTCCCTGCTTTGTGAATACCCCAGAGAAAGGAAAGGCCATTTTGTACTGTCCTTTGAAAGGCCAAAAGTACTGTCACCTGATGTGACTTAGCCATTGTAGAAGCAGTGGAGGAGAAGCAGGGAGGTGGGAGAGCATGCACGGTCATGTACGGCAGCGGTCCCCAGCCTTTTTGGCACTAGCGACTGGTTTCATGGAAGACAATTTTTCCACTGACTGGGATTGGGGGATGGTTTCGGGATGAAACTGTTCCACGTCAGATCATCAGGCATTAGTTAGATTCTCATAAGGAGCGTGCAACCTAGATCCCTCGCACAGGCAGTTCACAATAGGGTTTGTGTTCCTATGAGAATCTAATGTTGCTGCTGATCTGATAGGAGGTGGAGCTCAGGCAGTAATGCTCGCTCCTCTGCCGCTCACCTCCAGCTGTGCAACCAGGTTCCTAACAGGTCACAGACCGGGATAGGTCCTGGGCCTGGGTGTTGGGGACCCCTGAACTGTACAGGATTGGAGAATTTCTTTAGAAACATATTTCCACCTCTCCAAACAAACAACAATGCCAAAAAGAAAGAAAGAAAAAAAGGTATTCTGAAGTGAATGCATAATGACGAGCCAGAAAACGATTCGATCCCTGAACTCAGAGGTGTGCCTTTGGTTCAGGGGAAAGTCTTCTGACTGGGAGAATCAGAAGAGGCAGTCCTGTCCCAGCCATGCTCCTTTCCAGCTGCCTGAGCCACTTCTCTCTGAGTCCTACTTTCCTCATTTGTAAAATGGGACTAATAATTCCAGCCTTACAGGTTGTCTTATGGAATAAGTGAAATAAAGTGTGCTAAAGACCATCTTCTTATACTGTGGATTTGGCTGCTAAGTGAAATTGATCTTGGTCTGATTTTTAAACTCAACTCTAAATATTTTCTGTTAATTGTGATTTAAGAACTAAACATGTTTATAAAATTCCTTGGTCTGGGAAAAAGCAAAGCAGGACAAAAACAAACAACAACAACAATAAAAACAAGCAAAACAGGAGGAGGCTTAGTCTACTATAAAAAGAAATGGGTCAGTTAAAAGGTGAGATTTGCATTCTTACCTCAAGAACTTCAATATCTGAATTGACGAATGAGATTTTGTGTGGATTGGGCAGAGGAAATCCTTGCTGCAATTTTGCTGAAATATAGAACAAGACATAAAATAATTGGGCACGAGCACAGAGGTTTTAGCAAGCTTTTTAGTAAGAGACTGACTGACAGCTTGCTTTTTTTTTTTTTTTTTTTTTTTTGAGATGGAGTTTTGCTCTTGTTGCCCAGGCTGGAATGTAATGGCATGATCTTGGCTCACTGCAACCTCCACCTCCCAGGTTCAGGCGATTCTCCTGCCTCAGCCTCTCGAGTAGCTGAGATTACAGACGCCCACCACCACGCCTGGCTAAGTTTCTTTGTATTTTTAGTAGAGATGGGGTTTCACCATGTTGGCCAGGCTGGTCTCGAACTCCGGACCTCAGGTGATCCACCTGCCTTGGCCTCCCAAAGTGCTGGGATTACAGGTGTGAGCCACTGTGCCCGGTGTGGACAGCTTTTTAATAGTTGATCTTTTCATTCTCCCAGGTTCCATGTTTGCATTCTCTCTGATATGTCCCTAGAATTTTCCTGGAAAAATTGCTCATTAATCCGTGATTAATAAAAAATGCATCTACAATTATGTTCATTTGGACAGTAGTGAAATGCTGTCCATTTTTAGTCTGCCCGTTGTATATTTTGAACCTAATTAGTGGGTCTTGAGAACATTTTGGTGTCTAATATAAAAAATATTTTAACTGGGCCAGACTCCAGATACTGCAGTTTATGAACAACTGCTATGCAAGGAGAAGGCCTAGGATTGTCATACATGAAAACTGTGTCTATCCAGTTAGTGGTCCTTGCATAAGACCCACAGAGATATCCCGTAGGGAAAATAATCTCATTTCCGGTTGACTGGAAGGAGATTCTTTACTGCCTAAGGAGCATGGTTTCAATCTCCTTAACTCAACCAGAGTTAGCTGATCTTGCTGAGTTAGCAGATAGAATTGCTAACAGGGCTTGGACCTAGAATAACTAATTGTGCATCCACATCATTGATGGTACAAACTTTGCAAATTCTGACGCTGGCCTGGATTCATGATAACATGATAGAAGTACAAGCTTCAGGGTGGAAAGTCCCAAACAATCCCCAGTGCAGCCGATGCAGATGTTAAATGTTAGCTGATGTTACAGTCACATGGTTTCCTGATAATCCCTTACCATTGGCCAGTGGGAGGATTCCAAAGTGAAGAATGGAAGACAGAATATTTTCAAACCTCAAGACCTAAAATAAAAGAGGAAATAGAATCAGTTGCCAGATCAGGCTTTTTTTTTTTTTTTTTTGCTTTGTTACCCAGGCTGGAGTGCAGTAGTGTGATCATGGCTCTCTCCAGCCTCGAACTCCTGGGCTCAAGCAATCTCCCTGCCTCAGCCTCTCAAGTAGCTTGGACTATAAGTGTGCACCACTACACCTGGCTAAGTTAAAAAAAATTTTTTTAGGGACAGAGTCTCACTATGTTGCCCAGTCTCAAAGTCCTGGGCTCAAGCGAACCTCCCATCTTGACCTTCCAAAGTGCTAGGATTACAGGTGGGAGCCACCACGCCTGGCCAATCATGAGTGCTTCGAAAGTACCATGCCTGGTTTGGATGTGTACTTTCCCAGAACTTCTTAGGCTAGAAAGCAATAACTAGGATCTTTTCAGAGGGATAATAGCTTTGTAGAAAATCATATTACAGGGTTTTCTAACTTTTTCTCTCTTGAGGACAGACCTGCACTGGATTTTGGTGATAGCAAATTCAGAGGGACTACATGGTGCCAGCAAATGTGGCAGCTCAGGTATCTACCAAGACAGTCAAGAACAACTATTAGATTTCCCAATTAGCAATCTTCCCTTTACTTACTGGGAATCTCAGCCACAGGAGTTCCCTTGCGTTACATCATGCTCCAAAGCTAATGCCATCCCCAGAACACCCAATTTATCTTTTTTTTTATTAAAAAAATTTTTTTTGAGATGGAGGCTCACTCTGTTGCCCAGGCTGGAGTGCAGTGGGTATGTCTTTATCACCAGTGTGAAAATGGACAATGGGAATTCACGTTTGCAGTTGGGACCTCAGAGTTTATGTATGAAACTATTATGCTACACTGCCTCTTGACATAAAAATGACAATAACTGAAATAATTATTGTAAATATGAAAACACAGAAGTGACAATAACTGAAATAGTTACTGCGAATATGAAAATAGTGGCCACTGTTCATTTAATGCCTACTATACGGTCAGTGTGCTAAGTGCATTTCATATATAATCTCAGCTAATCCTTTCAACAACCCCAAGGTTGTAATTTCAGCTCCATACCTAATCGCACTGCCTATCCTGATTTCTTTTTCTCTATAGTATTTCTTTTAGTAAACACTATATTTATTTGTTTGTTGTCTGCTACTCTCAGCCTGTCACACACATATAAGCACAATCACACACACTCTGGAACAGGATTTCCCAGTAGTGGCACTCTTGACGTTTTGAGATGGATCATTCTTTGTTGTTGGGAGCAGTCTTGTGCACTGTGAGATGTTTAGCAGCATCCCTGGCCTCTACCCACCAAGTGTCATTAGTATGTCTCCTTCCATCCCAGGCTGTGACAACCAAAAATGTCTTCAGACATTGCCAAATGTTCCTAGCTGAGAATCACTAGTTGAGAACCACTGCTTTAGAATGTAAGTGCCTTGAGGGTAGAGATTTTATCTTTTTTGTCTAGAACAGTTCCGGGCTCAATAAGTATTTGTAAGTAAATGAATACTGCTAATACTAATAATTAACATTATGTAGTGCTGGCCATGAACTAGGCACTATTCTACCCGAGCATTCTGACACCAAAATCCACTTAACTTCTCTATGATAGTGCCATCCATGAATGTATGAGGTAGTGATTTAGCTGATCTTCCTGAGGCTTGAGGGAAGGGGGATTCCAAGTCACATGTTGGGGTGTCCTCTTCTAATCAGAAAGTCACCAGGCTGGGAACCCCCCTCCCACAAAGGTATCCATACAAGCAGCACTGACCTAATTTTAGGAGATGGGCAGAAAGTGTTCAAAGAGTAAACCTAATCATGGCTTAATAATTTACATATTCCTTTGGGGTATGTAACTCTGTATGTCTCGTCTATAACTCTACAGGATTATTTTATTGAGAAAACAGGCATTCCCTGAGAATGCCTGTTTTTCTAGCATTATACAATGTCTCAACAGTCTTTTGAGTTTTTAAAAAAGTATTTCTGCATAAATAAAAGTAAACTGTAGAGTTCCTCTCATGAATGGTTAATGGGCTCAATTGATGAGTAGCTACATATAGAATTTCAAAGTTAAGTCCTACAATTATGGAGGAATCAAGGACTTCAAGTCACAGAAAACAATTAGTTCGCTATTATATGTAGTAGGAGAATCCTTGTTCTTCCAGTGCCCGGTAACCCCAAGAGCTCAGATTCCTACCTCAATATTGCTGCGATTGGACTCTGGCAAAGCAAGGCGGAATCTAAAAGAAAACAAGAAAAGTTTAAAGGATTTGAAAACAACAGCCTTAGTAGAAAGAAACCAAAAAGTAAAAGGATATTTTCAGCTCAGAAGTCACTATTTAAAAAAAAACACACAAGGCTGGGCATGGTGGCCCACGCCTGTAATCCCAGCATTTTGGGAGGCGAAGGCGGGCAGATAACTTGAGGGCAGGAATTTGAGACCAGCCTGGCCAATGTGGTGAAACCCTGACTCTACTAAAAAAATGCAAAAATTAGCCGGGCATGGTGGCATGCGCCTGTAGTCTCAGCTACTTGGAAGGCTGAAGCAGGAGAATTGCTTGAACCCGGGAGGTGGAGGCTACAGTGAGCCAAGATCATGCCACTGCACTCCAGCCTGGGTATCAGAGTGAGACCCTGTCAAAAAAAAAAAAAAAAAAAAAAAAACCAGATAAAAATAAAACACACACGCACAAATAAAATTGGGAAGACATTGAGTTCTATTACATCTTCTACCCCTATATTTTGCTGCTTAAGAAGCAGAGCAGGAATAGTTTAGGGCTTGGATTTGTAACCAGGGTGGGTTTCCCAAGTGCGTTTGCTATACGGAACTTAATGTTGGCAACTTGGAATGTAGAACAATCTTAAGAAACAGTTTTGGCTGGGCACGGTGGCTCAAACCTGTAATCCCAGCACTTTGGGAGGCTGAGGCGGGTGGATCATGAGGTCAGGAGATCGAGACCATCCTGGCTAACACGATGAAACCCCATCTCTACTAAAAATACAAAAAATTAGCGGGGCATGGTGGTGGGCGCCTCTAGTCCCAGCTACTCAGGAGGCTGAGGCAGGAGAATGGTGTGAACCTGGGAGGCAGAGCTTGCAGTGAGCAGAGATCACGCCACTGCACTCCAGCCTGGGCGATAGAGTGAGACTCCGTCTCAAAAAAAAAAAAAAAAAAGTTTTCAGGTTTCTGGCTCTGAACTCAGCCTTGTAACTTCCCTGAGCCCTTATAATCCCAGGCTACTTGACACTAAATTCTATGACCAGTCTAGGCCACACCCATCACATCACTCACACCATTTTTTTAGCTGTTCAATCATTGCATATAAGGGAAGCATTAGCTAAGAAAGATATCTGATGTGAAAGGTACAGTATAATTGTTAGTAACCCCATTTCTGCCTCTTCTTAACTCTGTAGATTTACTTAATCTCTCTGGATCTTAATTTTCTCAACTATGAAATATGAATAAGAATATGTGAAATGACTATAGTTAACAATAATATATTGTATAGTTTCAAATACTAGAGGGAAGATAGAACAGTCTCAACACAAATAAATGACAAATGTTTGAGATAACAGACACGCTAATTGCCTTGATCTGATCACTATACGTTGATACATATTGAGCCATCACTAGGTACTCCATGAATATGTAAAATTATGATATGTCCATTAAACAATACAATTAAAAAAGAACAATACCTGCCTCGCAGGGCTGTAGTGAAAACTGAATGAAATGATGCACATAAAATGCTTAGAACTGTGCCTAGAATATCCTTATCACTCTAAATATGAGCCGTTTTTATTAGGAAGAGAAATGCTAACAGTTATAACAGCACATAATGTCCTTGATGTTCTTTTTCAAATATCAACAGAGCACTTGCTGTAGGTCCAAGTAGAAGGGAGTCCTCCTCCCAGATCCCTCTCCCAGCTTGGTAAGGCTGAGTGACAGCGTGTCCTGTTGCTTGATATTTTATGGGAATTTTCATAAGAAAACTCAAGGTCAACATTGTCTGTTTCCCAATTTTGCCAAGAGCTGATCCATAAGTAGTCCTCCCAATATACACAGTTGATTTTTCTATGCAATAATAATAATACTATGAAGAAATAGTAATGAATAGAGAAGACTCCTTCATTTTGCAGAGGGAGAAACTGAAGGTCAAAGAGGAGAAATATTAACGGCAGATTTGTTACTGGGACTCAGATCTCCTGATGCCAATCCCGGAGCTCTCTTTTTCGTGTCTTGCTTTTCCTCTTAGCTTTCTATGGCTCACTTTTGCCCAGGTCTAGAGCCCTACTTCTGCAACAGCTTTCTAACAAATCTCCCTGTTTCCACTCCTGACCCTTTCCAATCCATCTTCTACACCATCCCCAGTGGAAGCGACGTTACAGGCATGTCTGATGGAGACACTCTCCTGATCAAAATTCTTTAATGGCTTGCGATAATGTAAGTGCCTTGAGGGTAGAGATTTTATCTGTTTTGTCTAGAACAGTTCCAGGCTCAATAAGTATTTGTAAGCAAATGGACACCGTTAATACTAATAATTGACATTATGTAGTGCTGCGATAAAGTGCAAGTCACTTATACGGCCCATGAGCCTTCCTGTACCCTGGCTCCCAGTTGCTTCTCTGCTCTCATCTCTTCGTTCTCTACTTTGAATTTTAACCTCAGTAACTCTGAACTGCTCAGTGCTATGCTGTTTTATTCAACAGGTGCTATATAGACCTGAGGTTTAAAAAAATATATTGGCTTCAAAACACATACCAAAAAATCCTGAAAAATTAACATTAGTACATGCCTACAAAAAGTAACATTATGGCCAGAAGTCACTGCAACTCAACCCCACCATAGTTAAATATAATTTATATTTAATGTGAACCGTAGTTGAATAAATGCAATTTATCTTGGGCTGGAGTCTCCATACATTAGAGGGGCTAAGGCCAAAGAAGATCTTAACAACTCTGGGTATTTCCATGCACATTCCATGATATTTCTGGCCTCTGTGCCTTTGCACACGATGTTCTCTCTTTATGGACATCCCCTTTCCCTTTCTCTTTGACCAGGTAACTCTTTTTTTTTTTTTTTTTTTTTTTTTGACAAGAGTCTCACTCTGTCAACCAGGCTGGAGTGCAGCGGTGCAATCTCAGCTCACTGCAGCCTCTGCCTCCTGGGCTCAGGCGATCCTCCTGCCTCAGCACCCCCAGGTAGCTGTGACTACAGGTGCACGCTACCACACCTGGCTAATTTTTATATTTTTTGTAGAGATGGAGTTTTGCCATGTTGCCCAGGCTGGTCTTGAACTCCTGGACTCAAGTGACTCTCCCACCTCGTCCTCCTAAAGTGCTGGGATTACAGGCATGAGCCACCACTCCTAGCCCTGGGTGAACTCTTTTTAATTTTTAAGATTTAACTCAGGGTTACCTCCTCTAAGAATCTTCCTGTTACTGCATTTAAAGAGTGGATATTCACAGTAGAGGTAAGATAGCCCTTGCTCAGCCAGTATCATGTTTGTATCAATTAGGCTTTGAGATTGCTTCAGAGTGACAACTGAGAATCAAAAAGAGAGACAGTTAGGTCCGGCAAAGAACAGAAAGACTATCAGTGGCATGGAGGCTCAAACTGATTGCCATGGAAAATGAGCACCAGAATCTGTAGGGCATCCTTGAAGGCAGTTCTGAGGAAATGTGAGGCAATTCCTCCCTCTGGTTACACCACCTCTTACAATGGGCAAACCTATTCCAGTTTAGAAATTAGCCTACACCTGTGAGTTTCCTTGCATTTCTTTCATTCCAAATCCAAGCCATGCCTGGCCACCCCAAGACCGCCTGCTATGGGTGAGCTTGTCTAGGATTTTCTATGAACCAGGCTATCCTTTCCTCCTATGGACATATTAATTCTGTCTCTTTCCTAGTTTTCTAGGCACACTTACCATTTTCGAGTACCGATGAACAGTTTTCACTAAATGAAGAGAAACAGGCAGAACAAAGAGTAAACTCTCCCAGCACCCTGGGAGGCCAACGCGGGCAGATCACTTGATCCCGGAGTTCAAGACCAGCCTGAGAAACATGGCAAAACCCCAACTAAATTTAAAAAGTTAGCCAGGCGAGGTGTTGCATGCCCGTCGTCCCAGTTACTCAGGAGGCTGAGGTGGGAGGATTGCTTGAGCCTGGAAGGCTGAGGTTGCAGTAAGCCGAGATCGCACCACTGCACTCCAGACTGGATGACAGTGTGAGACCCTATCGCAAAAAAAAAAAAAAAAAAAAGGCAAACTCTCCTTGCCCCTGGCGCTGAAAAACAGGTAAGCTCAATTCAGGCCACTAGGTGGCATCCAATTCCAGTCCTTTGACCTTTTAACCTCTGCCAGGTTCCTAAGATGTTACTTAAAGCCCTGCTACTGGGAACTGATTCTTACTGTAGAACCATGGAGTCCCTGGGGAGGAAGGGAGCTCAAATAGCCCTACTTTGCAGACATATAAAAGTGTAGCCGGCCTGGCGCGGTGGCTCACGCCTGTAATCCCAGAACTCTGGGAGGCTGAGGTGGGCGGATGGCTTCAGCTCAGGAGTTCAAGACCAGCTTGGGCAAGATGGTGAAACCCCGTCTCTACAAAAAAAATTTAAAAATTAGCCCAGTGTGGCGTGCATCTGTAGTCCCAGCTACTTGCAGGGCTGAGGCAGGAGAATTGTTTGACCCCAGGAGGTTGAGGCTGCAGTGATCCATATTTGCGCCACTGCACTCCAGCCTGGGTGACAAAGTGAGACCCTCTCTCAAAAAACAAACAAATAAAAGTGTAGTCTGTTTTTACTGTGTCCCATAAATATGTACAATTGTTATGTGTCTATTAAAACACAAAACTTTAAAAAGTTTTATAGAAGACTTATTGCCCGGATTGAAACCAGAGCTAAAGTGCAAACTCTTAAGCATGGCAAAGGCCCTTCATGATCTGGGAGAATATAGCAAATATGACCTAATGATAACCAAGTGTCAAAGTTAAGTGTCAAGATGAAGTGCCATGGCACTCACAGTGTTATTCCTCCAACTCAGTGTCCATGGCAGATGTTGAAAATCAATCCCACCACTCAGTACCCTTTGAACTTTTGTTTATGTCTTTGCCCCCTGACTCTGAACTCCTTGAGAGTAGAGATCCAGTCTTAATTATCTTTGTATTCCCAGGATTGAGTACAGAGCTTGGCACATTTAGGTATTTAATGTTCACTTATTCATTGATTGGGTCATCCAGCGAATATTTATTATGTGTCAGTACTGGGACAGGTGCTAGAGATAGCAGCCTTGTGAGCAAAACTAGACACAACCACTGTTCTCATGTAGCTTACCACCTAGTGAGATGGCAGTCATTAATCAAATCATCCCACTAATTAAGGTTTAATTACAATTGAGATAAATGCTCTTAAGGAAAGAAACAATTTCATGGAGTCAAAATACAAAGAGGAACTTGATTTCATTTGGTAGATGTAGGGAGGTTTCCAGGGGAGGGCTGCTTGAGCTGAAATATGAAGGATGAGTAAGATTCAAAAGGCAAAATGGGGAAGGGAGTGGGGAAGGTTCCAGGCAGGGGTTGCAAAAGCCCCATGGAGGGAACTGAGACCTGGGAGAGCACAGCAGGGCGATGCAAGAGGCAGACAGGATTGACCAGGCTCAGTGCCTCTGGCTGTGTTACGATTTTCATTATCCTCAGAGCAAGAAATCCAGTGAAGGTTTTTTAAGAAAGGAGATGATGTCTGTGTTTTGTAAAGATCAATCTGGCTGCAGCATGGAGAAAAGATCAGCAGGCCAACAGGTCACCCAGGTGCTCATTCTGTGCTCAGGAATGTGTGAGGCAATGTGAAAAACTTAACCTCTATCTATAATTATGAAGGATGGCGAGAAGTCGTTTGTAGGAGGTAATTAGAGAACAACACAAAGCAATGTATACTCAGGTGCTTCTTCATGGGTTTACACATCACACAGACTTGCTGCAGAGACTAAAAAGGGTGTGAAGCCGGGCGCAGTGGCTCATGCCTGTAATCCCAGCACTTTGGGAGACTGAGACTGGCAGATCACCTGAAGTCAGGAGTTCGAGAGCAGCCTGGCCAACATGGCAAAACCCCATCTCTACTAAAAATTAGCCAGGCATGGTGGCGCACGCCTGTAATCCCAGCTACTCAGGAGGCAGAGGCAGGAGAATTGCTTAAACCTGGGAGGCGGGGGTTGCAGTAAGCTGAGATCACACCACTGCACTCCAGTTTGGGCGACAGAGCAAGACTCCATTTCAAAAAAAAAAAAAAAGGTGCGAAAACATGAAGAAACAGCGTAGTCTAAAGTTGTGCGTGTGTGTGTGTGTGTGAGCATGCGTGTGTGTGATATGGGGCATATCATGGAGGGAAAACAAGTTTCCCTTTGAGAGAAGACTCTGTACACCTCTCTAGCATGCCCCTGGCACCCAGTAGTGTTTCTCCCAGCAGGCTGTGGACCTGGAAAATAGAAACCATTGTCCTTCTGTGTTAAAAAACAGTGCAAAGCACATAATAGGGGCTCAGTAAATTCTTACTGAATGGATGTGTGGATAAATGAGCAGATGAAGGACATGGGTTGGGGAGTGTTTGTTGGAATTGGGGTCACTTTGAAGGTGAGCCAGTCTAAAGCAGAATGTTCATTTTAGTGAGCTGAGGAAGATAAGGTTGGCTGGCTTGAGAAGTAGGACCAGTGGATGAAGAGCTTGAAAACCTCAGGCTGTGGATTTAATCCAATGATGAAAAGTTTTAAGGGGAAGAATGTGTTGAACCCATTCCACTAGTAAAGGACCCTCTTGATGAGTAAGAGTTATCCAATGTTTGAATTTCATTGTTTCCTGCAGCCTGGAAATTCTGGAAGAAGCTTCCATTTGGGGTTTCCTTCTCTGGCAGGGGCTACCCCGCTGTAGCATTCTTCTGCCATGGCTTCAAGAGTAGTTCAGAGGAAGGGTGGAGTTGGGGGTCAGCCCAGGTGCCAAGTCTGAGCTCCACTGACTTGTCCATCATTGGGAATTGTTTATCTGCCCAAGCTTGAGGAGTAGAGTTAGGTAGTGATTCCATCTGCTTGTAGTCAGCTATATTTGCATTCTCTGACTATGTTGCTTGGGAGGAGCTGTAGGGTGTGTGTGTGTGTGTGTGTGTGTGTGTGTGTGTATGTGGTGTGTGCATGTGTGTTGATGGTGGAGTTCAATTTGGAGTGTCCAAAGCCTCAATCAATGCAATGTCAAAAAAAAAAAAAACCTCCGAAGTTATAGATGGCTCAACAGTAACATACATCTGATTGCCTTGAGCTTTGCATGGGATTAAGAAAAGAGGGTTTAGAATTAAGTCATCTGGAAGAAGACCAAAAAAGGGAAAGTGTCATTTAACTTGGCCTCTGAAGTAATCTAAAACATGTCTACTATGTGGGCCAAACTGTACTGAGGTTGCCTGCAAAGAGAAGTATGTTTGGAACAACTCTCAATTGTAAATAGAGCAGTGAGTCTGGTTTAAAACTCCACAGCTTTAAAAACTATCCTGACTTGTCATGTCTCTTATCAGTTTCTCCCTGTTTTTTGGTCAAAATTTGATCTTAGAATGGGGAAAGAGAATGAAATACTAGTACTACTAGGAACAAATATTCCTTGATCAATGACTATATGCTGACTGTTGTGCTAAGTGATTTACATACATTATCTCATCCACCCATACAACAACCCTATGGAGGGGTGTTCTGTTTTGCTGATGAGGAAAGTGATACTTAAAGAGGTTAAGTAACTTGCTTAAGGTCACATAGGTAGCAAGTGGCAGAGGTAGAATTCAAATCCAGATATGCCCGACTCCAGAGACTGTGCTCTTAACTAGACATGCTCAAAGAGCTCAAGTGTATTATTAGAATTCCTAGTTTTTTATTTTCTTCACCATTTCTCCCCTTGATTCCTTGATGCAATGAGAAAAGTGCTGTGTGTTTTTTGCTATTTCAGCACAACCAGTTCCAGTGTTTTTTCTTTCTTTTATCAATGCTGAATATTGAAAAAGGGCATGCTGCCTGTTTCAGTTTAGTGTGACTCCATGCTCATGGGTTTCCTCTTCCAGGCAAGGGTATTTATTTATTTCCTAAATCTTAAGTGTTATTTTCTTTTTTTTTCTTTTTTTTTGGAGACGGAGTTTTGCTCTTGTTGCCCAGGCTAGAGTGCAGTGGTGCGATCTTGGCTCATTGCAACCTCCGTTCAAGCGATTCTCCTGCCTCAGCCTCCGGAGTAGCTGGGATTACAGGCATGCACCACCATGCCCAGCTAATTTTTGTATTATTAGTAGAGACGGGGTTTCACCATGTTGGCCAGGCTGGTCTCGAACTCCTGACCTCAGATGATCCACCTGCCTCAGCCTCCCAAAGTGCTGAGATTATAGGCATGAGCCACCATGCCTGGCCCTAAGTCTTATTTTCTAAGTCGTAGCTCTTCACTACATCATAGGCAGTACACTGTGGTAAGTAAATACTCACAGCTTTGAAAGCAGACTCATCCAGGTTCAAGTTCTGGCTCAGCCATTCAATAGCTCTGTGAACTTCAGTAAGTTATTTAATCTCTACAAACTGTAAAATGGGGATAATAGTACCTACCTCTAGGACTGTTCATTTAATCTACTGACATTTATTGAGCACTGTGCCAGGCCCTGGAGACACAGAGTTGTAAGATTTAAAATGAAATAATAGAGGTGTTGGGCTTCGCACAGGACCTAGTAGACGATAAAGATCCAATAATAAAGAATAGCCATGAATTATACAAAAAAAGGACTATTTCTTAGCTATCCATGGGCAGGATACAGGGGAGCGAAGTGTATTCTGAATCAGGGGACTCTGGAAATGATCTTGTACGATTGAGCACCTCCTTATCCTGGCTGAGGCTATCTCTAAATTTGAAATCATAGTCAAAGCCAACAGCTAAGAAATAGTCTTTTTTTGGTACAGTTCATGACTATTCTTTATTATTGGGCCTTTACTGAATACTAGGTCCCATGCCAAGCCCGGTGCCTCTGTCATTTCATTTAAACCTTACAACTCTGTGTCTCCAGGGCCTGGAACAGTGCTCAATAATGGTCAATAGATTAAATGAATGGTCCTGGAGGTAGGTACTATTATTCCCGTTTTATGCTTTATGGAGATTAAATAACTTATACCCAAGATCACAGAGCTATTGAATGGCTACCACACACTTTACCTATATCAACTCTCATACTTCTCACAACCTTCTCCTGAAGTAGGCTTTATTACACCATTTTACAGAGGAGGAAATGGAGTCCAAGAGAGGTTAAGAAACTTGCCTGAGATGCCACAGCTAATTAGTGGCAGCCCTGGGATCAGAACCAGACCAGCTAGTCTGACTCCAAAGCCTGTGATCCTATGGTCTGTCTAGACCACCAGCACTGGGTTTGTCTCTGATTTCTGTATTTTCTGTCTATGCACCCAGCCCCGAGCAGCTCCAGGAAGATGCACATTCAGGCAGGGGATAGTTAGAGAGGCCATGTTGTTCTGGGGAGAGTATTTTGGGCCCCCGTGTTCCCTGGTTCTTCTCAGGGATGTTCCACTGATCCCCACCCACTTGATCCTTTTCCTGCTGCATCTCTCTGACATCACCCAAGACCAAACCAGCTCATCTTGAAAAGCTTGGGGAGCCCAGGAGTGGAGGAGCCAGCTGGGGCAGCCTGCATGGGAGGCAGGGCTAGGGATCCTACTGCCAGAGCCCAGGGCTGTCATTTCAACACAGCCTTGGCTCCTCTGCAAAGTCTTGCCTCCTGGTTTGGCTGCTTTAAACCTGAGTGAGGCCCAGTCCACCTGCCTTGCCCCCAGCCTGCTCACTACCTGAGGTTTGCTATAACACCCCATGCAGGAGCCACCCTCACTTGTGCTTAGAAGGCCCCTGTGCTTGGTTTAATGCCCTGCCATCTCTATCTTAAAATTCTCGACCAGGCACGGTGGCTCACACCTGTAATCCCAGCATTTTGGGAGGCCGAGGTGGGCGGATCACCTGAGGTCAGGAGTTCAAGACCAGCCTGGCCAACATGGCGAAACCCCGTCTCTACCAAAAATATAAAAATCAGCCGCATGTGGTGGCACACGCCTGTAATCCCAGCTACCCAGGAGACTGAGGCAGGAGAATCACTGGAACCCAGGGTGCAGAGGCTCCAGTGAACCAAGATCGTGCCACCGCACTCCAGCCCCGGCAACAGAGCAAGACTCCGTCTGAAAAAAAAAAAAAAAGAAAGAAAAAAGAAATTCTCAATCCTTTTGAAAAGAGGCTCTGCATTTTCATTTTGCAGTGGGCCCTGCAAATTATGTAGCCAGTCCTGCTCAGACCCAGCTAAGGCATCCGAGCACCAGAAGCCTGCCCAGCAGAGAATTTCCAGGAGACTGCTGGGCAACAGACAACAAGCCAGGGGTCCTAATTTCAGGGTTCATGTTCATGAGGTCAAAGAACTCTGTGGACTGTAGGAAGCCAAGAGAATGAATTCACACATTTCCGGGATGATGTAAATTTATCGGCTTAAAACAGTTTTTTCTATTACTCCCATAAATAAACATAACAGCCATTGAACGTGCTGTTGCTTACTAGTATTATAGAAACATTAGAGATAAGGATCAGTTTGATTTAAGCAGAAAAGTGAACCTGGTCTCCATGCTTCTTAAAGTCTTTTGCACCTTCTTGCCACAACCCTGAAGTTGAATCATGATTAAATTCTTCCTTGAGATCCTGCCAGTAAACCAGACACCTACTCAGATGCAAGCATTGTTTCTACCTTCTCTAGGAACCTTCTGCCTCAGTTAGCAGCCCTGCCCCTATGCCCCGCCCCGCATCATTCTCCATTTCCAGCCTTTCCTTTCCTCCTGGTTCTTTCCTCTTTGTTTCCCAACAGATTGAGCATCACAGTCCCGATGCTCAGGCAATGCTATCCAGATTCTCTCCTTCCTTCCTCTCGTGGCCCATCTCAGATGCTGCCAATTTCTCACCTTTGGTTCCTTCCCCCCTCACCCTCCTGCTCTCTGGCTTTCGTCCTCTGTATTAGAACTGCCAAATATCATACCTGTAATCCCAGCACTTTGGGAGGCCAAGGTGGGTGGATCACGAGGTCAAAAGATCAAGACCATCCTGGCCAACATGGTGAAACCCCATCTCTACTAAAAATACAAAAATTAGCTGGGCATGGTGGTGTGTGCCTGTAGTCCCAGCTACTCAGGAGGCTGAGGCAGGAGAATCACTTGAACCTGGGAGGCAGAGGTTGCAGTGAGCCCAGATCGTGCCACTGCACTCCAGCCTGGGTGACAGAGTGAGATTCTGTCTCAAAACAAAACAGAAAAAAAAAAAAAAAAAAAAAAAAGAACTGCCAAATAAAGATCACCCTTCATGGTTCAGAGTTTCATCAGCCTGATTCCCTGGAAATAGGGTCACCTCATGACTTCTGGAGGCCTGAGGCACTTTTGTCTTTGGGGACCTTTCTTTTGTTAAAAAAAAATGAAAATTATATTTTATAACTCTTTTGATATAAAGATAAGTATGATCAAGTCTAAATTGTATTCATTTTTAAAAATTATTATTTTAAAATACATTAAAACATTTTCGTGTGCGTGTGTGTGTGTGTGTGTGTGTGTGTGTGTGTGTGTGCTTTTGGACAGGGTCTTGCTCTGTCGCCCAGACTGAGATCATAGCTCACTGCAGCCTCGACCTCTTGGGCTCAAGCAATCCATTCACCTTGGCCTCCCAAAGTGCTGGGATTACAGGCGTGTGCCACCCTGCCCGGCCTCTTATGGGCTTTTAAAGTATTGTGGCTCTAGGCACTGTGCCTACTGTGCCTAAAGGAAGCTAATGAAGAAGTCAGGACTGCTTTGAAGGGCTTGGTAAATGCGAGTAAACCTTCATAAAACCTTTTCTCTCTGGGAAACCATACTACTTTGAACAAACAAACAAACAAAACATTGTATTTCTCGGCATGGTGGTTCACGCCTGTAATCCCAGCACTTTGGGAGGCCGAGGCCAGCAGATCGCCTGAGGTCAGCAGTTTGAGACCAGCCTGGCCAACATGGTGAAACCCCGTCTCTACTAAAAAATACAAAAATTAGTCAGGTGTGGTGGCAGGTGCCTGTAATCCCAGCTACTTGGCGGGCTGAGGCAGGAGAATCACTTGAACCCGGGAGGCGGAGGTTGTAGTGAGCCGAGATCGCACCCCTGCACTCCAGCCTGGGTGACAGAGTAACACTCCATCTCAAAAAAAAGAAAAATTATATTCCCTTTGTTGGAAAAACAATATACTTACAAAGAAAATTTTAATGAAAAAAGAACCCTTTCATAATCCCATATCCTAACACAACTCATTTTCAGTTTTGTGATTCACCTCCTTGTCCAGATGCAAAGTTATTTTCCTCTTCCAGATGCAAAGCTATTTTACACAATTAACGGCTGTTGTGTTTGTGCAGTTTTGTATTCTGTTTTTTCCATTTAACATAATTTTCTTGAAAACATTTTCCATGTTTCTTTTCTTTTTTTCTTTTTCTTTTTTTTTCTGAGATGGAGTCTCGCTCTGTCCCCCAGGCTGGAGTGCAGTGGCGCCATCTCGGCTCACTGCAAGCTCCACCTTCCAAGTTCACGCCATTCTCCTGCCTTAGCCTCCCAAGTAGCTGGAGCTACAGGCGCCCGCCACCACGCCCGGCTAATTTTTCATATTTTTAGTAGAGACAGGGTTTCACCATGTTAGCCAGGATGGTCTCGATCTCCTGACCTCATGATCCACCCGCCTCAGCCTCCCTAAGTGCTGGGATTACAGGCATGAGCCATGGCACTCGGCCTTTTCTTTTTTTTTTTTTCATGTAGTCCCGCTCTGTTGCCCAGGCTGGAGTGCAGTGGTGCAATCTCCGCTCAACACAACCTCCGCCTCCCTGGTTCAAGCAATTCTTCTGTCTCAGCCTCCCGAGTAGCTGGGATTACAGGCACATGCTACCATGCCTGGCTAATTTTTGTATTTTTAGTAGAGACGGGGTTTCACTATGTTGGCCAGGCTGGTCTCGAACTCCTGACCTCGTCATCCGCCCGCCTCGTCCTCCCAAAGTGCTGGGATTACAGGCATAAGCGACTGCACCTGGCCATTTTCCATGTTTCTACAGTAGACTTTGTAACTACCACGTTGACTTGTGATTGATTCACTCCCCCTCTGCTGGTTTCTCAGATCTTTTCTGACTCTGCTTACGTCTGTCTCATTGCTTCCTTTTCTTCCTTCCATACATTCAGTCTGTGCCACCTGATCTTTCTGTAAATTCTCCCCCCAGGTAGTCTGATGGATGACTTCAACTACCAGCTTTATAGGGCTGAGGAGAATGGGCTTTGCAGGTGGTTCTGCCGAATGGCACTTAGCGTTCAATGATCTGCGTCTGTGGCCTGCGCATGGCCTTTCACAGTGCATCACATGCATTTGACAGTCAGGCAGGCCATGGGGCAGATCTTGTTAACTTCTCTGTTCTAGTAATGGGATCAGATGGTCAGAGTCTGAAGGTACCTTAGGCATGATCCAGTTCAACTTCCTTATTTACAGATAAGGAAACTGAGGCTCAAGGAGGTTAACAGACTTGATCACAGTCATAGAGCCTGTGAGTAAGGACTGGAAACTTGGTTCCTTAACTCCCAAAGCTTTATGCTCTTTCCTCACTAGCATATGCTCTATGAATTTGATAAAGAAGAACTGATGTTTATATTGCTGTACCATTAGAGTGTACACTTCTATTACAGAATTATATATATATTCTTTGTATGTTTATATAAAATAAATAAAAATAAAATATGGAAATATATTATATATAAAACAATATATTTTATAAAATGTTTTCTATAAATATAAAAATATATTTATTACATATGTAATATTTTATGTATTTAATTTATATATGTATATAAAATATATAATATAAAATATATGAGAGAGATATATATATTTTTTAGAGACAAGGTCTCATTCTATTGCTCAGGTTGGAGTGCAGTGGCACGATCATAGCTCACTGTAATCTCAAACTCCTGGGCTCAAGCAATTCTTCCCCCCAGCTTCCTGAGTAGTTGGGATTACAGGGGTGCACACCATGCCTAGCTAATTTTTAAAAAAGCTTTTGTAGAGATGAGGTCTCACTTTGTTGCCCAGGCTGGGCTCAAACTCCCGGCCTCAAGCAATCCTCCCACTCCCAAATTGCTGGGATTACAGGTGAGAGCCTGTAAGATGGCACCTGACCATATTACAGAATTATATTTATAATTATTTTGTTCCCTATTTTATTTTTATGTTACTATAATGGAAAAAAGAAAAGCTTGACAGTACAATTTTTAGTAAAGTACATACTTTAAAGTTATCTGGCCCATTACAGGAGAGGTGCTTAACTGACCCATGTTCACACACACAATGGTTAACTTCCCCTTTTTTTCTTTTTT
The DNA here is from genome assembly GCF_028885625.2 of Pongo pygmaeus. Classification (NCBI taxonomy): domain Eukaryota; kingdom Metazoa; phylum Chordata; class Mammalia; order Primates; family Hominidae; genus Pongo; species Pongo pygmaeus. The sequence continues at coordinate 43,429,328 of NC_085931.1, forward strand.
TTTTTTTTTTTTTGAGACAGAGTCTCACTGTCACCCAGGCTGGAGTGCAGTGGTGTGATCCTGGCTTACTGCAACCTCTGCCTCCCGGGTTCAAGCGATTCTCCTGCCTCAGCCTCCTGAGTAGCTGAGATTACAGATCACTTGTTTTCTTAATGGTCACTTTGTCTCTGATCAGTTGACTCACTTATTACTAAGGTGTCCCAACAGTCAAATTGATTATCTTACCTGTTCAGAGACAAGGAGCAGACCAGTCTTTGTCCCAAAATAACCAGGCCAACACTGGTACTAGCAACCTACAGACAATAAAAGCATTTATTATTAAAACAAGTGAGTGTCAATTTTGGCCATCAATATAATTTCCAATAGTTGAAACATTATAAGCCCAACTTTCCCCCTTAGTCTAAAGACATTGGAAGTCTAAAAGACATTGGAAATAAATACCTCTGAAAATCCTGTCTTGTAGTTAGGGAAGCTCCCTTCAAAGACTTTTTGTTTGATGATCTCCTTTGAATTTTTTTTTTCTCCTAATCTCTCTTCTTTATGTACATGTGTATGTGCCTATGTGCATATGACATTTTTGTTAGGTTTATTATATCCTTCTATCAGATTGCATCTGGCCTTCATTTGCTCAAGTAAAAATGAATTCTACCTTGATTGACTTATTTAGATTAAAAAAAAAGAGAATTCCAGCTCTCCATGTAACTTAGGTAGGTGATGGGAAGAGTGTGCGTGAAGTAGAGACTGGAGAGAGATTTTACAATGTATGAGAGTGTGAGTGCTGGCCTCCCATCCTGCCACACATACCCTTCCCTCAACTCTGACCTCACTGAGACAGGGTCTTACCCTGTTGCCCAGACTGAAGTGCAGTGGTGCAATCATAGCTCACTGTAGCCTCAAACTCCTGGGTTCACAGCAACACTTCCACCTCAGCCTCCTGAGTAGCTAGGATGACAGGTGCACAACACCACCACACCTGGCTAATTAAAACAATTTTTTTTTTTGTAGAGATTAGGTCTTGCTATGTTGCCCAGGCTGGTCTGTAACTCCTGGTCTCAAGCAATCTTCCTGCTTCGGGCTCCCAAGACACTGGGATTATAGGCATGAGCCATCACGTTCAGCCTCCATCCTCACTCTTAATCAATGTAGCATCCCCACCCTCTTCAAACATTTCAAAGCTGCTGGCCAACAGTCCACAGCAGGAGTAGGACTGGCATCTACAGGCTGCTCCACTGCCTCCCCAGACTTACGAAGTCCATGGAAACGATGGTTTCAACTGTGGAGTTCTTGGGTTGGGTGAGCATCATGATGGAGGCAGGGATGTCCAGGGTGAAATTGCCTGGTTGTAGATTGATCATGGGAGGCTCTGTGGCCATGATGCTCACCATGAAGGGCTGGGACAAGATGTAGATCTCTGCAATCTGCTCACATTCCAAGAAAGAAATAAAGATTGTGAGGCGTGGGTTGATGAAGGGAAATCACAAGGTTAAGATGGCCTGTCATGACTAAATCTTACATTGTGCAGTTAGAATAGAAAAAAAGCTCTTTAATAATAATAATTACACACAAAAATCAAATGATGATAACAGTTGGCAGTTACTGAACACAATACTTGATACTACCCACTGTGCCAGGGGCTTTATGTATTACACATTTAATCTTCAGAAAATCCCTGTGAGGCAGATTCTATCAGCATCCGTGTTTCATAGTGGAGAATTTGAGTTTTACAGAGGTTAAATGATGTTATCAAGATTCTAGGGGAATAAGTGGTAGAATTGGGATTCAAATGTAGGTCTGGGCTGGGCACAGTGGCTCACACCTCTAATCCTAGCACTTTGGGAGGCTGAGATGGGTGGATCACTTGAGCCCAGAAGTTTGAGACCGGTCAGGGCAACATGGAGAAATCCTGCCTCTACAAAAAATAGAAAAATTAGCTGGGCGTAGTGGCTTGTGCCTGTAGTCCCAGCTACTCGGGAGGCTGAGGTGGGAGGATCACTTGAGCCGGGGAGGCGGATATTGCAGTGAGCCAAGATCGTGCCACTGCACTCCAGCCTGGATGACAGAGCGAGACCCTGTCTCAAAAAACAAATGAACAAAAACAAATCTAGGTAGGTCTATCTGACTCAAGATCCTTGCTCTAAAACCAGGATGCTACATGAACATCTCTTTGTCCTCAAGGGCAATCCCTAGCCCGGAGGTTCATTATGTTCAATACTTAGTGTGCTATGAAGGCACAATATTAACAGTTGCTTTACTACAGTTACAAGTGTGGGCACTAATCCTTCATTTAACAATTGAATCCTTCATTTACACTAATAAATCCTTTATTTAAACTAATTATTTCAAGTATGGTGGAATATTGTGGAAGGCACGGGTGATTTATTTTGTGAACTTACAATTATACTCTAACTTGTATGTTAATTGCACTTTGTATTGTTCAGTAAATATTTGTGGATATTTGATTAAGAGAAAAAACTCCCAATAATAGATAGAGGGACTTATCCAAAAAGGAATACATAGAACCCACAAGTCTTCCAGAAGTAATTGCAGTGGAGACAAATACACTATCAAGACTCAAACCCTGAGCACTTACCCGGGAGAGCACGTTGCCAAGGCCTTGAGAGTTTTGAACAAAATGGTTGGAAATCTGGAAAATAAAGCCCATTATGTCACTGTTAGGATTTTACCTGGATCGTCTTTTCAAGGAAAATGTAGTGTCCCCTGTAATTTTATGAATTGTGAAGCTGTTACACCATAAAATATTCAGTGTTTAAAGGTGACCTATCATTTTATAGCCCAATCATAGGGAATCCGAGGCTCAGAGAAGTAAAGTGACTTGCCCAAGGTCACACAGGAAGTTATATTTCTTTTAACTCTGGGAACAATACAGTCTATTGTTAATAACTGTAGAACGTTTACACACGGATTGTACGTATATAGTACAAAAAACTTTTAGTTATATGTATATTACAAGCTATGTGTACATATTCTTTATATATATTACAATCTATGTGTACATATTCTTTATATATATTACAATCTCTCTCTGTGTACATATTCTTTATTTATATATATATTACAATCTATGTGTACATATTCTTTATATATATTACAATCTATGTGTACATATTCTTTATATATATTACAATCTATGTGTACATATTCTTTATATATATTACAATCTAGCTATGTGTACATATTCTTTATTTATATACATATTACAATCTATGTGTACATATTCTTCATTTATATATATTACAATCTATGCGTACATATTCTTTATATATATTACAATCTATGTGTACATATTCTTCATTTATATATATTACAATCTATGTGTACATATTCTTTATTCATATATATATTACAATCTATCTATGTGTACGTATTCTACAGTCATTAACAATAAGCCTTGTGTTATTGTCCCCACTTTTAGGGATTACTGAGATACCGGATGCTTAGGAATTTACCTTCAGAGATGAATGATTTTCAAGTCTGCAGCTAAAAGTGTCTAATTCTCAGCATCGTAAGGTAGCCACTGCTGCCATACTTACCATTCTGAATATAAGCTTTATACCTACTTATATAATTAAAACATATAGAATGAGAAGATTCAAAAAGAGATGCTCGATAAAAGTTTTTGGTTGACTGGCTAGAGATAGTGCTGTCATTATAAAAGGGAGGTGCATGACAGAGAATCAATGAATATCTGTATTATTACTGATCACTGTAGATAAACCAGCTGTAATTACAACCAGGATAACTATGTTAGCATAATACAGGGAATAATGATGATGATGATGATGATAAGCAACAGTTATATCACACTTATTCTGTGTTGGGGATTGGTCTGAATGCTTGACATGTATTTAAATCCTTTAATGCCCATATAAACTCTATGAGTATGGAACTATTATTATCTGCCTTTTCCAGATGAAGAAATTCTGGCCCATAGAAGTTATATAAATTGAAATTACCTCTAAGGTCACAGGCAATACATGATGGAAAGGGGTCTTGGTATTATTGGAGATTAATCTAGAACAGTGGTGAGTGGTGAGGTATCGTGAAAAAACAAATTTAGCAGAACTGGAAACTTGACAACTCCCCAATTAATACAGGTTGAACATTCCTAATCTGAATATCCAAAATTCAAAGTGCCCCAAAATCCAACTATTAAATGCCGACATGATACACAACGGAAATGCTTATTGGAGCATTTTAGATTTTGGATTTTCAGATTAGGGCTGCTCAATGGGTAAGTATATATAATGCAAATATCCCAAAATCTGACAAAATCCAAAATCCAGAACACTTCTGGTCCCAAGCATTTTGTATAAGGGATGCTCAACCCGTAACAATGTTCACTCCACAATTCCCTCATTCCTTCACTGTCTTGCTGGGAGTGATAGCCTAAAAAGATCCAGGAATCGAAATTATGGCATAAAAGTTCTATAATAGGATGCTTATAAAAAGGCCGAATGATGGTGACCATTGACATCCTCAGTTAACTCTCCTCACCTCTTTGGTGGAGAGAGTGACATTGAAAGCCCCAGCTGTGAAATGAGCAAAGGACGCAGATTTAAAGAAATACTCGGTGATTCCAATGTAGAGCATGGAGTTGCTGCGTTCTGGGAGCACCAAAGGAACTGGTGAGAAGAGGGGGTCGGTGAGGTTTTCCAGTGGGTAGAATACGCCCTGTGGGAAAACAGAGAGAAAGACCAGCGTATCAGGTGAAAACTCAAATTCTAAGAAGACTAAGAAGATGGACCCTCTGAAGTCAGAATAAGAATTCCAGAAGCTCAGGCTGGGCGTGGTGGCTCAAGCCTATAATCCCAGCACTTTGGGAGGCTGAGGTGGGTGAATCACTGGAGCACTGGAATTTGAATTGATTGAATGATTGTTTTTCCATGATCAACCTGGGCAACATGGCAGGCTCCGTCTCTATAAAAAATACAAAAATTAGCCAGGTGTGGTGGCGTGTACCTGTAGTTCCAGCTACTTGGGAGGCTGAGAGAGGCGAATCCCTTGAACTAGGGAGGTTGAAGCTGCAGTGAATTGTGACTGCGCCACTGCACTTCAGCCTCCAGCCTGGGTAACAGAGGGGGACCTTGTCCAAAAGAAGAAGAGGAAGAGGAAGAAGAAGAAAGGAAGAAGAAGAAGAAGAAGGAGAAGGAGAAGAAGGAGAAAGAGAAGGAGAAGAGGAAGAGGGAGAAGAAGAAGAGGAGGAGGAGGAGGAAGAAGAAGAAAGAAGAAGAAGAGGAGGAGGAGGAGGACGAAGAAGAAGAAGAGGAGGAGGAGGAGGAGGAGGAGAAGGAGAAGGAGAAGAAGAAAGAAGAAAGAAGAAGAAGAAGAAGAAGAAGAAGAAGAAGACTAGAAACTCAGTAATGATGAAAAACTGTTAAGGCTTTCTGACTCCTTGACCAGTGACTATTTTTCAAAAAGCTCTTAGGATTCTTGAGCATATTTAGGTGTGTCTGTTCACCCCAGGGTGTAACCCAATGAGAACCCTTGTTTGAACTTTTCTAAGACAAAGAAGGAGGTGTATTTAGCTGGAAGGACAACTCTGAGTAAAAGTACTTCCTGAGGTGCCATGTAGTGGTGACAAACACTTGACCTTCAAAATCTGTGTCTGCTGAGTACCTGCGGAATCACAGAAAGAACCCAAGACTCCAAATGGTTTAAGGCATTTTTTTGTAGCATTTCTATCACTGTTCTCATTAGCTATAGGGCGTTATTACCAAGTATTGTCTTGTCCAACATTGAACTGAGTTGAAAGACTCTGGTGAGTGAAATATGAGCCAATATGCATTTTAAAAGACAATGATATTAGCTTTGGGGCAAAATGAAACATAAGCACAATGATTGTTTTTCCATGATCAGTGAACACTAATTCCACGTGCTTATGGCCCTGACAGAGGTCAGTAGCCCTCAGTTAAATCCACTAACCTGAACACTTAGGAATGGAAGTGCCAACGTGTACCAGCTACTGATGTGTTTAGTTCCAATAAATGCAGACTGCTCTACTAGCTGCCTGCTAGCCTCAAACCTACTCCTAGGGGCAAAGACATATGATCCTTCTCCTGAAGACGGCAGACATATGTTGTACAATACAATCATTTGCTTATTAATAAAACATTCAAGAGTCTTTTGAAAAGGTGTAAACATGAGGCAGTCACTTGAAAGGAAATTAAATTATTCGGAGAGCATATATATATATTTCCTTCTGTACAGAATCATTGTTTTTTGTTTTTGTTTTCGTTTTGTTTTGTTTTGTTTTTTTGAGACAGAGTCTTGCTCTGTCGCCCAGGTTGGAATGCAGTGGTACGATCTTGGCTCACTGCAACCTCTGCCTTCCAGGTTCAAGCAATTTTCCTGCCTCAGCTTCTCAAACAGCTGGGAATGCAGCCATGTGCCACCACACTGGCTAATTTTTTGTGTTTTTAGTAGAGACGGGGTTTCACCATGTTGGCCAGCCTGGTCTCAAACTCCTGGCCTCAAGCGATCCACCTGCCTGGGCCTCCCAAAGTGCTGGGATTACAGGTGTGAACCACCGCGCCCGGTACATAATCATTGTTTTCTAAATATTGGCTGTTGACAGCCAGGCTGAGGATTCTGATGATGATAAAGTTACCTTCAAGTTCAGGTCAAGGTAGCTCTCAGTAATTTCTGGAGAACTGATTAGGGAGTAATCCAGCAGAGTGTAGTTGTCAATCTTGGTTAAAACTAAATAACCAACAAAGAAAAAAGAAAATCCATATTCATTAAAGGCATAGTATAATATATGAATGATGTCTATCTAGAACAATATAATTTTAAATTCTCTGTTTAAAAGATCAATTCCTGCTTTTCATAAGTAATACATGTTATCTTTTGAAAACCCAGGAAAAGTAGATAAATCAAAAGAAGAAAGTGAAAATTTTTTCCAAGCGTATTACTCTGAGAGAAGCATCACTAAAATTTTGGTGTGCAGTGGTCCCCCTTATCTGCAGGGCATATGTTCCAAGACCCCAGTGGATGCCTGAAAGTGTGGACAGTACCAACCCCTACATACACTGTAATAAAAGGAATGTGAATGTGAACGTGAATGTGGTCTCTCTATCTCTCAAATTCACATTGAGATACTGAATATTTTTAAACCATGGTTGACCACGGATAACTGAAACTGCAGAAGGCAAAACTGCAGATAAGGGAGGACTACTTTTTAGGTATACACACATACAAACACACAAAATGCACGTATAGTTTGTTTTTTGTTTTTTTTTGAGACAGAGTCTCACTCTATCACCCTGGCTGGAGTGCAGTGGTGCAATCTCAGCTCACTGCAACCTCTGCCTCCTGGGTTCAAGCAATTTTCATGCCTCAGCCTTCCTAGTAGCTGGGATTACAGGCACCCACCACCACACATGGCTAATTTTTATATTTTTAGTAGAGACAAGGTTTCACCATGTTGGCCAGGCTGGCTTCGAACTCCTGACCTCGAGTGATCCACCCACCTTGGCCTCCCAAAGTACCAGGATTACAGGCGTGAGCCACCATACCCAGCCCTATATAGTTATTTTTTAAAAAGGAAATTAGTACAAACACAAAACTCATATCAATATTTAGAGATATATATTGGGTTGGTATAATGAAAGACTTTTCAGTTTGATGTTATAAATTGCAGTTAGAACTTTATTTTTTTTTTTACAAGGAGTATGCTTTACTGTTGTCATTAGAAATATTTTTAGAAACAGATTGTGTGAGAGAAAATAAAGTCCACTAAATTGGAGAGGCCAAGGACATTCTTAGGCACAGTGCTACTAATCCAAATAATTTTATGTATTATCATTTTCAGAATAAAGCAGAAGTCAAGGGGACCAGGGTGCAGTGGTGGGTGAAGTTCTGGGTGAAGTTCCAGAAAGCACAGATTGGGCTGGGTGTGGTGGCTCATGCCTGTAATCCCAGCACTTTGGGAGGCTGAGGTGGGCGGATCACCTGAGGTCAGGAGTTTGAGACCAGCCTGACCAACATGGAGAAACCCCATCTCTACTAAAAATACAAAATTAGCAAGGTGTGGTGGCACGCGCCTGTAATCCCAGCTACTCAGGAGGCTGAGGCAGGAGAATCTCTTGAACCCAGGAGGCGCAGGTTGCGGTGAGCCGAGATTGTGCCATTGCGCTCCAGCCTGGGCAACAAGAGCAAAACTCCGTCTAAAAAAAAAATAAATGAAAGCACAGATTTTAGTGTCTGAAGCTAGTTGTATGTGCAGTGACTCAGGGCTCAGGTTTCCCACTCGGCTTTGGAGAGCTGCTTTCCTGACCACCATCATGTGTTCTACAATATGAAGACCTACTCCCTGTTCTAGAGAAAGTTACTTGAGCATCATATCTTCTCTCTTCTTGCATGTCATAGATGGAGAGGAAAAGCAAGAAGAGATGAAGTGTCTTGCTAAGATAAAGGAATAATATTATCCTAAGCCACCATAGTTTTTATTTTTTATTTTTCACTTTTTTTTGGAAACAGAGTCTTGCTCCGTCACACAGGCTGGAGTGCAGTGGCACAATCTCAGCTCACTGCAACCTCCGTCTCTCGGGTTCAAGTGAGTCTCCTGACTCAGCCACCCAAGTAGCTGGGATTACAGGCCTGCGCCACCACCTCTGGCTAATTTTTGTATTTTTAGTAGAGACAGCGTTTCACCCTGTTGGCCAGGCTGGTCTTGAATTGCTGACCTCAAGTGAGTTGCTTGCCTCAGCTTCCCAAAGTGCTGGGATTACAGGTGTGGGCCACTGTGCCTGGCCATTGCCACAATTTTTAAAATACTTTCAAGTCGTTACTCTGAGGGACAGCAATCATTTCACAGATTTGGTGAATGAGGCTCAGAGGTAAAGGAACTTGCTCAAGGAAAGCTAGAACATGGCAATCCTTGGTTACTTCTTTCCTCACTACATCTCGTTTTCCTTCCCTACATCTCCAATCCATTCATTTTCTTTCATCCATCTGCATCCATTTATCAGTCTAATACATATATTTTTTGAGACAAGATCTCACTTTGTCACCTAGACTCCAGTCTAGGTGACAAAATTCTATATAAAATTTTTTTTTTTATAGAAACAAGGTCTCACTATGTTGCCTAGGCAGGTCTTGAACTCCTGATCTCAAGCAGTCCTCCCACCTTGGCCTCCCAAAGTGCTGGGACTACAGGAGCAAGCCACTGTGCCTGGCCACAATCCAATATTTCTTAATCTAATGGGCTAGGTGCTGTGCCTGACGCTGGGGGCACAGCAGTGAGTCAAAGTTCCTGCACCCAAGGAACTCATAGTCTTGGGGAGTAGACAGATATATCAATAGGAAATTATAATCCAACACAGCAAAGGCTGATCTAAACTGAGCTCCTGATGGTCCTGCTACAAACTTGTTCTTATGTTCTTTCCCATCTCAATAAATGCTAAATCCCTTCTTCCAATTTTCCAGCTGCTTAGGGTTTTACCCACCAAAGTCACCCTTCACTCGTCTCGTGACCCACATTTGATCTGTTGGACAGATACCACTGCCTTGACCTTCAAGATATATCCAGAATCCCAACATGCCTTACCATCTTCATCACCCCACCCTAGGCCAGCCACCATCATTACTTGTATGGGTCACTGCACTCATCTCTTAAGTAGTCTCTTTGCTTTTGTCCTTGACCCCCTTCCTTCCCATCTATTTTTTTTTAGCACAGAAGCCAGACTGATCTCCTTAAACTGTAAGTTAGGTCATGCCGGCCTTAGTCTTCAAAGGCATCCCATCTTAGATTAAGAGGTGGACTTTGCAGTCCCTACACATCCCTGAAGATCAAACCATCCCCTTTCCTCATCTCTGGCCTCATTGCCTGCTCTCCCCCAACCCCCTGCTCCTAGTGTGTCCTTCTCACAGCCTCCCCAGCACACTTGAGATATTCAACCTCAGGGCTTTTGTGCTTGCAGTTTCCTCGATCTGGAATCTTCATCTAGATTGAGCAGCGGCTCACTTTCTACTCCCTTTGGGTTTTTCTAGTAATGCCACCTGCTCAGTGGTGCCTTTCTTGGTCACTCTATCTAGAATGGAAGTTCCTCTTCAGCTCCTCCACTGCTTTATTTTTCTTCTTACCACTTATCACTGCCATAACTTAAATTTTACTTGTTTATCTTGCTTGCTGTCTGTCTCCTCCCACTAGTCCCCTCCCACTAGTCCCATGATGGCAGGTATGTCTGTTGCCTCGGAATACTGCTGCATCCCTAGCACCAAGAACAGTGCTCAGTCTATTTCAGGTGCTCAGCACACCATTGGTGAATGAATGGATGGAGTGCAAAGAGAGAGAGAGATGTCCAAAGTGTCATGTGAGCACAGAGGAGGCATAACTTTATGGAGTGGGGGCTGTCAGGTAAGGTTTCCTGGAAGTGGCTATGTCTGAGCTGGGTCTTAAATATAAAGAGGAGGAAACACAACATATAAAGAGAGGTAGAGAATGGAAAGGATTAAATCCTCCAGGGTTTAGCACAGTGCTGGCTAAACTCTGCAGGTTTAGAAATGGGCACTCAATACATATCTGTTAAAGCAGTGGTCCCCAACCTTTTAGCACCAGGGACCAGTTTAATGGAGGATGATTTTTCCATGGCCTGGGGTTGCGGGGGATGGTTTCGGGATGAAACTGTTTCACCTCAGATCATCAGGCATTAGATTCTCATAAGGCACATGCAACCTAGATCCTTCGCATGCACAGTTCACAATAGGGTTCGAACTCCTATGAGAATCTAATGCTGCCACTGATCTGACAGGAGGCAGAGCTCAGGCAGTAATGCTCAGTCGCCTGCCCATTGTTCACCTCCTGCTGTGCAGTCCAGTTTGTAACCTGTCTGTGGCCCAGGGATTGGAGACTCCTGTGTTAAAGGAATGAAAGGATGGAGGAGAGAGGAAGCTCTTCCAGGCAGAGAAAACAGCAAAAGCAAAGGCAAGGGGTGAGGAGGGCAGTGGAAATAGTTTGATTGATGGGGCAGAGAAAGGTAAAGAGAAAGATGAAGCAGAGAGAGGTAAGTAGGAGACAGGGTGTGGTGAGTCTTGTAGTCCATGCTAAGGTGCGTGGACTTGATGCTCAGGGCACCCACTGCAGGCTGAGAACCCCAGAATAACCTGGTCAAGATTAATGTTAATCCCTCTGAAGAGAAGGAATGTAATGCCACTGCTTAGGTTAGTGCTCGTGAGGGTTTAATTTGTGAACCTACATCTCATCCCCCTGGAGCCACCCCTCTTGCAGCAGTGAAGTTAGTTATTAGCCAAAGAGTACATATGCCCTACCACAAGGCACGTCCTCCCAAGCACCTTCCTGGGGCTCTAATTTACAGAATATGAAGCAGGATGGAGAGCTCAAGCTATACTGCCTTGAAAAGCAAACCCAGACAGTACCAGCTTTTGAAGGTGGGAAGACAACCATCTGGAAAAGACAGTTCTAAGACTCACCCTCCAGTGTGCTGAGGTTGGCATTTAGCTCTTTGACTTCACTTGCAATAATGGGACAGAGCTGGCCACAAAGGAATAAAAAGAAAAAAGCAAGTTACCACGTTGTACTGGAACCCCTTATTGATGGGCCTAGACCCTGCAAACAAAGGCCTTCTGGTTAGCAGTCATTATCCCTTTGGTTGTCGAGACTTTCTCTTAAATTTGTTGATGTCTACAGGCCTCGCTTTATGTAGATACGGGTGGTATGTCACTGAATGCCAGCTGAACTTTGTAGCAACTAGCACTACATCCAATCAGCCCTGTAAAGAGTGAGTGAGCCCTTGTTGTTTCTTTCTGTGACATGATAGGGCATGCGTCCCAGTCCATGCTGTTATACCCGAGGAACCTGCTGCTGGAGCTGCTGTATCTTTCCTGACTGCCGGGGGTGCTGCCAGCTTGCTATCTCCTCTAGGAGCAGCTGCATGCCCTACCTGGAATGGTTAGAGCTGGAGCCTTTTTTTTTTTTTTTTTTTTTGGGACGGAATCTCGCCCTGTCACCCAGGCTGGAGTGCAGTGGCGCAATCTCAGCTCACTGCAAGCTCCGCTTCCCCGGTTCACGCCATTCTCCTGCCTCAGCCTCCCGAGTAGCTGGGACTACAGGCGCTCGCCACTACGCCCAGCTAATTTTTTGTATTTTTAGTAGAGACGGGGTTTCACCGTGTTAGCCAGGATGGTCTCGATCTCCTGACCTCGTGATTCACCCGCCTCGGCCTCCCAAAGTGCTGGGATTACAGGTGTGAGCCACCGCACCCGGCCCCAGAACTGGAGCTTTTACTTTCCCCCTGGGCTAGTTGGAGAGCATATTATATCAGAGATCTACTTAGAGATCTATTTTGTTGCCACCTTTTTGGAATTTGAAAATTAGTCTTGAGTCAGATTAATATTTTTAGGAAGGGGCAGAGGTATCAGCACTGATGTGCCTCTTGTGTGCTCATTGATGTGCTTGGCATAGTAGTTACAACACAGGCTTGGGTGCCTGGGGCCGAGGGTTGAATCCCTTGGCAAGTTACTTGTATTCTTTGACCTCAGTTTCCACATCTGCAACATTTGCATGGAGATGATAATTGTATCCACCTCATCATGTTGTTGTGAGTAGAAATGGAAGTAATCCATGTAAAATTGCCCAGCTTATAGTAAGCATTGAGTAAGTGTTAGCTGTTGTTGGTTTAACTCCATTTCACCTTCACTACAGCCTTGAGAGGGGGGCATGACTGTCCCCTGATTACAGATGGGAAAACCAAAGCTTAGAGAGATTAAGTAAGTTGCCAGGTGTTGCATAGCCAGGATTTGAACTCTAGTCTTACACAGCTAGACAGCTGTGGTCTCAGCATTCTTTTCTATCTTCCAGTGGCACAGAGAGAATCATAGAAACATCTATTATCTTTAAGCCATAAATCAATTTCAGGCAAACTTAATTATTGGCTTCTGTGATATAACTCATTCTTCACTGGCCTCCTGTCAGAGGCCAAAGGACCGTGCCTCGTTTCAAACGGGAATGATCAAGTTTGGGGTCCTTGAGGATGACAGTGCACTTTGCCAGGGACTCTAATGTGCACACTCATTGGCATTCAGCATCTGTCAGGTAAGGATGGAGAAGGACCATAAGGCTTCCGAGTCCTGGACAGCTGTGCCATCTCCTGGGATGAGCTGTGCCACCTCCTGGGACGAGCTGCTTGATGCTTCTGAGTGTTAATTTCCTTACTGACTTTCATTAAGCATCTAATGTCTGTCAAGCACTGAGCTGAGCACTAGAGAGATGGAGGTGGCCAGACACTGTCTTTGTCCCTTCTTTTCCAGAAGAGTCTTCCTTCTTTTCTAGTCCTCCTCATCCCTGTCCTTATCTCCCCCAAAATACAGGTAAAGAGTTCAGGGAAGGTGTGGTCAGTATTGGAAAGAGAGTGCATAGCCAATTCCATCTTTCCCTTCTTCAGACACTGACTTCTGAGACTGGAATACTTATAGCTTTGGAAGGGATCTTAATATATTCTATTTTCTTAACTTATTCCTATTGTATTTCCTGGAAATGCCTCTTCTTATCCTTCATTCCTTACATATACAAATCCTACCTATATGTTAAGATCTAGTTCAAGTTCTGCATCCTCTAAAAATTATCTCCCAGGACACTTCCAGGCCCTATTTCTTTAAAATTTTCCATTTCTCTGAACCTCTCCTGTTCAATCTAATGATCATGTAACTGTATACTAAATTCAAGTACTCAGTTAATTATTGTTTCACAAGCCCGAGTTTGAGCTTTTGAATAGATAAGTGTATCCCTCTGTCCTATTCCCAAAAGACCCTAGTCCATGGCAGCTGAGCATGCAATAGGTACATAATAAGTAAATTCTTGTTGGTTGTTTGCCCACCCTATGGTAAGAAATTTGAGAGATGTGCTGTTGTTTTCTTTATCTCTGCATCCCAAGCACCTACCACAATATTTGGCACATAGCAGGGATTTGAGAAACTGTTACTAAGTTGCAAAGGATATTTAATGTGTGTGAAAGTGCCTGGAATAGTGCCTAGCACACAGTAGATGCTCAATAAAGGTTTCTTGATTAAGAATTAATTAAAGGATTGGCCGGGCGCAGTGGCTCACGCCTGTAATCCCAGCACTTTGGGAGGCCGAGGTGCGTGGATCACGAGTTCAGGAGATCAAGACCATCCTGGCCAACACAGTGAAACCCTGTCTCTACTAAAAATACAAAAAGTTAGCCGGGCATGGTGGCGGGCACCTGTAGTCCCAGCTACTTGGGAGGCTAAGGCAGGAGAATCCCTTGAACCCAGGAGGCGGAGCTTGCAGTGAGCCGAGTTCACGCCACTGCACTCCAGCCTGGGCAACAGAGCAAGACTCTGTCTCAAAAAAAAAAAAAAAGAATTAATTAAAGGATGATAGAACTGCTACTAATGGCATTTTACTGTGGTTGTCTACCCTCTAAAGACTCACCATTTCATTTAAGTTCTTTAAAATGGGTTTCTCCATGGGCTCAGCAAAGGAGTTATACAGAACACTAAGGAAAAAATGAAAAAAAAAAAAAAAAAAAAGGTTACTCAGAGACCATAATCAGCCATTTGTAAACCTTCCCTAGGCGATGCCTGAGTATCCAGCCCCTGACTAGCCACTGCCCAACCCAGGGCTGTCACTCACCTGAGTTCTCCGGAAAATGAGACGTGGGCATGGCTCAGTTGGGCATAGCAATCCTGGAGCTTCACGGTAGGATGACCAAAGTCATTTCGGGTCAGGATAATGATACCGGTAAAGTAGACTCCAGAGAGAAACAGATCAGCTCCTCCTGTGTCTTGGCTGTTTAGAGAAAAAGTGCAAGGTTATCCAAGCCTGAGTCAGGCACAGAGATGGATCTTGTTTCTCTGATTACCCAGAGACTCTGAGCTCCTGGACTGCAGTGACTTTGTCATGTTCACCTCTGACTTCCTTGCACTTACAACAGGTAGGAGCAGAGTGGGTGCTGATTGAATATTCACAGAACAGACGAAGTACTGAATATGTGAAAGCTAACAGCTATTGGGATATTCTAATTATTTCACCCTGAGTGCTCTGGCCCTGGCAGTGAGTGAGCTTGAATTGAGCACCCTTCATATACAATGTTTGTTTGGGGAGAGAAAAGAAAGGGTAAGATTGGCAACACTTTATTCAGGAGGGGCATAGATGAGAAAGTGATGCTTAGATGTAGTCTGTGAACTCCTTGAGGGAGTGGATTGTGTGTTACTCATTTCCATGTCCCCAAGACTTAACATGTGGCCTGACACAGAGTAAGTACTCAACATATGGTTGATGAGTCATTGAATAAATGAATGAATACATGAATCTATGTTGCTGTGGGGAACGTGTCATTTCTCTACAATCTACAAGACTGGAGTTCTTTAGATGGGGATAAATGTTACATAGTAGGCACTCAATAAATGGTTGTTGACTTAGTGGATGAATGAATGTGTTATCCTATGGCACCAACCAAGGCAGACCTAAACATTACACCCAGAATAGTGGTTTACACATCATAACTGGCCTGTAAAAGTACCTTGAATCTGATTTCTTCCTTCTATACGAGGGTGCAAAGGCCTTCCAGTTGGGCTCGGGCTTAAGCTGACTACCATCCTTCAAGCTCTGTGTGAGGGAGAAAGACTCCATTTCCCATCAGTTACTCCTGCAGATGGGGAAGTGTGTTGAATGGCTGGCTCAAGATCATGCAGTGATTTGTGGGTGATCTAAAATGTTGAGCATGCATCTGTTTCTCTGATAGTCAGGGACTTCTACTTCTTAAAAGAATCTTAAATGACATTCGATCACATGCTCTGCCTTTAAGGGAAGAATATTTTTCACCAAAACCCCCCAGCAGGGATTTCCTAATTTAAGCCTCACCTGGAAAAAAAATGTTTTTAAGAAAGATTGTTAATAATAAGGGAAAGAAGCCTACTGCCAAAAACGTTGGTGAATTTCTACATTTTCCATTTTTGCTCACATTCTCCCAGAACAGCTGCAGACATTTCAGTGGAATACTCACAAAAGTGGAGACTCGAACCCCCAGTCTGTGCTGATGTTGGCAGTGCCATGGTTGGTTAGCACTTTGATTCCCACCCCAGGCACAAAAGCCAATGAGGTATTTGGAAATGAAAAGGCACTGATTTTTATACTGCAAAACCAGAAACAAGAAGTTAGAGTGACTCTTCCAGCACATCTCTTCAGTCAAGCAAACTTAGGAACACAGTGGCAGAACTCTTACCATTGAGGCCATTGTGAATTCCTGCAGAGAAAAGAACCTCCTGTCTGCAGGGCTGTCTCTGGGAACTGCCTCCTAATTCTCCTCAAACTCTTACCAGGAAGTCCCTTGATTCCAGTTGATGAGGGAAATGAGCAAGTTTAGAAATATATATGTAATTTTCTTCTCTCTCTTTTTTTTTTTTTTTTTTTTTGAGACAGGGTTTCATTTGTCTCCCAGGTTGGAGTGCAGTGGTGTGATCATAGCTCACTGCAGCCTCGAACTCCTGGGGTCAGGCAATCCTCGTGCCTCAGCCTTCCAAACAGCTGGGTCTAGAGGCATGTGCCATCACACTTGGCTAATATTTTTTATTTTTTTTGTAGAGGCAGGATCTCACTGTGTTGCCCAGACTGGTCTTGAACTCCTGGCCTCCAGCAAGCCTCCTGTCTCAGCCTCCCAAAGTGTTGGGATTACAGGCATGAGACAACTCGCCTGGCCTAGAAATATATTTGTAAATAATCAAACAATCTACTTGTTTAGTTTATTTAAAGACAAAAAAAAAAAAAAGGCACAACATTGCTATCATTATTTTTCCTTCAGCAGTTCCAGTGTTTCACGAAAGGGGTGATATTCGTATTTTGCATGGCCCAGCTATTTTTTTTCTTTTTTCTTTTCTTTTCTTTTTTTTTTTGAGACAGAGTCTCACTCTGTCACCCAGGCTGGAGTGCAGTGGCACGATCTCAGCTCACGGCAATCTCCGCCTCCTGGGTTCAAGGGATTCTCCTGCCTCAGTCTCCCAAGCAGCTGGGACAACAGGCGCATGCCACCACACCTGGCTAATTTTTTGTATTTTTAGTAGAGACGGGCTTTCACCATGTTAGCCAGGATGGTCTTGATCTCCTGACCTGACCTCGTGATCTGCCCGCCTCAGCCTCCCAAAGTGTTGGGATTATAGGCGTGAGCCACTGCGTCCAGCCCTTGGCACAGCTATTTTTGTAGAGGACTATCATACACATTACAGGACATTTGGTGCATATGCCAGTAGTGTCCCTCCCCACCTGTCATTGGGACAATCAGAAACGTGCCTTCCTCCTATTTCCAAATGTCCTCTATGTGGACAGTATCTTTGCTAGTGGAGAAACTTAGAGAGTTGACTTCCCCTAGGATTCTCCGGGATGTCAAAAGGGTAACAAGGAGGCAGTGAGTTGCATGTAATCTGCAAAGGTAGATGGCCACGTGCTTTATAAGAAATTATTATGAACAGCTGGGCGTGGTGGCTCACGCCTGTAATCCCAGCACTTTGGGAGGCCGAGGTGGGCAGATCACAAGGTCAGGAGTTCGAGACCAGCCTGGTCAACATGGTGAAACCCCATCTCTACTAAAAATATAAAAATTAACCAGGTGTGGTGGCACATGCCTGTAGTCCCAGCTACTCGGGAGGCTGAGGCAGGAGAATCCCTTGAACCCGGGAGGCGGAGGCTGCAGCGAGCCGAGATCGCCCCACTGCACACCAGCCCAGGAGACAGTGTGAGACTTAGTCTCAAAAAAAAAAAAAGAAATTATTATGAATATCTATTGAGTGGTTGCTGCCTGCCAGGCATTGTGGTAAGCGCATTACATGCATTAGCTCATTTTAACTCTCACAGTAATCCTATGAGTTGGTTGCTGTCTTTGCAATCCCCATTTCAGAGATAAGAAGATAAGGAAAGTGGCTGAAGTCATATATAAGTGGCAGAACCAGACCTGGAACCCTCCTCAGTCTGACTTCAGACTGTACTCTTCACCACGAGGCTATGCCACTTCACATATTGTGCAAAGAGTGCTTGACTTGGAGCCAAGTTTAGTACCAGCTGTAAAAACTTGGTTGGGCAAGGCACTTAACCAGATTCAGTCAATCACTCAAAAGAAGTGCTATTCACAGGTAGGTGGGGGAGACAAAATGAGTTCATCTGTGTATAATTACTGCACCCGAGAAAGGGATTGTTGTGAATGAAGATGAAGAAAAATTTAAAACATAAATGTGATAGCTGATAAGAGACAATTATTTGCTAATAATATTTCCTCTTCTATGTATCCTTTCCTACCTAGTCTCTGTCACACAACCTGAGTCCCACTGTGGGAAGAGGATGGCAGAGATTCATTTACTATATCTTGGAAATATTTTCATTTTGATACATGCAGTTCTAACCAATTCTTTATAACTGCTGCAGAGTATTTCAAACTGTGGATGGATGTACCATTTCAAAAAAAAGCATTCCTATGTTGGTGGACATCTAGGTTCTTTCTAGCACTTCTGTATTATACATAATGTCACAGTGAACATCCTCATACATACTACTTGTGTACATGTAATGTACTTCTCTTTTTTTTTTTTTTTTTTTTTTTTGAGATGGAGTTTCACTCTGTCGTCCAGGCTGGAGTGCAGTGGCGCAATCTCGGCTCACCGCAAGCTCTGCCTCCCAGGTTCATGCCATTCTCCTGCCTCAACCTCCCGAGTAGCTGGGACTACAGGCGCCTGCCACCACGCCCGGTAAATTTTTTGTACTTTTAGTAGACATGGGGTTTCACCGTGTTAGCCAGGATGGTCTCGATCTCCTGACCTCATGATCTGCCCACCTTGGCCTCCCAAAGTGCTGGGATTACAGGTGTGAGGCACCGCGCTCGGCTGTGTACATGTACTTCTCTAAGGAGGATGCTGAGAAGTGGAATTGTTGGGTCAAAGAGCATATACACACACACACACACACACACACACACACACACACACCACACACACACATATATACACATATATATAAGATTATATACTGTATTTTTACTGTTCCTTTTCTATGACTAGATATGTTTAGATATAAAAGTACTTACCATTGTATTACAATTGCTTACAGTATTCAGTGCAGTCTCATGTTATACAGGTTTGTAGCCTAGGAGCAATAGGCTATGTCATATAGCCTAGGTATGTAGTTAGCTATACCATCTAGGTTCATGTAAGTACACCCTATAATGTTTGCACAATAATGAAATCACTTAATAAGGCATTTCTCAGAACACATTCCTGTTGTTAAGCAATACATGACAGTAATTTAAAATCTTGTAGTAATCACATTTTAAAAAGGGAAAAGAGAGGTGAAATTAATTTTCTTAATATTTTTACTTAAGCCAATATATCTAAAACATTGTCATATCAACATGTAACCAATATAAAAATTACTAATGAGATATTTTATTTTCTTCTTTTAAAAAAATAAGTTTTCAAAATCTGGTGTGTATTTTATACTCACGATACACCTCAATTCAGACATTGGATTTTATGAGAGATACTGACCTATATATGTTTAGCATCCCACATCCAAAATTTTTAAGTGCTGACATGATGCTCAAAGGAAATGCCCCTTGGAGCATTTTGGATTTTTGGATTGGGATGATAAGTAAGTATAATGCAAATATTCCAAAATTCAAAACAATTAAAAATCTGAAATACGTCTT
This sequence comes from Pongo pygmaeus, assembly GCF_028885625.2. Lineage (NCBI taxonomy): Eukaryota > Metazoa > Chordata > Mammalia > Primates > Hominidae > Pongo > Pongo pygmaeus. The sequence continues at coordinate 43,449,013 of NC_085931.1, forward strand.
GTTCCAAGCATTTTGGATAAGGGATACTCAACCTGTATTTAGATTTGATAAGATTTTCAGTTGAAAAAGTAAACTTACAAAATTGTTCCAAACATACTTAAAAGCTTTTCAGTAGTCAAACTGAGCATCAGTTTTTATAATTAAAATTAATGAAAATCAAATAAATAAAAATGCATTTCCTCAGTTGTACTAGCTGCATTTAGTGTTTAATAGCCACCTGTGGCTAGTGGCTACTGTTTAGACAGCACAGGCCTGAAATGATTGTATTGGTTTATCTACCCTGTCTACCAATGCATGAAAATACCTGTTTCCAGCTTCATCCATGTCCCTACAAAGGACATGAACTCATCATTTTTTATGGCTGCATAGTATTCCATGGTGTATATGTGCCACATTTTCTTAATCCAGTCTATCATTGTTGGACATTTAGGTTGGTTCCAAGTCTTTGCTATTGTGAATAGTGCCGTATGAATAGCACACGTATGAATAAACATACGTGTGCATGTGTCTTCATAGCAGTATGATTTATATTCCTTTGGGTATATACCCAGTAATGGGATGGCTGGGTCAAATGGTATTTCTAGTTCTAGATCCCTGGCAAGGAAAAAAACCAAACACCGCATGTTCTCACTCATAGGTGGGAATTGAACAATGAGGACACTTGGACACAGGAAGGGGAATATCACACACCAGGGCCTGTTGTGGGGCGGGGGGGGTGTAGGGTGGAGGGATAGCATTAGGAGATATACCTAATGTAAACGACGAGTTAATGGGTGCAGCACACCAACATGGCACATGTATACATATGTAACAAACCTGCATGTCATGCACATGTACCCTAGAACTTAAAGTATAATAAAAAATATATATATAAATAAATTTAAAAAAAAAGAAAATACTGTTTCTCCCCATCTCCACCTACACATGATATTGTACAATTCTTCCTGTACTTTTCTGCTGTGGCATTATGATTGTAATTAAATAATTAGTTTTGTAAATATATATTTAATGTCCATCTCTCCCATTGGACTTTAAGGGCAGGTGTGTTGTTCACTACAATATTCTCTATTGCTTTTTCTTTTTTTGAGACAGGGTCTCACTTTGTCCAGGCTGGAGTGCAGTGGCGCAATCATGGCTCACTGCAATCTTGACCTCCAGGGCTCCAGTGATCCTCCCGCCTCAGCCTCCCATGTCACTGGGACTACAGGTGTGCACCATCATGCCCAGCTAAATTTTTGTATTTTTGGTAGAGATGGGTTTTCGCCATGTTGCCCAGGCTGGTCTCAAACTCCTGAGCTCAAGTGATCCTCCCACCTCGGCCTCCCAAAGGGTTGGGATTACACGTGTGAGCCACTGAGCCCAGCCTAATATCCCCTATTCCTAGGACAAGGCTTGGTATGTAGTAGGTGCTCAATAAATACTTGTTGAATGGCTAACTTTATACAGATCAGAGCATTAGCCAGAAACTTTCCCTAAGTCACCATCTCTCTTCCTCCTTGTCAAAACCTCTTGGTTCTGGGCTGGGCGCGGTGGCTCACGCCTGTAATCCCAGCACTTTGGGACTCCAAGGGGGGCGGATCACTAGGTCAGGAGATCGAGACCATCCTGGCTAACACGGTGAAACCCCGTCTCTACTAAAAATACAAAAAAAATTAGCCAGGCGTGGTGGCGGGTGCCTGTAGTCCCAGCTACTCGGGAGGCTGAGGCAGGAGAATGGCGTGAACCCGGGAGGCAGAGCTTGCAGTGAGCCGCCACTGCACTCCAGCCTAGACGACAGAGCAAGACTCCGTCTCAAAAAAAAAAAAAAAAAAAAAACTCTTGGTTTTATAGAATATTGTCATTGACACCAGGGGAATGATCACTCCAAAGGGTCGGAGTAGCAGGGAATTATCACTGGAGTGTTAAAATCTTTAACAATTGGGGCAAATTGTGAATCACAGTCACAGAGAACCCCTTAGAAAAGCTTGACTCTCTCTTGACCTTTAAGACTGAGCTCCAGATGGACAAAGCTATCCTATCCTTATACTGCCTTTGGGGCTTTTGCTGGAGACTATGGCAGAGATTGTCAGTTGCTGTCTGAACTTCCAATTCACTTTCTTCCCTGAACATTCCTGATTTTATTGGGAATGACAAAGTTGTTTGGTTGGAAAACTAGTTTTCCAGTCTCCCTTGTTAATAAATGTGGCCATATAATTAAGTTCTGTCCATTGTTGGTTAGGCAGGATCTTATTAGGGTAGAGCTTCAGAAAAACTCATTAAAAAAGAAGACTGACTCAGCTTTTAAGAACCCCTTTACCCTCGTCTCTTCCTCCTTTTAGCTGCCTGAAACATGATTTGATGGCTGGAACCGCAGTGGCCATATTGAGCCATGAGGCAAACTTAAGACTAGAAACCAGAGCTAAGGATAGCAGAACAGAAAAAGATAAGAAGGCTGGATTCTGATGAAATTGTGGGGCTTCCATAGGATTCCTCCACTGTTTCCTTTGAGCTTCTTTTAAGAGGAAAAATGCTCTTCTTTTTACTTACTTTGAAAAATTGTAGTTTACATAATCAACTTTTAGAAATTCAAGAGACTCAGAACCGCTTAAATCTGGGAGTTTCTTTTCTTTTAGCATTTGCTCAATCATCTTCATTCCAGCTTGAACACCTGTGAAGGAAACAAGAAAGTATCTGTTGATAATGACAAAGATAATAATAACATAATAACATTAACCACACAAATACAATTTATTAAGACACGCCCTTAGATACTTACAAAACGACAACCCCACAAAGTGGGTATTATTGTCCCTGGTTTACAGATGAAAACTCTGGTTCTCAGAGAGGCTAAGGAACTTGTCCAAGACCACAGAGCTAACATGAGAAATTTTCATTATGTCTGGAGGACTAAAGAGTTTTATCACAGGACAGTGTGAGAAGAAAAGTATAACATTTTCTTCAGGCCAGGAGCAGTAGCTCATGCCTGTAATCCCAGCACTTTGGGAGGCTGAGGCGGGAGAATCACTTGAGCCCAGGAGTTTGAAACCAGTCTGGGAAACATTAAGACCCTGTCTGTACAAAAACAAGAAAAAAATTAAAAAATTAGCTGGGCATAATGGTGCGTGTCTATAGTACCAGTGACTCAGGATGCTGAGTTGGAAGGATTGCTTGGGTCCTAGAGGTCGAGGCTGCAGTAAGCCATGATTGCACTATTGTACTCTAACCTGGGCAATGGAGTAAGACCCTGAGCCTCGGAGAAGTTCACTGTTGCCCAAATTATACAGCTAAGAACTAGGGGAGCCAGTGGTCAAATTCAGACACTTTGGCTCCAGAATCTGTGTGCTATGGACAGTTCCAGAAGGTTATTCCACACTCTTCTTTCCTTTCAGATTCTTTAAGCTCAAGAATTTTTGGTCTGAGGTTCATGGGCTGTAGGAAACTCCCGAACCACATGAAATTCTAATAAAAAACTGTGGGTGAGTCGTGTGTGCATATGTGTCTCATTTTTGAGGGGAGAGAATCTACATTTTCACTAGATTGTCAAAGGACCCTGATATTTTTAAAAACTTAATAACCACTGCTTTTGTTTCATCCTGGAATAACTCATCAGCTTCTTTATATGGAAGCATAACACAACACATTTCTCTGAGCTTATTGGGGAAAAGAGACCTCTCCCACATTAAAGAGCTTGAGAAAAGTAACCTCCATAGTTAATGAAGAACATTTACTTTCAACCTTTTCAAGAAGGAAATATTGCCTTTATCCCTTGTTTTGCAGTTTAAGTTCCTTTCCAGTTATTCTATCCTTGTTGGGGATGAAGAAGAGCAGGTTTTATCCTCTAAAATGCCAGAAAAAAATATTGCAATATGGTGATGCAAAGATTCATATAAAGGATGTGAAGATAGAGCCAAAGGCACTACCAGAGAGCTTAGGTTTGAATCCCAACTTTGCCACTGGATAGCTTGTGTGACTCTGCAAGTTACATAGCTTCTCTGTCCCTTACTTTCTTCATCTATGACATGGGGGCAATAGTAACCTTGGAGGGGTCTGTTCACACATGTGAAAATGACAGTAGCTGATACTTGTTGGGCCATATTTGCTATGGCCAGACAGCATTCTAAGCGCTTTACATATGTTAATTCATTTATTTTCCACAATAATCCTACGGGTAGGTACTATGATTTTCATCTCCTTTTTTTTTTTTGAGACGGAGTCTCGCTGTGTTACCAGGCTGGAGTGTAGTGGTGCGATCTCAGCTCACTGCAACCTCCACCTCCTGGGTTCAAGTGATTCTCCTGCCTCAGCCTCCCAAGTAGCTGGGACTACAAGCACCCGCCACCATGCTCAGCTGATTTTTGTATTTTTAGTAGAGATGGGGTTTCATCATGTTGGCCAGGATGGTCTCCATCTCTTGACCTCATGATCCGCCCACCTCGGCCTCCCAAAGTGTTGGGATTACAGGTGTGAGCCATCGCGCCTGGGCTTCCATTTTAATAAATACCTTGCAGATACTACTAATAATAGACACAACAGATCTCTTTTTAGAAAATGTAGGGGCAGAAATAATTGATAAAATTTTAAAAATATCTAATTTGTATTGAATGCCTGTCTATGCTAGGACTCCACATACATTCTCTCCTCTCTTCTTGGATCCTCACAGCAACCCAGTGACGAGGTGTTATTATCCTTGTTTCACATAGGAGGCAGCTGAGGCTCAGGGAGGTTCAGTAACTTGCCCAAGAGCCCACAGCTAGTGAGCAGCATTATCCAGAGCTTGGAGGAACAGGGAGTAGATGATAGAGCGTAGGCTTCAAGATCCAGCAGCACAGACCTGAATTCACATTTGCCTGAGTCCCTTACTGCTGTGAGACTTGGGAAATGTCATATTCCTCCTCTATAAAATGACAACGGCTTATTTGTAGGGTTGTTGGTGGAAGTAGATCAACACACAGCCCAGAAAGCACATTCAAAGAGCCTGGCCATGGTAGATGCTCAAGAAATGATTCTGAATTCAAAGCCTGCCCTTCTCCACTAGCCCATGCTATATTTCCCGTGGATGGGAATGGTAGCCCATGGACGATCCTGTTTGATCCTCACCTCACACTAAGTATAGGTAGGTAGGCACCATTTTTATCATCCCATTTTCCATATGAGAAAATCTACTGGCCCAAGGCCATGTATCAAGGAAAGCAACAGAACTGACATTTACAGCCATGTGGATAGACTTCAGATCTGTTCTTTTAATGACTCTGCTCCAGAGGGTGAAGAAAAGAACTGCACAACTTTAATACTGTTACAAGATATCTATTTCTGATATGTATTTCTATGCACATCAGCACATCAGTATAGTAACAAGATACACACACATGCATATACACATACATATATTCCTGATACATATTTCTACACACACCATTGTCCACATAACATTTGTGCAAGATGGCTCAATTTTAGATGCACTAGATGATGTACTAGCAGAAAAACAAGGAGTTGCCTCTAAATCCTTCTTTCTTCCTTCTCTCCCTCCCTCCCTCCTTCCCTCCCTCCCTCCCTCCCTCCCTCCCTCCCTCCATCCCTCAATCCTTCTTTCTTCCTTCCCTCCCTCCCTCCCTCCCTTCCTTCCTTCCCTCCTTCCCTCATTTATTTTTTTTTTTCTGGTATAGTAGAAGCAGCATTTCTTAGTTAGGCTTAGTTAGGTATTTCTTGGTTAGACTAGCAGTGCTTAGGGTGACTGCTTTAGTTAAAGAGGACTGAGAAAACTCCATCGTCAACCTACCTTTAGCTAATCTCAAGTAAAATTTCACAGGAGAAAATAGGTCCATATACTTTGATTTTTGCAGTCCATTCCCTCTCCACAATCTGCTCCCACCTCATCTTAGCCCGAGGAAAATCACATCCCAACATTTTTCTCTCCCTGGTGTTTATAAATGTTCTCTAAAGGAGTGGCTTTTAACCTTTCGGTGTCTCAGTCTCCTTTGCACATCCAATAAATATTATGGAGCCTCTCCTCAGACAAATGCACAGTTACCCATATTACATTTGAACCCAATTTTAGGGGATTCTAAGTCCCTTTTGAAACCAAGCCCTCTCTGAAGCCCCAAGGTGTTACTTTTACTTTCAAATCTCCTTTCCTGTATCCTATAAATGTGTCTTATTTGGAACGCTCAGATGTTCATTATATGTATATGTGGGAAAGAGAGAAAGAGAGTGAGAATCTGTGCTGTGTTTGGATGTGCTTCCCATCAAGTTGACTATTTTTTAGGCAACGCTTTCTTCGCAGCCATCTTAGCAGTTTCTGCATAAGGTACTGGATCACCCCACAGTAGAGCGTGTCTCAGTTAGGAGACAGCCCATGTTATGAGCTGTTGAGTTTGGGTCACAGACCCCACCTAGTGGGTCTGAGGTCTGGCTTCTGAAAGCATCCAACTCACCATAGTCAAGTGCCCTCTGAGTAATCCTTGCCTTGATTCCAGGGTAAATGGTCTGAGAGGATGAGATATAGAGATTCCACAGGAGGAAACATCCCCAGAGGACTGGGATTGTCTTTGTACACATCTGAAATTAACCAACAGTTAAGGTTCCTTTATTATTCTTGACTTTCTCTTTGGTCAATTAAATCCAACATTTCTAGATTTTCTCATTTTTATTGTTTACTTCCAGAACTCAATACATTCATCCATTCATCCATCCATCCAACCATCCATCCATCCATGCACTCTCCCACCCACCCATCCATTCATTCAGCAATCATTTATTGAGCATGTGTTCTAGGTGCTGAGGGTGTAGTGTTGACCTATACATGGCCCCTGACCTACATTTTTCACAGACTAGTGGTGAATATGCATCCTTCAGGGCCAGCTCCATGTCCCTCTCTGTGAAAACTTCCCTCACCAAGTCATTTTACCCTGGGCTTATCACACTCTACTCTGGGATCCCACCACACTTTACACAGTGCATAAGCATCCATTAGAACATCTGACACACGATGTTGTCTGTTTGCAGGCAGGACTTCTCCTCTCACACTGGTTCAAGCCAGTACCATTTCACATAGATTTTTGTAATAGCCTCCTTACTGGTCTCTCTGCTTCGGCCGTTGCTCCTTTCTGGCCATTCTCCACACCACAGCCAGCGTGAACCTCTTAAAATGAAAGTTAGATCATGTTACTCCCCACCCCCGTTAAAGCCCTTCAGTGGTTCCCTGTCTTACTCAGTGTAAACGCCAAAGTCATTTTATCAGCTAGAAGGTGTAGAGGGCCTTGTAGCTGACAGAATGACCCTATGCCTCTACTTCCTCATTGACCTCTGTCCTTAACACACACACGTGGCTCTCATGGTCCCCAGCATCACTGGCTAACTTGATCTTTCTTTAATGATCTAAGTAGCCTGTACACCAGGATCTTTGTATTTGCTGTTTCCTCTTCCTGGCATAGTCTTCCTCAAAGAACCAGGTTTTGCACTTCTTCAGATAACTCCTCAAGTGTCATCTCAGCAAAGTCTTTCCTAGCCACTCAATGCAGAACATGGACACCTTCCCTGTGGCCCTGTTGTTATGACTCCACCATTGCTTTATTTTCTCCAAAGCACTTATCATCATCTAGTGTAGTATACAGTTACTAATGTGTGTATTGTCTACCTCCTCTACTGGAATTTTTAGGCTTCATGGGGAAGGACTTCATCACTTCAGCACCTTGAATAGCGACTGACACACAGCAGGCATTAGGGAACTACTGAATGGCAGACTGAATGAAAGAATGAATGAATGAATGAATGAATGAAGTTTCTTTCACAAGCTGTGAATTGGGCCATGTGTGCCTTATGGGTTCTCCAGCACCTGGGGAAGCCCTTGATCTTAGTATACACCATCCGGTATTGTGACTGTCTTTTTACTTGTCTATCCCTTTGTCATGGGGATTGTGTCTTACTTCTATAACTCTGGAGTCCAGTACAATACCTGGCACATAGTGGGCACACAACAGATTTTTGATTAAATAAACATTCTCTGCAAAGAGAGGGACCACATCTTATTCACTGTTATATCACCCATACTTGGCATACCTGAATGATTAATGTATGCTTGTTGAATTAATAGACCAAACAAATTAATGGCATCCCATTTTCTTGATAGATGAAGCACAGGTCCCAAATGAAGCACAGGTCCCAAAAGCAGCAGTAATTTGGGTTTCTTTTAATGAAAATCAAGTGAGTAATATATTCACAGGCCTTCTTTCTAGTTTGGAAGTTACAATCTGGGTGAGCTATCACTGCTGCATTTACACATGCAAAAGACTCACAGGTGGCAGGTACCACTGCGCTAACACACAAACATGAAACAAATCAAGGAAGGCCCAGGAAGGTGATCTTGTGGATGTGGTCAGAGAGGAAGAAGTAGGCAAGGTGTGGTGCCTCATACCTATAATACCAGCACTTTGGGAGGCCAAGGCAGGAGGACTGCTTGAGCCCAGGAGTTTGAGACCAGCCTGTGGAACATGGCAGGACCCCACCTCTACAAAAAATAAAAAATAAGGCCGGGCACGGTGGCTCATGCCTGTAATCCCAGCACTTTGGGAGGCTGAGGCGGGTGGATCACGAGATCAGGAGATCGAGACCATCCTGGCTAACGTGGTGAAATCCCATCTCTACTAAAAATACAAAAAATTAGCTGGGTGTGGTGGTGGGCGCTTGTAGTCCCAGCTACTCGGGACGCTGAGGCAGGAGAATGGCATGAACCCGGGAGGCGGAGCTTGCAGTGAGCTGAGATTGTGCCACTGCACTCCAGCCTGGGTGACAGAGTAAGACTCCGTCTCAAAAAATAAAAAATAAAAATAAAAAATTAGCTGAGGGTGGTGGTATACACCTGTAGTCCCAGCAACTTGGGAGGCTGAGATGGGAGAATTGCTTGAGCCTGGGAAGTGGAGGCTGCAGTGAGCTGTGATCATGTCACTGCACTCCAGCTTGGGCAATGGAGCAAGATCCTGTCAGAAAAAAGAGAAGAGAAGAGAAGAGAAGAGAAGAGAAAAGAAAAGAGGAAACCGTGAGAGCCATGTATTTAGTCAGAGGGAGGGGTCAGGCCAGGTGGTCAGGTAAGGATTCAGAGATGACCAGGATTCAGGAGCAGCCTGGGTGAAGGAAGAGAGGACATTGTAAGAGGTGGAGCACTTGGCTAAAGTAGGTGAGAGGTTTGATTAAGGGGGGTGGGTAGGCTTTAAGGTGAGGCCATGGAGGTGGGAATGGGGCAATATAGACAAAGGAGACTTCTACAGAATTTGCTTGAAAAGAACAGAGCAGTCTGATTAGGGATGGAAGTGTCCAGGCAAGGCCACTGCTAGCTATCTTGGGCTTTTGTGTGAAATGGGAAAAGGTGTCCCTCTGGAGAGATGCCAGCCTCTTGGCACAAAGTGGAGCCAGTGGAAAGCATTTTAGGAAAACCCCACACCAGTGTATGCAGCTGGGTGGGAGGTGGAAGGGCTATCCTACGTATCCATTGGGCTGGAATTTTGTCTAGTGCACAAACTCCCCAACTTATACAGGGGGCCTGTGCTCAGATTAGTGAATGCTCATGTGGGTACTTTGCTGGAGGCCAAAGGTTTAGAAATAAGGTCTTAACCTGTCTGTACATAGGTTCGTCTTCAGGTCTGAGAAGGCTGGCTGGGTCAACCTGCTTACATCTCTCACCTGATCTCCCAGGAGCCCCCTCTATACCCCACCATCCAGCCAAACTGAACTACTGGTCCCTAAACACATGCCACGTTTTCTGCCTAATGCTGTTGCTTATGTTTTTCCCCTCCGCCTATGCCTGCAGAAATCCTGCATATCCCTAAGGCCCATTTAAAACACCATCTTCTTTCTAAAGCCATTTATGACTTCCCTGAGCTAATTTCATTTCCTCTTGAACCCTTGATCAAAATACATATTTATTCATGTGTATATGTTTCTTTTCCGGCTTATTATTTGCCTTCCCTACCAGAATATAAGTGCATGAAGGCAGAAACTACAACTGGTTTGGAGGTCCTAGGTCTGGCTCAGTGCCTGGGATAGAGTGAGTGACTGTTAAGTGTTGATAGAATGAATCAGTGAATTACTAAATGAAGGAATATCCCTTACCTTACTCTATCATGTATTACACTTCTTTGCAGAGATGGTTAACAAAGTATTTCTGTACTAGTAAACTGTAGGCATCCATCAAAACAGATGTTGGCCAAAGTCCTGGAGCAGGGGCCAGGAAGTTGAGTGCTAGATCACGGGGAGGACAGGGGACGTCTTATAGGAGGGGCCAGAGTAGTTGGGGGCACTGGGAATAGGAGCGGGACACTCAGAGTAATGGCTTCTTACCCTTAGCTATTAAGGCATTTCAATATTTTACCACTGATATGGCCTTATGAATCCAGCGTGATATTTCAGCCCTAAAGAGCTGGTTTGGGTTCTACAGGACAAGCTACAGAGGGACACTGGGCAGCGGTGTTGGGAGCAGAGTTACAGAGGGACACTGGGCAGCAGTGTTGGGAGCAGAGCTAAGAAAGGATGACTGGAGGGTGGTCAGGGTGCAGGCAGCACTAAGGGAAGCACAGGGAAATGGGAGGGTTGAGAGCCGAGGGGAAGGGATTTGGGTAGGAGAGGAGGATCTCTGGCCAAGCAATGAGTGATCTGAAGGTTGGAGGAAATGTGGTGAGTGGGATAAGGGGGTGTAAAGCCCTCCATGTCCTGGGAGGCAGAGCGACAGTAACAGCATCTTAACACTCTGAATGGATGCATGTACCTCCTGCAGTTGCTAGGTCCAGTTGGTCTTCTGCTGTGCTGGGCCTTTCTTGATCCTTCAGTTGCCCTTGGGGGTTAGTCAAGGTGTCCTGGAAAGGGGGATAAGTAGAGATGAACCATGGGAGTGAGGAGAACACTTCTGGGACTCAAGTTAGTGGCTACTGACCAACTGGTATAGGAGCATTTCCACATTTTAACATATGGCGAGGCCAAACTGAAAAGCAGACTTGCTAATATCACTGCTGGCTAAAAATTGTAAAAGGGTGTGTTATGCCAAGACAGGCATTAGAGAGATTTTTGTTTTAAAAGAGCAAAATAGGCTTGCGTGGTGGCTCACTCCTATAATCCCAGCACTTTGGGAGGCCGAGGCGGGCGGATCATGAGGTCAAGAGATCGAGGCCATCCTGGCTAACATGGTGAAACTGTCTCTACTAAAAATACAAAAATTAACCAGGTGTGGTGGCGCACACCTGTAGTCCCAGCTATGTGGGAGGCTGAGGCAGGAGAATCGCTTGAACCCAGGAGGCAGAGGTTGCAGTGAGCCGAGATTGTGCCACTGCATTCCAGTCTGGACACAGAGCGAGACTCCATCTCAAAAAAAAAAAAAAAAGAAAGAAAAAAAAAAAGAAGAATATTTTCGTAGCAATGGAATGCAATGGGAAAGAATGTTAAGACCAAAATGTCTGTACCTATTAGACTGTGTGCAAATTAAGGCAGACATGATATCTTTCCCTGGCACATGGTAGGACCCCAATTAATATGTGCTAACTGATCAACTGACTGACTTAAAAGATTCCAGTTAACTAACAAAGGTTCTACAAATGGTTAGGAAAAACCAAACCATTATATATAATATAGAGCTCTCCATTTCCATAGTGAAAAAAACATAATAAACCAAAGAAGAAATATTACTTGTGAATGGAATAACAACTAAAATAATAAATTTTTATTTCTTTACCCTTTACAAAACTCACACTTCTTTGAAGTGGATGTTCTTATTATCTTACTCCCATTTTAGACACGTGGACATGGAGGCTTAGAGAATCTGATGACTCGTCCAAGATCCCACAGTAAGTAAGGCACCTGGGAACCCAATCTTGTTCTTCTGGTTCCTAATTCTAGTGTTGATGAATTTATTTTTATTGAATGACTCGATACATGCTAGGGTTTTCATTTTCATCTGAGAATTTTAAATAGGGGTTGCTTGACACCATTTTCAAGGTGGAAAAATTCAACAAGCATCTAGAAACGTTCAAGCATCACAGTGCAAATCCCTTCTTATTTTCTTGGACACAACTGGAGTTTTAAATTCCCTGCCAGTGGTAAAACCTGTTTTCCCTTCTTGGTTAAAAAAAGTTTCTGAAGTGGTACACTTTGATGGAGATCCAGGAATCCAAAATTACAGGCAGGAAAACATATTTTTCCTCTAGAAATTTTATGAGTGAAAGAAATTACTGGGGTATGAAGGGGTGAATTGTACATAACTTTTGGTTGAATTGTTCAGTTAGGATGATAACTTATGGGCAGGGGAGGAAAGGAACCTTGTCAAGCAAGGTGATGACTACTAAAAGGTTAAGTAATTTGGCTGACAAGTGCAGGCAGGGCTAGTTGCCTGTTAAAAGGATCCAAGATCACTTAAAAACCCCGCCAGCAAGTTATCTATTTTGTTGCTTCTGGGGAATTGCTTCTTTCCAAGATTCAAAATCTCAGTAGTCATTATTCTTCCATACAAATATACAGACAGAATAATACTCCTAAATTAAATGGTCCTTGTGTGAGTCATCCTGACAACTAAGAAAATGCCAGTCCAATTTAGAAAACACCTGAAACTCACAGATGGTCCTGCTACTACTGCTCCTTGGCAAGAGCTTTGACTGACTCTGGAAAAACTGATTAAGGGAGTAATGAATGAGTAAAATGTAGCCTTCAAAACAGAGGCGCAGGTTGAAAAATTAAGTTCAACAGGTTTAAAGAAGTCTAGACTAGAAGGGTATTCCAACATATTGGTTAAGACAAAATGACTGTACATAAGAAGTCTAAATCGACAGGTACGGAATGTGGGCAGAATATTTCAAGGGATCCACTCCTTACATCTAGTTTTTTAGCAACATCTCTAATGACAAGGACCTTGAGAATTCATAGCACGTCTTTTCCCCAAAACTCTATGCCTAACACCAACAAGTTCAACAGTCCAGGCAAGTGGGTGGCTAGTTTTGCTCTGGCAGGATCTAGGTCACTGATGTGCTTTAAGACCTGCCTTGAAAGCACAGAGATTATAACAACTCCTTAGTCCTAACCATGCCGATTTTGAGAGATAAGATAGAATTTTCTGCCACTGTGCTGGGTTCCCCTCTGAAACGGAGGCAAAAATAAGTCCAGATCACTGAGCAACCCTCTTAACATTGTTCCATGATGCAAAACTAAGTAGGCAGTTTAAACCAACTCTTTTCTCTTTCTTATGGCTGTTTAGTTGTCACTAAAGCTTTTGCCTAAGAAGCCTCCAGGTGGGCATGTGTGACATCACACAAATGAACAAACAAAGATACAGAAAATTCTAGGCAGACAATAATAATAACTCAGGATATAGACAGCTGCCTGTTCAAAGTGTCCTACCAAACCTGGGACATCTCCAGTTTGGAGATCGTGGCTGGCAGAGACCCGAAGTTTGTTCATGAGTCTTACCTCAAGCAGAGGAAGTGTCCAAAGCTGGAGAGCACCTTCAATTCTCCCTGCCTTTGAAGCTTATGTGTTCCCCACCTTGTGCCTTAAACTCAGCTGCTGAAAAGCCAAGATAATTAAGTCTGACTCATTTCAGTGGTGAATGTTTTTTAACGCCTCTTTCAAAATGTGATACATAATTGCTTCACTACAATTACCCAATGGCATGAATGAACACTACAGTATCTACCTAGATAAACAGACAGTGCCACCTATGCAATAATTATCTTCCTGCAACACACACACACACACACACACACACACACACACACACACCACTTGTGAAATTCTGATGGCTACTTTACCAAAATGATTGAAAACGGTGTTAAACTGAATTGGAAGAGGAAGAATTTTCCTGTCTGGAATCATAAGCTGGTTCCTTCTGGTCAGGGTGCCTGCAGTGGATGGCTCTACTACTGTCCAGAATACCTTTGGGACTTGTGGTGAATCATCAGATTCAGTCTGAAAGCATGAGGCTTGACAATCGGGCTGACCTAGTTACCTTCTTTATCACTCAGGGTAGGACCTCAGTTGGCATCTCTCAGTGTCCATCTGCTCCTTCTCAAAATACTATTAATGACTTCCTGTTCCATCATTCCTTAAACCTAAGTTGGGTGGGTGGGTTCATCAACTATTATGCAACTTAACATTTTCAGATTCCAAACTCCAGCCCTACTCTCATCTCCGATAAATGCATTTTAGTTAATGTGTTTTATTTATTTTTATTTTTATGTATTTATTTTTTGAGATGGAGTCTTGCTCTGTCACCCAGGCTGGAGTGCAGTGGAGCGATCTTGGCTCACTGCAACCTCCGCCCCCTGGGTTCAAACAATTCTCCTTCCTCAGCCTCCCTAGTAGCTGGGATTACAGGAGTGCGCTACCACACCCACCTAATTTTTTGTATTTTTAGTACAGACAGGGTTTCGCTGTATTGGCCAGGCTGGTCTCGAACTCCTGACCTCAAGTGATCCACCTGCGTTGGCTTCATAAATGCGGGGATTACAGATGTGGGCCATCATACCAGGCCATTAATGTATTTTAGATGGCCAGGGATTTGATTGTATGAAGTTTTTTTTTTTTTTTTTGAGACAGTCTCACTGTCACCCAGGCTGGAGTGCAGTGGCGTGATCTTGGCTCACTACAACCTCTGCCTCCAGGGTTTAAGCGATTCTTGTGCCTTAGCCCCCTGAGTAGCTGGAATTACAGGTGTGCACCACCGAACTTGGGTAATTTTTGTATTTTTAGTAGTGATGGGGTTTCACCATGTTGGCCAGGCTGGTCTTGAACTCCTGACCTCAAGTGATCCACCTACCTTGGCCTCCCAAAGTCCTGGGATTACAGGCATGATGCACTGCACCCAGCCTGATTGCATAAAGTTCTTATGGCTTATCTACGCTTTTCTGGGTAAGACCCGGTGATCAACTGTCCTGGTTTCCCAAGAATGCAGGATTTTCAGTACTAAAACCAGAACAGTCCTGGGAAAATCAGGATGATAAGTCAGTCTGAAAGGAACTACAGACACTTTCACTTGGCATTGTCCATACTTCTCACGGCTTTTCAGGGGAGTTATACCTTGGGTTATACTTACTGATTTGAACTGAGTTTCCTTAGGGTAAAGTGGGGATAGAAATAGTAACTTCCTTGATAGGTTCTGGTGAAGAAAAACATAATAACACATGAGAATGTGCTATTAAAACTGTAAACTGCTGTGAAATTCTACTCATTAGCATGTGGCCGTATCAATAATGATACGGTGCAGAGACACTCTTCATGGGATCATTTATTGTCAGTCGTCATAGATGAATCCATTCATTCAATCAACAGATTTACTGAACACCTACAATGTGCAAAGTCCTCTTCAGCAAAAAAGACGAAATTTTTGTCCACAGGGAGTTTATGTTCTAGTCGATGGAGACAAAATAAATAAGCAAACAATAAAATAAAAATGTATAAATTGTGACATGTACTATGAAGGAAGTAAGGGAATGTTGTTGGTAAGGTGGTCTTATAATTGGTAGAGCAATGCAACTGGGAGAGGTGGGCTTATTTTATCAGGATCCCCAGGTGGGCGTCTCTGAGGAGGTGATATTTGGGCTGAGATGTGACCCTTGGAAGCCAGGCAGGCAAAGTGCTGAAAGGAAAAGGTGGAGGGAACTGCAAAGGTGAGCCAGTTTGTCTGAAATGGAGTGGGGGCAGAAGTTATGGTATTCGAGATGTAAACGGTGATGTCAGGTGGGTAGAGTTCAGGGAAGAGGTCAACTGGAAATATGAATGTCTAAGTCATCATCCAAAAGGTGGAGTTAAAGCCACAGAAATGAATGAGATCATCGGAGGCAGCTTCCCACGTGCATGTGCTACTGAAAGTGTGGAAGATGACTTCAGGCGCTATGCAGAGAAACTCTTGAAATTGTACTGTGCATTAGAAAAAATACAGAGCTAGACATGGAAGACGAAGGACAACATGGAAAACGAAGGACAACATCACAAGCACTATATGGAAAAAAAAATCACAAAACACCTCTCCATCTTTCTACCTTTTCCTCACTATTTTCCCCGGATGGCAACATCAATTTCCTCCCCCGCCGCCTCTCTCCCTGTCCTTCTCCAGGGTCCGAGGTCTCCTCTTTCGTTTCTCTCCTCTCCAGAGCAGCTTCTTGGCTCCATCTTCTTCCCCTGCTCCCACCTTCACTGTCTGGCCCCTGCCTGGCCCATCCCCTGCTCATTCTCAATTCCTTTTCTCTGTTAGAAAGAAACCAACAACTGGCCGGGCGTGGTGGCTTACGCCTGTAATCCCAGCACTTTGGGAGGCCGAGGCAGGCACATCACGAGGTCAAGAGATCGAGACCATCCTGACTAACATGGTGAAACCCCGTCTCTACTAAAAACACAAAAAATTAGCCGGGCTTGGTGGTGGGCGCTGTAGTCCCAGCTATTCAGGAGGCTGAGGCAGGAGAATGGCGTGAACCCGGGGGGTGGAGCTTGCAGTGAGCCAAGATCTCGCCACTGCACTTCAGCCTGGGCAACAGAGCGAGACTCCCTCTCAAAAAAAAAAAAAAAAAAAAAAAAACCAACAACTGTAAAATAACAGTATCTTTCCATCTTTCCTGAAGCAAATACTTTTTCTTCCTGTTACAAAAGACCTGAAAGTCTAACCATGTCTTTGGTGAAAACCCCAGAATCATTGCTGTGTATTCCAGGAGTCTGCCACAAGATAGAAGAAGGAGGATGGCTTGGATGAGAATGATGAGGAGAGACAGTGCAAGGTGTAGAGATTCGCCCTACAGTCCTGAGGGCTCTCGCCTCCCCTGGACCTGGACCTGTGCTACCCATTCCAACTCTGGGTCCTTGAACAATTTACTTCACTTCCAGGTCTCAGAGCCATCACCTCTAAAAGTGGAGCTCACATTTACTTTGAAGAGTCATTGTGAGAATGAAATTAGACAAGGCAGCACCTACGTTTTTCACAGTGTCAATAAATTAGATGCACTTCATCTATTTTTATTTAAAGTTAATAATTACAAAGATAACTTAAACAAGTTTTGTTTTTAAGAAGTATACAAAGTTCAGTTTTCATGGTATTTACTTTTTACAGTTACCCTCTATTTGGAAATTTTAAAAGTTTCCCCTTTATATAACTTTTCCCTTTTAAATAAGATTATATACATTTTAAGAAGTGGGTTGATTTATGGGAAAAAAAAAGTAAATAACAGTACAGCTCACATGGGACATAGAATACTTTTTTTTTTTTTTTTTTTGAGACGGAGTCTCACTCTGTTGCCCAGGCTGGAGGGCAGTGGCACCATCTCGGCTCACTGCAACCTCCCCCTCCTGGGTTAAGCAATTCTCCTGCCTCAGCCTCCTGAGTAGCTGAGATTACAAGCGCCACCATCACGCCCGGCTAATTTTTGAATTTTTGGTACAGATGGGGTTTTGCCATGTTGGCCAGGCTGTTCTTGAATTCCTGACCTCGTGATCCACCCGACTTGGCCTCCCAAAGTGCTGGGATTACAGGCATGAGCCACTGTACCCAGCCTTAGGACATAGAATAATTTCTGAAAAAGGGGCTCAAATAATTAGATCCTAGGAAACAAAGATCTAAGAAGAGAGTGTAGCTAGTCTGTTGTCTTTTATTTGGAAGAGGCCTTAGAAATCAGCTAATTAGCCTTCCTAATTAGCTGTTTAGGGCACATTTGCCAAATTCATCTTTAAAAACATCAACAACAAAAGCCAGCAGCACCCTATTCAGTTTCATTGTTTATTTTAGCTTTCCATATTTAACAGAAGATTTGCTGGGAATGCCTGCTTCTTCAGCTTACTCACGACGGCAATCTAAAATGCAAGATTAATTATTACACTGTCAAATAGCTGACAGTGTGTTTGTCTTTGCAGATCAGGGAACACTCTTAATTAAGACTCCAAAAGAAAAATCATAAATAACTGGGTAGAAATACTTGTTCATTAAAACGAGATGTCAAGAGATAGTGTTAGGGAACTGAGCATCCCTGTTCTTGGTTTCTAGAATGTCTGGGCTATAACCATATAGAAAGAGCAAACTAGGCTGGGCGTGGTGGCTCACGCCTGTAATCCCAGCACTTTGGGAGGCCGAGGAGGGCGGCTCACGAGGTCAGGAGATCGAGACCATCCTGGCTAACACGGTGAAGCCCTGTCTCTACTAAAAAAAAAAATACAAAAAATTAGCCAGGCGTGGCGGCGTGTGCCTGTAGTCCCAGCTGCTGGGGAGGCTGA
Organism: Pongo pygmaeus; assembly: GCF_028885625.2. Classification (NCBI taxonomy): domain Eukaryota; kingdom Metazoa; phylum Chordata; class Mammalia; order Primates; family Hominidae; genus Pongo; species Pongo pygmaeus. Next base: position 43,467,208 of record NC_085931.1, read on the forward strand.
GGCAGGAGAATGGTGTGAACCCGGGAGACAGAGCTTGCAGTGAGCCGAGATCACGCCACTGCACTCTAGCCTGGGCGACAGAGCGAGACTCTGTCTCAAAAAAAAAGAAAAAAGAAAAAAAGAAAGAGCTAACTGAAGATCAAACATTTTTGAGACTGGAGGACAAATTATATTATTCTTGGTAGGAGACAAAAGTGGGAGGGAAGAGGGATTATGTGAATATGGAGGGAGGCGCCACATAGGGCAGTCTTGGGGCAAAAGACATTGTGAGTTCCAATCCCTCATTGCCCCCCAATGTTTGTGTTGGTGAAATCTGGTTAAAAGGAAACCCTAAAGAAGGATATATAGGATACAGAAAAATAAGAGCTAACATTTATTGTTTGTTATGTTCTGGGCTCCATCCATATATGAATTCAATAAATACTCATCAAGACTGTATAAGGAACTAATATTATTTCCATTTGCTAGGTGGGACAACTTGCCTAAGCTCAGACATTACAGCTAGTAAGTTGTGGACCCAGGATTCAGGACCCAGGTGTTCCGTTTTCAAGGATATGCCTTTTTACCACTATACTATGCTGACTTTTTAGGAAGGTCACTAAAGGGCAACACACAACCCAGGGTACGCAGAAGGTGGGAAGAGAGAAGGATGCTGTTGCTAGGCAACCCATCTGGTTTTCTGAGCTGCTAATTGAATCTCTATAGCACAGATTTATGTGTTTGTTTGAAATAACTAGTTTATTTCTAGCCAGAAGAAGCTGCCTGGAGTTCGTGTGATTCTGGAGGTGATGAGTCATCTTACAGTTCACCCTGGGAGGGCTGGGGAGAAGTCTGGCAGAATCATCCTATCACCCAGCAGTAGCTCCTCCTCTTGTCCCTGCTCTGTCGCAGGCCACACTCCATTGATGTCTGTGTAATGATGTTTCTGGGTGGACATCAATGACTAACTCAGACTGTGACTCCTCACACCAGTCACACTCTGGAACGGTTTACAGCAGCGATGCTCTCTTGGTTTTGACAAATGAACCTACTCACGTCGGTTCCTTCCATTGTTACTAGTTATCTAGAAGGGAGTCAGATTATATTACTGCAGTTCAAAATGAACTTAAATTCATGCTAAAATTTAAATTCATATATGTATGACTTTTTGAGATATGAAGGGTATTATGGAACCAAACAAACAAGATAGTGTGATATTACTCTGAAACATTTGGGAATCAATGGTGTGAGCTCAATTCAAGTAGACCAGGATTTCCTTACTTTGGCCCTGCTGGCATTTTGAGCTACATAATTCTTGGTTGTAGAGGGCTGTCCTGTCTATTTTAGAATGTTTAGCAGGCCAGGTGCGGGGGCTCATGCCTGTAATCCTAGCACTTTGGGAGGCCAAGGCGGGCAGATCACTTGAGGTCAGGAGTTCGAAACCACCCTGGCCAATGAAGTAAAACCTTGTCTCTGCTACAAATACAAAAATTAGCTGGGCGTGGTGGCACACGCCTGTAATCTCAGCTACTTGGGAGGCTAAGGCAGGAGAATGGCTTGAACCCTGGAGGTGGAGGTTGCAACGAGCCAAGATTACACCACCGCACTCCAGCCTGGCAACAGAGCAAGACTCCTTCTCAAAAATAAATAAATAAATAAATAAATAAACAAATAAACAAATAAATAAAGTTTAGTAGCATCCCTACTATCAGATGCCAATAGCACCACAACCTCCTACCCTAGTTGTGACAAAATGTTTCTATACTATATCAAATATCTCCTGTCAGGCAAAGTCTCCACAGTTGAGAGCCACTGAAATACAGTATATTCAAGTATTCTATTTAGCCCTTGCAGCAGAAAACAGCATTCCTGTCTATGATCAGATGCTAATATTCCTAATAACATTTTTCTCAACTATCCAATAAATATGTGAACACATTCTTGTGATAAAAGATTCAAATAATTACTGAAGTTTACAGATCAAATTGGGAAAATTCTTACCACATTCCCCCGCCCCCAACTTTGTCCCTATCTCTCCCTCTTTTTATTTCTATTTTTTATTTTTTGAGATAGGGTCTCACTCTGTTACCCAAGCTGGAGTGCAGTGGTGTGATCACGGCTCACTGCAGCCTCAACCTGCCAGGCTCCAGCATTCTCCCACCTCAGCCTCCCTAGTTAGCTGGGACTATAAGTGCCCACCACCATGCTCGGCAGGTTTTTAAAAAAATCTTCTATAGAGACAGAGCTGGTCTCTAATCCAGTGGTTCTCAAGGTGGCTTTTCCTCCCAGGGAATATTTGGCATCTTTGGTTCTTACAACTGGGGAGGGAGATGGTTCTACTAGCATTTTGTGGATAGAGACCACGAATGCTGCTAAACATTCTACGCACAGAACCACCTCTTGCAACAAAGACTTATGTGGTCCAAAATGTCAATAGTGCTGAGGCTGAGAAACCCTAATCTATCCCCCACATCCTATCATAATCCCTAGTGATAAATTCACATTACAGATCTGAGCCTGCCCTAGTAGTTAGTATACACCTGTCAGATTCAAGGCTTCCTACCATCTTTTGAATAGCCTTCCCTTTTTCGGGAGGAAATTCCAATATTCTACATCTTGCCTCCCCGAGGAAGGAGTTCAGACCCCAATTCCCAGTCTCCTTTGTAGCCAGGACTCAGGTGTGGGGCCCAGACTTCCTTAATCAGACACCCCTATGAGCTTTGGATGTGGAAGTGAGCAAGGTGAAGAAACAGGATCTTTTGGAAGTTTGGCATTATGTAGGAGGCTGCAAAAGCATGTGGGATTTGATATTAACAGTGGCAGTGGCAGCCATTCCCTAGTGAGTCCCAGCAGTTGTGATGGCGATTTCCTCCAGCAGCAATACCAGTCACAGTAGTTTCCTCATCAGGCCAGTTTTCAGCTTGGTTCTGAGCTTCATTCTTGGAAGCTTAGCCTGGGGCCACTTCTCCATCCTCCATAGAATTCCCTGAGCTGTACAGCATCCTTTTAATACACACCTTTTCTGCTTAGTCAGCCAGAGTCAGCTTCTACTGCTGAAAATTAAGAACCCTGATAGTAAAGACTCCCTGCTAAAAACTGTCTAGCGGCTTCCCATACATTCTAGAATATGTCCCAAACCCTGTGCTTAGCCCAAGGCTCTTCTTTATCTGGGATGTACCTATGCTGTCCATCACTCTGGTCACACAGAGTCATCCTGGTCCTGGCACCATCCCTCATTGCTCACTACTAAAGAATCCTACGGGCATGGCAAACCTCCTCTATGTACCCTCTTAAAACCAAAATGTATTCAAACACCCGTGCTAACATTCTTAAGTATCTGCTAGCCATAATAAAAAAAATCAATGTACTTTACGTTCTTAACTCCCACAATTTAGCCTAAATATTTGCCCTAACATACTTATACTAGTTCAAACAAACATTAAGTCATAACCTATTCCTCTTCCTTAAAGGGGTTTTGACCTTTCTCAACATTCCACAAGTTACTTCCTCCTTCCTTTGTTCTCCTCTGCCTTTGCCTCTTTTAAAAAGTTCTAAATTACTAGCCAATCAAGACAAATACAAAATATAAAGTCCCGTTCCAGCCAATAAAAACCAGACACAGGCTGGGCGCGGTGGCTCATGCCTGTAATCCCAGCACTTTGGGAAGCCGAGGCAGGCGGATCAGGAGGTCAGGAGATCGAGACCATCCTGGCTAACACGGTGAAACCCCATCTCTACTAAAATAATAATAATAATAATAATAATAATAATAATAATAATAATAATAATGATAATAATAATACAAAAATTCTCCGGGCGTGGTGGCGGGTGCTTATAGTCCCACCTACTCGGGAGGCTGAGGCAGGAGAATGGCGTGAACCCGGGAGGCGGAGCTTGCAGTGAGCCGAGATCGCGCCACTGCACTCCAGCCTGGGCGACAGAGTGCGACTCCATCTCAAACAACAACAACAACAACAAACAAAAACAAACAAAAAACCAGACACAGCAGTAAAGTGGACATATCAGGTTATATATGACCCTGTCTCCTTTGTTCGGTGTACTCTCGTGACAAAACTGCTGGCGAGTATACCCTTTCTACAAAAAATAAAAATGGCCTTGCTAAAAAAATTAAATTTATATTCAAGTGCTATTTCTTTACCACATCAAAAAACAAACATTTCTAATAACCCCAATCCTCCGGTCTGTATTTATGTCTATCATAAAGCAGAGACTTTTTACACTCTACTGCAAGAGCTGACTCACTCAACTGTAAACTTTGCATGGGCAGAAACATGTCTTTTTGGTCTCTGAGTCTCCAGCATGTGGGATATCTGTCACAAAGCAGGCAATCAATACATATTTATTTGCAGAATCAAGGGCAGGATGTGGACAAGTGCTGCCACCTATTGGGAGAAACTTTATTTGACTCTAAGGATTTGGACTATGGTTATCACATAAGGATGAAACTTGATACTCTCTCATCTAAGTTATCATTAGTTAGACCCTCTATGGTAGCCAGCCTCCAGGATGGCCCGCAGCGATCCCTGTCTGTTGGCATTCATACCTTTGGCTGGATCCTCTCACACACAGGGTTGGTTTGTAAATATGACAAAAGCCGTATGTGACCTCTGGAGCTAGGTCATAAAAGACATTGTGGCTTATGCCTTGGTCTCTCTGGGATCAGCTGCTCTGAAGGAAGCCAGCTGCCATGTCATGGGGACACTCAAACAGCCCTATGGGGAGGTTCACGTGGTGAAAACAGGTCTCCGGCCAACAGTCATGACTGTGCCATCCTGGAGGCCGATCCTCCGGCCCTAGTCAATAACTGCTGCCCTGGCCTACACTTTGTAATCTCATGGGAGACCTGGAGACAGAACCACCCAGCCACGCATCCCCAAATCCCTTACCTCTAAAACCTGTGGGACAACAAACGTTTATTGCGTTAAACTTTGGGGTGATTGTTATGCAGCCACAGAGTTCTAATAAACTGTCGGAGATAGATTACTGGCTACAAATAGTTCTACTTTTTTTTTGAGATAGGGTCTTGTTCTGTGGAACCAGGCTGAGGTGCAGTGGTGCGATCACAGCTCATTGAGGCCTCGACCTCCGGGCTCAATCGACCCTCCCGCCTCAGCCACCCAAGTAGCTGGGACTACAGGCAGGCGCCAGCACACCTAATTTTTTGTAGAGATGGGGCGGGGGGGGGGGGGGGGGTCTCACCATGTTGCCCAGGCTGGTCTCGAACTCCTGGGCTCAAGCGATCCACCCGCCTCGGCCTCCCAAAGTGCTGGGATTACAGGCGTGAGCCACCGCGCCCGGCCAACCTAAGGATTAACCTAAGGCTTCTCAGAGCAGATGCCGCTGGAACTGAGGGCCACGGAAGAAATGGGGTGACACTTGGTCCTGGGGAGTGGCGACTGTATTGTCTGTCTGCAGCATCCCTATCGGCGCTACCGTTGTTCCACGCACACAGGGAGCAAGTATAGGGAGTCCCAGCCACCGCCGCGGAAAAGCTGGGACGCCGGCGAGCGGCCGCATCTCGGCGCCTGCGCACTGTGCCCGCGCTCTCAGGCAGCGCCGTTGCGCGCGGAGTCATCGATCGGCCGACCCCGAGAGGCCCGGCTCCTTTAGGCCGCCTGCCCGCCTCTAGCTGTGGGGGTGGGCTGCACGAGGCGCCCTCGGGAGAGGGGCGGGCGCTCTATTCCAGAGACCTAGTGGCAGGGCGGCCACCGTGGCGGGGCTCTTTCCCCGTTTCGCCTCAGCTACCCCTCAGCTCTGGTAGTCGCCGGTCCGGGGTCGTCGCCGTTTGGGGCGGGAGCTGCTCGGCCCCGCCGCCGTCACCGTCCCCGTCGCCGCCTCCAGGTCCAGGCCCCTCGGGCCGCCTGTCGCCGTCATGAGGCTGCGGGTGCGGCTTCTGAAGCGGACCTGGCCGCTGGAGGTGCCCGAAACGGAGCCGACGCTGGGGCAGCTGCGCTGGCACCTGAGGCAGTCCCTGCTGTGCACCTGGGGGTACAGGTACGCGGGGGCCGGGGCTGGGCGGCCCGCGGGGAGTGGGGAGTGCTCGGGGTGGGTGCAGGGCGGGTTGGCGTCATCTGTGGGCTGCAGGCGCGGGCGTGGCCGGGCGATAGGCCAAGTGCGGGGACGCCGCGGGGGGGCCTTCACGGGAGGCCCGGGCTCTTCCGGGCGTCGCGGAGCCGGAGGGTGCAGGCGACGGGACGCGCGGGTGGTCGGCTGGGGTCCCGCTCCTGGAGAACATGGCCTGGCCTCCCGGGGGCTCCGGTCCCGTCCTCGGTGAGTCATGGCTTCTGGTTTTGCAGTAAACGAAACCAGGGAGAGGAGGGAACGCAGAATTTCCACAACTGGTTAGATTTCAAGTTGGAAATGATGAGCTTGGCTTGGGTTAAACCTTTCTGGACTGTCAGGGGTCCAAGTTAATTTCTTCAGCTGTTGGAGTATTTCAATGAAAAAGTTTGGAAATTGCTAGAAGTTAAAAATCTGCCCTCCATCCGAGGCCACCGGTAGCTTGTATCGCTGGTGTGAAGCGGCAACAATTTTAGATTCTGTTGTGTTCATGCGCCAGGCACCGCGGTGAGCGCTTGGACTTCGCCGCTGAAAAGTTTTAGAAAGGACAGCGTGTAGGCGTGTCTCAGACTATTTGATTTTCTTGGGCGAAATGTTGCTTTTTTGCTAAAACTGAGGCAAACATTGATCTTGAGAGCTTGCAGTTTGGGGGCAGTAAAGTTGAGAAAGAATCATATTCTGTTATTGGTTTGTGGGACTGCAGGTGAAGCTGCTTTGTTTCCCTAAAAGATATTTTTTGGGGGACAATAATTTGGGAGTAAAGCGGCAAGGTAAGAGTGGTCCTCTTCAAATACTGAGCTAGTGAATTTGAAACTTGAGTGTGCTAAGGAAAAATGAAAAAGATGTTCCCTGGGGATTTTTAGGTGAATTCTTCAAAACAAAAGCAAACCTTCCTACGTTTTCATCTTATTTTTAGGGAATTGGGTAAAATGAGGCCGTTATTCTGAACTTCTCGCCCTTTCATTTTCCTGGTTAAGACATTATTAGATTGAAAGTAAGCCTGTTTTCTTCCTGATTAAAATAAAAACCCTAAGTAAGATACTGACATAACTCTTTTTAAACATTATAGTAAGTGACATGCCTACTGTTATTTCTTGTTGTTAAACCTGTGTGTTTTACATACTGGCATCGTTACCAGTAGGTTACGAGTAGAAGATTGAATAAATCTTCAAACTTATCTTTTAAAGGTATTACCATGTGTATATATATTTTATTATTTTTAAATTAGGCAGTCCTGAAAGGACGTGAAACTCAATATGACTGTTTGCCCAAAAGGGCACGTTGGTTTCTCTTTCAGATTTGTTTTTACAGTTGAGGCTGGTTACCTGGACAGAATTTAAGCTTCAGCTTGTGAAAGTAAACTCATTTTTACTCATTTTCTAATAAATGTGCAGTTTTAAAATATGTCCATATGATATTATTTTAAAAATATCTTTACTGAGCAGGTGGAGCTAGGATTGTCATGAAATGCTTTTATTTGTTTTGTTTTTGTTTTTTAAGAGAAAAGTGAAAGCAAGTTTATTAAGAAAGTAAAGGAATAGAAGAATGGCTACTCCATAGGCAGAGCTGCCATGAAATACTTCTAAGAAGCCTGGAGTTTCTAGAATTTCATTTCCTGGAATTAAATACTCCTCTTAACTCCTCAATTTCAGAGGTAGAATCCTGGAAAACTACATATTACTTTAGAAATAGCTTTTCCCTTTTTCTAAAGTGGGAGGAAGAGCTGTTATATTTATTAAGCGGACCATGACCTTTTCTACAAACAGATACTTGAACGTACATTGTACTAGATACTGTTTTAAAAATCAGCCTTTTGCTGTGACAAATGACCCATAAACACATAGTTCATTTGAGGTGTTTTTCCTTTTTCTGCCAAAGTTGGGGTGGTGTTTTTGTGGGCAGATGGCAGATTTTCAACATTTTGTTTATCAAAGCATTTTGAAAATAGAAGCAGGGCCACTTGTTTTCTAACAAAGAGGAATAGCTTCTGTTTCAGTAATTTTAATTTCTCTACCAACGACACTTCAATCAGTAAGAAAAAATATATTTACAAGTGAAATAAAAACATGAATTATTTGGAGCACTTTTCAAAATGCAGCATTGTGAGAATAAGTAAACAATATAATTTTTAAAGGACTTCATCTTTTGTTAACCTCTCAAAAAAGTAATGAAATTAGCATTGCTGAGTGTAAATGTTTTTAAAAATGTTTTATAATGTTTTGTTATTATTCCTCACCACTGTGTGATGAAAAACATTTTATTCTTCTAATATCAAATAATCTGTGATGCAGAAAGAATGGGAATTTGTTGCTTCAGGGCTTATTTGAATTCTGAGCTTGTTTAACGTGGGCTTTTGGGTTTGTGCTGTGTTCCACTAAAAGACATCATAACTGATGATCAGTAGAAGGGTGAATTTAGCTTGTCATCATCAGTAAGAGAGATGAATTTATACTCAGTCATATACATAACACTCCTCTAACTTTTTGTGATTATGAATATATGGATCTGGTTTTTCGGAACCATTGTAAGTAAACTGTCCTGTAAGGATATTGAATAGACATCCTTGATTTCATGCTCGTCTCTTTTTATTATTATTATTATTATTATACTTTAAGTTTTAGGGTACATGTGCACAATGTGCAGGTTAGTTACGTATGTATACATGCGCCATGCTGGTGTGCTGCACCCATTAACTCGTCATTTAGCATTAGGTATATCTCCTAATGCTATCCCTCCCACCTCCCCTCACCCCACAACAGTCCGCAGAGTGTGATGTTCCCCTTTCTGTGTCCGTGTGTTCTCATTGTTCAATTCCCATCTGTGAGTGAGAACATGCGTTGTTTGGTTTTTTGTCCTTGCGATAGTTTACTGATCTTCCCAACTAGTGTTTGGTGGTTGCATTTATTTCACAAATACTTTATTTGCCAGTGTTGAAGATATGGTTTGAACTGTTCAGACAAGATCGCTGATCTTACTAAACTTAAGTTGTAGTGGCAGAGGTAGGGTAGACAGATCATAGACAAGTAAATACGATGTTTTCAAGTAGAACATAACAGAATAGAGAGCGCTGGAGTCTGAATGAAAGGCATCTCTGAAGAGGTGACATTTGGGCTGAGACTGGAATGATGAAGAGGAGTCAGTCATTTGAAGATCTGGAAGAACAAACTCAGAGGCCCGAAGGCTGCAATGAAGTTGATCTGCTTTTTGAAACGGATGGAAAGCTCATGTGAATAGAGAACAGTGAGAGAGGTTGGATGGCACAGGATGCAGTAGGAGAAATGAGAAGAGGTCAGACGTTGAGCTTCGGAAGTTATGTTAAGGATTCCAAATAGAAGCTATTGGAAGATTTTAAGTGAAGGGATGATGTGATTTAATTTGTATTTTAAAGGTATTTCATTGAATCTTAGTTTCTGTCACTTGTAAGACATATTGTTTTATGTTAACACCAGGGGAAAAATGCTGTCAATTGATATGTCATTGATTTTAGGAAGTATCTTAATTTCAAAGATGTCAAAAAAACTGTGCATCTTAGAATTGAGGAAAGCATGGATTAATGATAGAGGATTACTGTATCCTATCCTCCAGGTGGACAGTGTTAGCCATTAGAAATCTATAGATTAGGCATTCATTGATAAATACTTTTGATAATTTTCTCAAAACTATAAGCTTGATAGGGTAATGCGTGCCTATAGTCCCAGCTCCTCTGGAGGCTGAGGTGAGAGGATTGCTTGAGCCTAGGAATTTGAAGCTGCCATGAGCTGTGATCATGCCACTTCAGCCTGGGCAACAGAGTGAGACCCTGTCTCTAAAAACAAACAAAAACAAAAACAAAAATGTAGCTGGACATGGTGGCTTATACCTGTAATCCCAGCAACTCAGGAGGCTGAGGCAGGAGGATTGCTTGAGGCCAGGGGCTTGAGACCAGCCTGGACAACATAGTGAGACCTTGTCTCTTCATCACTTAGTTCTTCTAGGGTCATACTGTGTACTTATGTATGCTTCAGATGTGCTATAGAAGGTATTAGAAGTAGGTAGCTCTTACTATGCTTATCCATCTTTCTTGGCAGTTCTGATACCCGATTTACAATTACATTGAACTACAAGGATCCCCTCACTGGAGATGAAGAGACCTTGGCTTCATATGGGATTGTTTCTGGGGACTTGATATGTTTGATTCTTCAAGATGACATTCCAGCGCCTAATATACCTTCATCCACAGATTCAGAGCATTCTTCACTCCAGAATAATGAGCAACCCTCTTTGGCCACCAGCTCCAATCAGACTAGCATACAGGATGAACAACCAAGTGACTCATTCCAAGGACAGGCAGCCCAGTCTGATGTTTGGAATGACGACAGTACGGTAGGTATTAAACACCAATATATCAAATAGAGTAGGTGATAAGTCATATTGAACATCTCAGTTGAATTCTGTGCCCGTCAGGACAATTATCATCGATAGATTGCACATTTTATATATATATTTTTTTCTTTTTTTTTTGAGGCAGAGTCTCGCTCTGTCACCAGGCTGGAGTGCAGTGGCGCAATCTCAGCTCACTGCAACCTCCGCCTCCCGATTCAAGCGATTCTCCTGCCTCAGCCTACCGAGTAGCTGGGACTAGAGGTGCACGCCACCACGCCCAGCTAATTTTTGTATTTTTAATAGAGACGGGGTTTCAGCATGTTGGTCAGGATGGTCTCGATCTCTTGACCTCGTGATCCGCCCGCCTTGGCCTCCCAAAGTGCTGGGATTACAGGCATGAGACACCGTGCCCAGCTGCAGATTATATTTTTATAGAATATATTTTTTTTAACTGCCAAATGCCTGTACCAATATGGGGCTGGCATCCCAAAGTACCTAGTGTCTGTCTGTTTTGTTCACATACTCTCCTTCGGATCAATTATCCCTTGACTTCTATTATTGTTCCTAAGCTCATGATTCCTAGCCTTGCTTCTCTGATCTGGTCCACTCATTAAGGCTACAGATGTGGTCCAATTATTTCCAGATGACTTGCAGGATATTTATACCTGGATTTTTAAATTGTCATTGCAGACTTTATATGTTGAACGTAAATTTGGAAATATGTGTGCTCATGTTCCCTTCTTTGTCAGTGGCACTGCTGGTTTTCTGTGATTTTTGACTCCTTAAATCTAGCCCATTAATAAGCTTTGTCAGTTCTTCTTTTCCATTTCGGGTTCCGTGGCTTTATTCCTCAGTGTTTTCTGGGTTTGCCTTCTTCCTGCATGGTTCTGATGCTATTGTTCCCTTGCTGTCTTTCATAACTCTATCTCATAAACTTGTGCTCATAATTTTTGAGCTGAAAAAGACCATATATCTCTAGTGCAACCCTGTCATTTTACAGAAGAAGAAAATGATGTCTGTCCTCCTGTACCTAGTGCTCAAGGCTTTCTGAAAAGTTGCTCCACTCAACTTTTTTAGGGCTAGTTTCTGTTCTTCCCTCCTTGAAACTGTCATCTCCAATCAGAACAGACCATCATTTTCCCCCGCCCCCACCAACCAGCACATTCACCTGCTTGCGTGCATGTGCACACACACAACCTGGTGACTACTTTTGTGACTTTGCTCTTGCTGTTCACCCAGACTGGAACCTGTTACCTTTCCTCCCTGTCTAGTCTATATTTCTACCCATCTTCCTAAGCCCTTGCCAACCATAACCCAATAGTTTTCTTTAATTTCTTTGTATTGATTATCTTTATTGCCTTGTACATGCCTCATTATTTTTCCCACCTTTTTTTTTTTTTTTTTTTTTTTTTTTTTTTTTTTTTTTTTGGTGACAGGATCCCACTCTCTCACCAAGGCTGGAGTGCAGTGGCACAATCTCAGCTCACTGCAACCTTACCCTTCCGGGGCCAAGCGATTCTCCCACCTCAGCCTCCCGAGTAGTTGGGACCACAGACACCACCATGCCTGGCTAATTTTTGTATTTTTGGTAGAGATGGGGTTTCACCACATTGCTCAGGCTGGTCTCGAACTCCTGACCTCAAGTGACCTGCCCACCTTGGCCACCCAAAGTAACGGGATTACAGCGCCCGGCCTTTATCCGACCTTTTAATTTTTTGAATGGTGCAAATGATCACCTTTATTTTTTTAATACCAATACACATGCCTTCTTGTTAATTGTTTTTTGTATGTATGCTTATCACCTCAATTTAATTGCTGGCCTTAAACATTTTTGAGTATAAGTATTCATGGTAACTTGTCATGGCATTAAGTATAGACATATTAAAAAATACTTTTTAATAGATTGATAAATTGTGAAAATTATGTCCAGATATGTGGATTTTAATTTATTTTTAAAATTATTGTTGTATCTGTGTGTTTCTGCCTCATAGAGGTAAACTGGGGAATGAGTAAGAATATTTCGCTGTATATTTAAATCATATTTCTGAGTCTTTTTTGCTGATAGACTTGTTCTGGGATAACTTAGTAGAGCCCATTATTTTACTTCTGTGTACTTTTAAAGTTGTCTAGTAAGATGAAGCTTTTCACAGTATTTGTGATAGTTTGCTAGTTTCCTTTTGGAAGATTTTGAGAAATTAATGTTGCCTGAAGTTACTAATTTCAGTTCTAAGATTTTGCATATTGTTTTGTATTCCAAGACTTGTAAATGGTGACAGGAAAATCTTAAGAGTATGGAAACTGAGCTCAAGATCTCATAAATAATGCTTTCAAGTACATCACACTCTGTAATGTAGAATGGAGCATTAGAAAAGGAAAATAGATGCGTAAAACTTGAAACCGTAGGGGGTAAATTTACTCTTGTAATTAAATATCAATTTTCTTATTTCATCGTATTTGGGAATTCATCGAGTACCTCTTGAGTCTTTAATGAGAAACGGGTAGCAGATATCAGAACCTAATATTAGCTCTCATGCATCTTAGTCACTTGTTTTAGTCTTTTGTAGATGACATCTGGCAAAATGATCTGTTCAGAGAGGTGTGGTGCTCACCATTTTTTTTTCATTTTTACACATGTGAAGAATTTGATAAATATTCGTATCAGAATAGCTCAGAGAATGTCAGTGGTTCTTATGGAGTAGGAGTAAGGTTTGACAAGCCCAGCAGGGGATTTTGATATCTCCCTCTCATGTACTCAGCCTAGGGTAACCCTTTTTCATTTTTCCTCATATATTCTGTCCCACACAACTGCCAGTAAGTAGTAAATGGCCATAAGTTAGACATAGTGGTAAAGAAGCAAAACCTGTGTTTCATAGTTTAGCTTGATGTTAAGTGGTTTTTAATGTGGTTGTTTCTGTTTTCTCAGGAAATATGGAAATATTTTTGTGCCATACCTCCTTTTTGGGTAGTGTGACTTGTCATTGGCCTCTAGGTTTTAACAAGTGACTTTGGATCTTTTCCATAAGCCCTAGGGCTTAGGTCCTCAGAGATTTTGGAAGAACAGCTGTCACCTCCGGCTCCCTTACATTTCTCCAACCTTTTACATATACTGTGTAATTTTAATTTTCTTTGCCCCTTCTTTAATGGAAATACAAACCCTAAAAAGAAGAAACGTATGCTTTGCATTAAGAGTTGGGCATATGCCTAGGAAACAAGCTTTCTGAGCAAACTTAATATAGGTAACTTAGTTTTTTTTGAAGCCGTGTATTACATCTCAAAGCCCTGAGCTGCAAGTTTGGAGATCTGGGTTTGTTTCAAATTTTTATTAGCTGGTAACCTTGATTATGTTATTTAATCTTTCTGATTTACAATTATAGGATCTATAAAAAGGTGATACCTGCCATGCCTATTTTATAGGATTGTTATAAGGTACAAATAAGAAAACATTTTGAAAATAAAGACATTATGAAGTTGTAAGGTATTATCCTTCAGCATTTGTTTAGCAAACATTGAATACCTGCTATGTGCTAGGTACTTTACTGGGGTTACAAAAATGGGTGACATGTAGTCTGGTTTTTTATAAACTTGCAGTCATGGAAGGATGCAGATATGTAATCAGAAAATTGCAATACAGTGCGGTGTGATAAGGTGCAGTAATCAAGGCCGTTGCAAGGCAGAGTTGTGGTCTGTGTTACCTCTTTTGAAGAAGTGGAAAATACTGGGATGAGTAAGAAGGCACTGGCAGAAAGTGAACTTGATAATGAGTCAGAGATCGGGTGATGAAGGACTTTGTATGCTAAGGGATTTAGAAGTTTGGGCTTCATTTGTAGACCTGCATTTCTCAATGTCCTCTGAAAATCTAGTTTCATGAGGTGGTGTTACGGGGATGTTGACTGCTGAGGACGGAGGATAGTGTTTTTTGGTAAAGTGTTATTCACGCACTATTATTATTGTTATTAGACTCCTCAGTGCTTTTATAATGCGAATAGTGTATTTTGTGAATATGGAGGGTGAAGTTAGGTGGCTGCAGCATGCAGTATTTTCCACACTTATTCCACGTGGACCAACTTTTTTCCTAAGAACATCTAAGGCACAATTGAGGGAAATGCTGTTGTTTATGTTGGGGAGGTACTGGTGAATTTTAAGCTGGGACATAGTACATGATTGGATTTTTAATTGTCAAGAAAATTCTGGCAGCAGGGACTGGGATGTATTGGAAGACGAGAAAGTTGAAGAAGGGATACTTGCAAGGGAAGCTCTTGCTGGATGTCAGGAAATAAATGATGAGAGTTTGAAGTACCAATAGAGCAGGAAGGGGCAAATTTTAGACATATTTAGGAGTTAGTTTCAGGGAACTTTGAAGACTGATCAGATTTGGAACAAGGTTTAGTTAGGGAGGGAGGAGTCTAGGATGATTTCCAGGTTTTTCATATATCAGCTAGAATTAACAGAGGTAAGGAATTCAGGATGGAAGAGTAGGTCACAGGCTTATTTATTTGTAAGGACGCACTTAAAATGTCTCCCATTTCTGAACCCAATGATGTACTTTGACTTTCAGCACTTAGTTCACTTTAGGATACAAAAATGTATTGTGTAAAAATAAGTCTTTTTAATTAATTCATTGTTTTGTTTTCCTTTTTCAGTTAGGGCCTAGTCAAAATTTTGAAGCTGAGTCAATTCAAGATAATGCAGATATGGCAGAGGGCACAGGTTTCTGTCTCTCAGAACCCATGCTCTGTAGTGAATCGGTGGAAGGGCAAGTGCCACATTCATTAGAGACCTTGTATCAATCAGCTGACTGTTCTGATGCCAATGATGCCTTGATAGTGTTGATACATCTTCTCATGTTGGAGTCAGGTTACATACCTCAGGTAAGTACTGCAAGCAAAACACAAACATCTTATGATTGCTCATACATGTGGATGGTTCCTGCTCTCAAGTTGCCCATAGTCTGAGAGTGGCAGAGATAGACAAAAATATAAAGCACTGTTATATTGGTGAAGTTCTGGGAGAGACATACTCATATATAGGATGCCAGGAATTCATGGAGGAGAACATTTAGAATATTGCTTCTCAAACTTTAATGTGCTTTGGAATACCTGGGGACCTTATTAAAATGCAGATTCTGATTTAGTAACTGTAGAATGCACCGTGAACTTCTTCATACTCCTGCATGATACCAATGTTGCTGGTCTGCGAGCCATGTTATAAGTTACAAAGATATAGAGTAGTTCGGTGATCAGTGCACACCTGCAGCATGCCATGCACTGACCTAGAAATTAGGATATAAAAATATTGGGATATTTCTTGTCTTCAAGGAGTCCATACATAGAGGAGAGAGACAAATAAAAAGATACTCAGAAATAACACAGGTAAACATAGATAATAATACAATTGAAGTGTAACGGAAATATGAATAGAATGCTAGGGGATGAAAGGAAGTGGCAAACAATTTTTCTTTGAAAAAGGCTTTACAGAGGAAGTGATATTTGAGCTGGAGTTTTAAATAATCATATGGCTTTGCTAGGAGAGAAGTGAGTCTTTGAAGAGAGAGATCAATCCCTGTTTCCATGATGCAGTTTTACCTATTTGAACAAAAATTTTGATTAAAAGTGTTCTAATATAGATCTTATACAATATAATTTTCCTACAATATAAAATATATTGGCAATATTAATGATTTGATGCATTTTATTAAGAGGACTGTGTGGAATGATTATTTCAAACAAGTTAGGAGTCTTTTGGATTTTTAATCTTTTTGAGAGTAACACCTTTGTTCATTATTTGTTTCCCTTTCATTTCGTTCCCCAGGGCACCGAAGCCAAAGCACTGTCCATGCCGGAGAAGTGGAAGTTGAGCGGGGTGTATAAGCTGCAGTACATGCATCCTCTCTGCGAGGGCAGCTCCGCTACTCTCACCTGTGTGCCTTTGGGAAACCTGATTGTTGTAAATGGTAATTGGATAGCATAGTCATGGTTGCTGGTTTATGGATTCTTAGACGTTTCTTTCCAAATGTTTTATAGCCACTTCAGTGATTGGCTATCATGATACAGTTGTGAGTCCTTCTCAACTGTATTTAATTCCTAGGCCACTGATAACATGTGTCTGGAAGATCATGGAATATGAGGTTGTTGGGTTGTTTAGGCCAGCACCCTTCATTCTGAGGGCATCCATTTTTTTGATGAATCTTAATCTTTGTAATATTTTGCTCTAGGGAGATAATATTTAATATTATCCAGTATTATCAGTATTTGATAATAGGAGTGAAATGAGCCTATTACACATGAACTCTTTGGAGAATGCTTTTTCTTTATGCCTGTGGATGGCTTTATTTTTTTAACGAAGGTCTTGAACTGAGACATGGGGAGCTAGAGCTGGGGTCACCATTTATCCAAGTTGGCATCCCTGTGGCCAGCAATGCACAACAACAGTGCTAAGTTTACTGAGGCCTTAGTGTGTGTTTTATTTGCTGGGCCTCCCCCAACAAATGTCACTCTGTATA
This sequence comes from Pongo pygmaeus, assembly GCF_028885625.2. NCBI lineage: Eukaryota > Metazoa > Chordata > Mammalia > Primates > Hominidae > Pongo > Pongo pygmaeus. Next base: position 43,484,129 of record NC_085931.1, read on the forward strand.
AATAACTTTTCCTGTTTATTTTTCATATTAAGAAATTTCACTGGAATAGCAATGCATTCCATCTCTGTGTTTTAGTTCAGATACCACTTTGGTTCATATCAACTCCTAGTGTTCTATTGTAATCACACATACTGGAGATCCATTTGAATGACTAGGAGCTTTCATTTTTGTTCTGTTTTGTTTTTTGAGATTTATCCTTTTAGTTAGAAAGATAGCATGGTAAGATTGGGAGGGCTGCATTTGTTGTTTTTTTATTCAGTATAGCTCATCTTTTTCGTTTAGCAAAGGCAGTTGCTTTGGTAAGCCTTAGGTCAAAGGTTTAGGTCAGAGGTTTTCAGTATGTTCTGCAGCTACTCCTTTCTGCTGAGATGAAAGTTAGGTAGAAACCCTATCACCACTTAAACCTTGAGCAGCAAAATGTTTATCTCTTTCATTTATTGAAGTTCTGTGTAAGATTCTGTTTGAAAAAATGTTGGGTTTTTTTTTTTTTTCCTGCTAAAATCTATTTTGAAAGCTACTGACTCATGCCATCTTGATCTTTGACATGTTGGATAGTTCTCATTCCCTTCTTACAAAGTTTCTTTTTTCTTTTTCTTTTTCTTTTCTTTTCTTTTCTTTTTTTTTTTTTTCTTTTTTTTGAGACGGGGTCTTGCTCTGTCTCCCAGGCTGGAGTGCAGTAGGCAGAGTATGGATCATTGCATCCTTGACCTCCTGGGCTCAAGCAATCTTCCTCCTTGGCCTCCTGAGTAGCTAGGACCACAGGCGTGTACCACCACACCTGGCTATTTTTTACTTTATTTTTTGTAGAGATGAAGTCTCACTGTGTTGCCCAGGCTGGTCTCAAACTCCTGGGTTCAAGCAATATTCCTGCCTTGACCTCCCAAAGTGCTGGGATTACAGGTGTGAACCATGCCTGGCCTCTTATGAAATTTCTATTTCTTTAGTCATAAGATTCTTTGAAATGTTATTTAAAAGTCTCAAAACTAGGTTTAATAGCTTTGGTGGTACTTCACATTTGTCAGGACATGACTGTCTGATGACACTAGGACCTAGCAATGTCTATTCAGCAGTTCATCATAATTAGCAAATGTAGCTTTTAGTTTGGCATGCTTGTACACAGAGCGTCAACAGTTTCTGTCTTCATCTAATCATTCTGCTACATCACATCATAAGTTGCAAGGTTGAAGTTACCAAATAGTAAATGTGTAGTTGCAAATTTTGCCTTGATTTCTTATAAAAGCACTTAATGACGTGTATAATAACCTCTATTCACTAGATTCAGGATACTTAATATAAAAAGAATGCTGAATTTCTTGATGATTTCTTAATTTCTGATGTTTTGTTTCTTTACTGTTCTTGGCAAATCAGCTCTTGGCAGACTTGCATGGCAGCCAGCCATTCCGGGATTGATTCTTTGAAAAGGAGCAGTATGTCTTTAAATCTTTCCTTCACCCAAGGCATCCTGCTTGGTGCACATGTGCATAAGCACATCACTGGGCTCTTTCATGGAATGAGATGAAGTGCGCCTTTGTATACATGATTAAAATTGAACCCTCTGGTGATGTCAAGAATATTGGTCCTCTGGGTCTGGAAGAGAGATGATGCTGTGAAAACTAGCAAGATTATTTTAATGAACAAGGGAAGACTCATTGCCAAGGGTTAAATAAAAAATAAATGGAGTTTTTAGTGACTTCATTAGAAATAATGATTTTATTGTGTTTAGTTGCCTCTGATTAACCTTGTTGCGTATCTTTCAGTTACTAATAAGCTGCTGCCTAGTGGATTTTATATAAAGATGCTTACTGTAGTTTTTAAAGGTGGTGTTGTAGAGTGATTTTACTTCATGTGATGCCAGGTTTACACTTTTGAACTTGCTATCAGAGAAAGAAATAGGCGAAGAACAGTTTGTTTTGTATAATGTGTCCTTAGTATATTAGGAGCAAGGAAATGCAAGCCCATACTAAAAAAGAAAGGCAGTTGATGAAGTGACAGAATTCTTTATCATCTTTCTTTTATTTACAGCTACACTAAAAATCAACAATGAGATTAGAAGCGTGAAAAGATTGCAGCTGCTACCAGAATCTTTTATTTGCAAAGAGAAACTAGGTAATACAAACATTATTTAACTTTTGGGGTGAAACTCTGAAATTCATGTAAGAAAAAAATCCGAAAGATAATGTTCAAAAGACTGAATTTCTATATGAGATTAAAGCATATTGAAGACAATGTGGTTTGTTTAAGAATGCAAAGGTTTAAAAAATGTGAAAGTTTTGCTTATAATTTGAGGAGTTTGTTTCTTTCCTGTTTTTCTTAGGGTCATAGAGTGCTGCATTATACTGTTATGAGATAACACTAGTATGTAATTTATTACACTCTGATGATAGTTCATAGTTTCTGTACTAATCTTTGGAGATCTTCCTGGTATTGTATTTAACCAATATGGAGGGGATCTGTGTTTCCTGGAAGTAATTCAATGTCAAGTACATTATTGAAGATTAATGGAGGAAAATTAGCAATCAAACTGTTTGTTTAAACCTATATAAATTTGATTTCTATTTTATACAGATTGATACTTTACCAAAAGTTTGCATTCTAGGTAAGGTTTTGCTTAAACTCTATAAAATTATTAATAGATGCAAAGAAGACAGGTTTTCCTTTTTATCATTTTTCAGTTAAACCGAACTGTGAGAGGCAGTTATAGGTGGTTGGAGGAGAAGAGATAAGGTGGAGAGGGGAACTGACATTTTTTAAGTGCCTGTTTCATTCTGTACTTGTGCCTGTACATATGTTATTCCATTTAATCTTCTTAGTAAACTTAGGGTTTTAAGAGCCTAGTGGGAATGTTGTGGTGCAGTGGGAAGATGGCATTTATAGCAGTCCTTTAGGAAAGGCTGGCTAGATTGACATTGTTGCTTTGAAGGCCTAAAGGCTTATTCTTGTTCATTCCTAGGGGAGATCAGCCCTGAGAGATTGACTTTTACTAACTAAAACTGACAGGAAAAGGAGACAGCAGGATATATATTTATAATGGTCTCTGGTTGGACATAGAGTTAGAACTTGGGAATTAGCTGAGTTGAACTTTTTTTTTTTTTTTTTTGAGACGGAGTCTTGCTCTTTCGCCAGGCTGGAGTGCCATGGCACTATCTCGGCTCACTGCAACTTCCGCCTCCCGGGTTCAAGCAATTCCTCTGCCTCAGCCTCCTGAGTAGATGGACTACAGGCGCACACCACCACGCCCAGCTAATTTTTTTGTATTTTTAGTAGAGACAGGGTATCACCATATTGGCCAGGCTGGTCTCGGACTCCTGACCTTGTGATCTGCCCGCCTCGGCCTCCCAAAGTGCTGGGATTACAGGCATGAACCACTGCGCCCGACCGAGTTGAACATTTAATGTCAAACTAGGCCAGAGTTTCTCAATCTTTTTATTCTCACTTGCCAAAGGAGCCTTTGGAGATTTTCCCCCTCAATCTGTCTCCTCCATGAAATTTAATACCACAAATATAATATGTTTTATTTATGTACTGTGACCCTTTGAAGGATCAGAAACCAATATGATAGTTTTTCTTTTTAACCTGTCAAGGACCAGTTTTTGCCCCTGTTGAAAATGCATCAACTGGACTGATGAATCGGTATAGATGGCTTTTATCATAAGGATCAGAAAAACTTGAAATTCCTTGGCTACGACACTCCATATTTATCACCGTATAGGGAGGACCTTGTTATGGGGAGTAGAAATACTCTACACTTTACAGCAGTAGAGGTTTTATGCCCATTTTACAGATCAGGAAACAGATCTAGAGGAGGCTCAGTTACTTAAGGGTCACAGAGGTAATAAATGGTGAAATACAGGATAGGAATAGATTTGGCTGACTCCCAGCCTTTTACAGGAATGTAGCTCAGATTGCTATTCTTTATCTGTTTCTCTTAAATAAAGAAAAATGAAATGGAAGGGAGGAGGAACATTAAATACTGTTAAATTACAAGTTTATGGACTGTTATAATGAAGTATTTTTAATAAAGTCTTTTATGTTGAGTAGGAATATGCTGCTCATTTGGCAAGTCATTTTGATGAATTTTTACTGTGGCTCATAGCACCTAGTAACTACAACTAGGCACTGTTATTTATCCTTTTATTTATAAGTTCCTAATTAAATAGTTACATACCAGGTTGCTGAAGGAAAACATTCATTTAAAGAAAATCAATTTTCACATTTGAAAAAAGCCCTTGAGCCAAATTGATTTTAAAGAATGATATCTTGACAGCAGATTTCAACTCAAGATTGCAAGTCACACAACAAAGATTTAGACATTAGCTGCATATCTCTTTCCTTCTTCTTATCAATCCTGTTATACTGAGTGTTTTATTTGTTATAGATAGTGAAATACATAAATATGACATGGGGAAGGAGCAAGCATAAATTGCCTACTGTTACACTAGGCACTGCTCGTGGAGCTTTCAATTATAACAATGCTTATCTGGTGTAGTGGTGGTGTCTCCTTTAACCAGTTGAGCAAAAAGGTGAGGATCAGAGGGGCAGGTTATTTGTCCAAGGCTATACACTTAGTAAATAGCAAAACAAGTGGGAACCTCGGCTGCAATTTGCTAGTGCGTCCGTACTTTACTATGCGTCACCTGGGGATCTTATTAAAATACAGGTTCTGATTTAGTAGGTCTGTGGGGGCCTGAGATTCAGTAGTTCTAAACAGTTCCAGGTATTGTCACTTCTGGTGATCTGTTGCCCACATTTTGAGTAGCAGTGTGGTGACTAAAAATGAGTGCTTTTGAGCCACACGGACTTGGGTTTGTGCACTGTTCTGCCACTAACCATGGGGCCTTGGACAGGCTTTCTGTACCTTGACCTGTTTTGAAAATGGAGATAGTAATTAGGAAAGAACTTCTGATGTGAAAGCTTGAAAAACCCTTGACACAGGTGCTGATACATAGTCATCATGTGATAAATGCTATTAATTTACCAGGTTCTAAGCATTACAGGAGCAGTTCTCCACTGTATCCTCAGTGCCCAGAACAGATTGATAGCTATCAGGAAATCTTCGTATGTATGAATCTCTCACAAGTCTTTTCTACAATTGCAGCCTATGAGCTAGAGAGGTTGGGCACAGCTCTACTAATTTGATATCATGGAATTTTTAGCTTTTATATCTAAGATTCAGTTTCATCAAGTCTTGCACTGTACTTCTTCCATGAGGGAATTTGGTTCATGCTTATCTTTGTGAATTATTTGTGAATATTTATTTACCATGTTGATGGGGTTTGGCAGAAATAGGGGACAGTTTTTCCACTTGATTTTGGGTTTTGATTTTACATTAAAAAATATTCTAGGGGAAAATGTAGCCAAGATATACAAAGATCTTCAGAAACTCTCTCGCCTCTTTAAAGACCAGCTGGTGTATCCTCTTCTGGCTTTTACCCGACAAGGTAAGAGATGAAATACTGTCACAGTTTAAATGGCTGTAAAGAATAGTAAGTATACTTAGTATTCTTGGTGAGTATGACATCTCACTGCCCTCTTTTCTGCTCCTAGCGAAATGTTCCTCTTTTAAGACCAAGCTTAATATTCCTTAAGTGCTATTTACTTTATCTTTGTATCTCCATGCCATTTTGTACATATTTTTATTGTAGTCTCTTTTCCATGGACTATAATTGTTGATATGATTTCTTTCCACCTAAGGTTGGGAATACCTTGAAGGTAGGGAATATATCTTACTTTTGTATTCTTGTGGTCTAGCATGAGGTCAGGTACATAATAGATGCTCTTTCTCTCTATGTAGATACATATATATATGTCTATATAGACATATATTTAGATATATATTTATATATCTATATAGACATATATTTAGATATATATTTATATATCTATATAGACATATATATAAATAATACATGGTCTGTAATCGGATCTAAGTTTTTTTTTCTTTTAAACCATTTATTGGAGGCTCTTTGCAGGCACTTTGTTGGATATTTCACATGCATTCTTATTTACTGCTAATGACTTTGAAGTAAATTTTGTGGTACTTATTTTATAGATGATGAAATCATAATTCAGTAAGGTTTATAATTCACTCGAGATCCTTATATTAGCTTCCCTTTTTTTTTGCAGTTAAAAAAATTAAAATCTCAGTGTCTTACAGTGAAATTTACTTCTCAGTCATGTACATGTTGTGTGTGGGTTTGCTTTGGCTGAAGGAGTTGTCTTTATCCAGGACATGCTCCTCTTGTAGTAGAAGGAAAGGAGTGCCAGTGGCCCAATTATGTGTTGGTTCAACGCTTTTGCCCAGAAATTATATATGTCACTTCCACTGACGTTTTGTCGGAAAAAATAAGACAAAAATGGCCAAGCCTGATGGTAGTGGGGTGGGGAAGTATAATTATGTGTAGGAAGTGATTGAGAACCATAATGCAATCTATCACAGTTCTCTAACTAGTAGGTAGTTTCTGACTTATATGAATAGATAGTGGCTTTTATTTGCTCTCTATGTGTAGAGAAATAAGTGTAAAACGTTTTTGGTGTCAAGTTGAATGGCGGCATGTCTATTATTACAGTAGTCTTCTCTGTAGTTGGTGATAAGGGAAAGGGAGTAATGCCAATTGAAAAACACATGTAGATATGTCTGTTGGATTTTGATTACTTTTGCTAGTGGAGAATAGTATCACAAATATTTTGAAGGTGCTAATAACCAAAACATAATTTTCATAATTTGAACTCAGGACATACTATTTTTCTTTTCCTTTCTTGGCTTTGTTTCTGAATTTATCTGTCTCTTTTTAGCCTGCTGGACTTCAGATAATAGTAATTTGCTAACACTTGAGTGCTTATGCTTGGTGTGCCAAACATTGTTCTAAGCACTTAATATGTATTAATACGTTTACTTCTCGCAACAACTCATTGAAGTAGGTGGGATGTAATATTAATCCATTTTACAGATGAAATTAAGATAGAGTTTAAATAACTTGTCCAAAGGCACACAGTTAATAACTGGCAGGGAAACAGATATAAAAGCCAGTGAATTATTCATTTTCTGTAGTTGAATGAAGAAATTTTGTGTATTGAATAATGTTGGAGACAGAAGAGACCATTGGCTAGTATTTAGCAATTATCATAGTTATTTGATTTATATTAAAAAGCATTTGTCTTTCTACTAAAACATAAAGGGAATAAGGGCCTAGAGTTATATGAGTTAGTAATAATTATAGTCAAGCTGGGGTTAAAAATTTGTTGTAGATGATGCAAGCTTGGGGATAATTAAGAGTACCATCTAATTTTTTGCCACTTTAGAAAGGAACAAGTGGCAACTTTGTTGACTATGTGGAGAAAGCCAGATGTTCTTTACTCAGTAATACCTGTTACTTCTCTTTTTTTCCTTTTAGCACTGAACCTACCAGATGTATTTGGGTTGGTCGTCCTCCCATTGGAACTAAAACTACGGATCTTCCGACTTCTGGATGTTCGTTCCGTCTTGTCTTTGTCTGCAGTTTGTCGTGACCTCTTTACTGCTTCAAATGACCCACTCCTGTGGAGGTTTTTATATCTGCGTGATTTTCGAGGTGATTTCCGTAATGACATATTCACAAGAAAGGGCTCTTTCTTATTGTCTTAATTACTCAGCTCACCAAAAGTTTTCAGTTGTAGGATTTTTCTGTTGCAAATGATTGTAATAAATAGCCTTAAAGAGACTGACTCTAAGCTTCATATACCTGTGCCTGTGTGCCTAAAACTCTCTCATTTTTGTGTTTTGCACAACACAAATCGCTCATTAGACTAAGAAGATTATTTCAGGATAGAGAAATGGAAGTAAGATAGGCTTATTTTCTCACTAGAGACCATAGTCAGTATCTGACATAGAAACGAGCTGGCATTTCTGAACTGCTTTCATGGTTGAGACCAATGTGTAAGTTAGGACAGTTTTGTTGACCTGTTCCAAGTTGCTAGGGCAGCTGTATTTCTGCATGGTCACATTATGGTGACCTGGTAATTATTGTGGCAGTGATGATGGTAGAACTTGTGCATCAGGATTTCCTGCTACAAGGCCAAGAGCCTGATTGTGGAACTTTTTTTTCTGCTACCACCATTTTACTACATATTAGTGTTTTCAGATTGTTTGACCCTGGGGTGGGTCGTGAAATCCATTTAATGAGTCATGTTACAAAAAAAAAAAACCCACAATGGAAAAATCCATATTTATTTTTATAAATAGTATTCCTATTTATAAAATAGGAGTAAACTTCTGTTTCAGTTATGTGTAGGTAGGTGTGTACTGTGTTGCAATGTAAAATTTTTATGTGGTTCACATAAATGTTTGAATGATACTGCTATATGTGATGTTATAACACATACCACCTTAGTAACTGTAAAAATGTGGTGGGTAGATAGCTCCCTTAAAAAAAAAAAAGAATATCATGTAGAGTCATTTGGATTGCTAAAATTTTTTTTTCTTTTAAAATTTCAAAATGTAACAAGTGTAAGTGACCTGGTTTGTTCCTTTTCTTCTTCTTTGATTCCTGAGGTCCTCTTTCTGCTTTATTTATGCCCCTGAATTTGACATTTAAAATGTTATTTTGTCACAATTGGCAGCAAGAAAGCATCATCTCAAAAAATAATTCAATTTTATTTATTTGTGTATTTTTGAGAAAGGGTCTAGTTGTGTTGCCCTGGAGTGCAGTGGCGCAGTCATAGCTCACTGCCACCCCCAACTCCTGGGCTCAAGTGATCCTCCTCAGCCTCATAAGTAGCTGAGAACTGTAGGCATGCGCCCCCACATGGGCCAATTTTTTTTTGTTTGTTTGTTTGTTTGTTTTTAGTGGAGACAAAGTCTTGCAGTGTTGCTCAGGCTGGTCTTCAACTCAAAAAAGAATTGAAAATAAATTATAGTAAAAAAAGAAAAGGCTGACTGATGTATATGGAAGCACTGAGAGAAAGCAGAGTATGATATAAATACTCATAAAAGCAACAAATATCCTTTCACTTATATATTCAAGTTTAGGATTAAAGTACAATTATTCTTTAATTTTTAGATTGTGGCCCACAAGCTCATTTGTAAGCTGTTCAGATTTTTCTATAGATACAATGTTACGGGGCTAGAGCTTTTATAAATCTTACTTCCATGCTAATGTAATAACTTGTAGAGAAGATATCATCATCTTTTATTCAAACTCTTGTATACTTAAAGTTGAATGGGTTTCTCTTTCCTCATTTCACATATTTCAAATAAATAAGTACATTAAAAAATACTTAGTTATAGTCATGTTTCTGATAGCTGAGTCATTCAGGACATGGTTGGGAGAAAATAGTGTAACCAGAATATGGATGAAAGCCTAAGTCAGCTTGACTTCCAGTAATGAACGTGGGCTGTAACACAGAAACTCAAGAGGTTGTTACCCAGTTTGGTGTAATATGAGATGTTGGATTAGAAGCAGGTGACACACCTAAATGAGATTAGGGGGAGAAGATGTAGTGTAGGACCAGTTAATGCAGGAAGAGAGTAGCCACATGTTCCTCCATAGTCCCTGAGGAATCACTGCATTGAATTACCATGTAGCACAGAGCAGCGATGAGCACCCTTAGCCATCAAGAAAGTGTTTGAATTAGATAAGAAAGTACGAATGATATAGTGTGTTGTATAAATGGTTAGTTTGTTTTTTTCTTATGCTTAACGGGTAAGTTTCACTTTTCTTAGGAGAAAAACAAAACCCACTGTTTAATGCAGGATGAATGAAATGTTTTTAAATCCTTATCTTTCTCTTTTCCTTTGTAGACAATACTGTCAGAGTTCAAGACACAGATTGGAAAGAAGTAGGTATTTTTAAATATTAAGACTAATGTCCATAACACAGAAATGACTAGTGAATTAATATATTAAGGGTATATTTTCACTTTTATATGATGTAATGAAATCTGTTTTCATTTAATTTATTGCTAAATTTCAGTAAATGAAAATGTTTTCAACTTTTACTTTAGACTCCATCCTTATTATAATTATATGGGAAAAAATGTTATTGTGTTATTTTTCATCTTTATTTATTATAAAACATTCTTTTTTGCAACAAAATTTAAATGAGTTGTCTTTGTGCTGGAGTAGTCATCAGCTGTTCAGCTAGTTAAAATAGTACCTTATGAAAAGAATATATTGTATTGTTTCATAAGGTACTATTCTAATGTCTCTATAACAAAAACTGCAAGGTGGAGCAGCAAGTGCTGATGGAGAAGCTGCTGCAAGTTATCCAGAAGATGTAGCTAAAATCACTGATGAAGGTGGCTGCATTACACAACAGATTTTCAACGTAGGTGAGACAGCTTTCTATTGGAAGAAGACGCCATCTATTTCATAGCTAGAGAGAAGAAGTCAGTGCCCAGCTTCAAAGGACAGACTGACTCTTTTGTTAGGGGCTAATGCAGTTGGTGATTTTTGAAGCCAGTGCTTATTGACCATTCTGAAAATCCTAGGGCCCTTAACAATTATGCTAAATCAGGCCGAGTGCGGTGGCTCACGCCTGTAATCCCAGCACTTTGGGAGGCCGAGGTGGGTGGATCACCTGAGATCAGGAGTTGGAGACCATCTTGGCTAACACGGTGAAACCCTATCTCTACTAAAAATACAAAAAATTAGCCGGATGTGGTGGTGTGGACCTGTAATCCCAGCTACTCAGGAGGCTGAGGCAGGAGAATTGCTTGAACCCAGGAGGTGGAGATTGCAGTGAGCCAAGATCGCTCCATTGCACTCCAGCCCAGGAGACAGTGTGAGACTCTGTCTCAAAAAACAAACAAAAAAACAACAAAAAAAGCAATTATGCTAAATCTGTGCCTTTGCTCTGTAAATGGAACAACAAAGCCTGGATGACAGTACATCATTTATGGCATGGTTTACTGAATATTTCAAGTCCACTATTGAGGCCTACTGCTTATAAAAAAATACTCCTTTTAAAATACTACTGCTCATTGACAATGCAGCCAGTCATCCCAGAGCTCTGATGGAGATGTTCAAGGAGATTAACGTTTTCATGTCAGCAAACACGACTGCATTCTGAAGCTCATGGATCAAGGAATAATTTTGACTTTGAATCTTATTATTCAAGAAATACATTTTGTCAGGCCATAGTTGCCAGAGACAGTGATTCCTCTGATGGATCTGGACAAAGGAAATTGAAAACCTTTTGGAAAGGATTTACCCTTCTAGATGCCATTAAGCATATTGAGGATTCATGGGGGAGATCAAAATATCAACAGGAGTTTGGAAGTTGATTCCAATCCTCATGGATGACTTTGAGGGGTTCAAGACTTCAGTGGAGGAAGTGCAGATGTGATGGACCTAGCAAGAGAGCTAGAATTAGAAGTGGAGCCTGAAGATGGGAGTGAATTGCTGTAGTCTCACAGTCAAACTTGAATGGATGAGAACTTGCTTCTTACGGATAAAGAGAGAAAGTGGTTTCTTTTTTTAAAAAAATTTCAATAGTTTTTGGGGTACAGGTGGTTTTTGGTTGCATAGATGAGTTCTTTAGTGGTGATTTCTGAGATTTTAGTGTACCCGTCACCCAGGCAGTGTACAACTGTACCCAATATGTAGTCTTTTAGCCCTCACCTCCCTCCCAGCCTTTCCCCCTAAGTCCCCAAAGTCCATTATGTCATTCTTATGCCTTTGCATCCTCATAGGTTAGCTCTCACAAGATTTGGTTTTCCATTTTAGAGTTACTTCACTTAAAATAATGGCCTCCAGCTGCATCCAAGTTGCTGCAAAAGACATTATTTCATTCCTTTTTATGGCTGAGTAGTATTCCGTGGTGTATATATGCCACATTTTCTTTATCAGTGGTTTCTTGGAATGGAATCTATTCCTGGACAACAAAGGATTTCGAATATTACATAAATTTAGTTGACAAAACAGAAGCAGGGTTTGAGAAGGTTGACTCTGATTTTGAAAGTTTTACTGTGGGTAAAATGCCATCAAACAGCATTGCATGTACAGAGAAATCTTTCGTGAAAGGAAGAGTCAGTCAATGTGGCAAACTTCACTGTTGTATTATTTTAAGAAATTGCCACAGCCACTTCAGCCTTTAGCAACCAACACCCTGATCCGTCAGCAGCAGTGAACAGGGAGGCAAGACCCTCTATTAGCAAAAAGATTGCAACTTGCTAAAGGCTCAGGTGATTGTTAGCATATTTTTAAATTAAGGTATGTACATTGTCTTTTTAGATATAATGCTATTGCACACTTAGTATAGTGTAAACATAGCATAGCATTTATATACACTGGGAAACCAAAAAAATTTGTGTGACTTGGTTTATTGCATTGGTTTGGGACTAAATCCACAATATGTCTGAGGTGTGCCTATAGATCTTTACTATGAAAGTAAATTAGAACTAAAGGGAAACATCCAGATCACTTACCTTATCTTGTTCTTTTATTTTTCTTTTTTCTACAGCTGTACAGGAAGAGGCACATACAAAGAAAAGAATCCCCGAAAGGGCGGTTTGTGATGCTCCTGCCATCGTCAACTCACGCCATTCCATTCTATCCCAACCCCTTGCACCCTAGGCCATTTCCTAGCTCCCGCCTTCCTCCAGGAATTATCGGGGGTGAATATGACCAAAGACCAACACTTCCTTATGTTGGAGACCCAATCAATTCACTCATTCCTGGTCCTGGGGAGACGCCCAGCCAGTTTCCTCCACTCAGACCACGCTTTGATCCAATTGGCCCACTTCCAGGACCTAACCCCATCTTGCCAGGGCGAGGCGGCCCCAATGACAGATTTCCCTTTAGACCCAGCAGGGGTCGGCCTACTGATGGCCGGCTGTCATTCATGTGATTGATTTGTAATTTCATTTCTGGAGCTCCATTTGTTTTTGTTTCTAAACTACAGATGTCAACTCCTTGGGGTGCTGATCTCGAGTGTTATTTTCTGATTGTGGTGTTGAGAGTTGCACTCCCAGAAACCTTTTAAGAGATACATTTATAGCCCTAGGGGTGGTATGACCCAAAGGTTCCTCTGTGATGAGGTTGGCCTTGGGAATAGTTGGCTGCCAATCTCCCTGCTCTTGGTTCTCCTCTAGATTGAAGTTTGTTTTCTGATGCTGTTCTTACCAGATTAAAAAAAGGTGTAAATTACATGGTGGTCTTGACTTTTATTACAGAAAGATATGTAATAAATATTCAGAACAGATACACAATGTTACTTGGACATTTCAGAATTATCAGAGAACATAGCATAGGCAGATAATTTTTGTAAGGGGTTTCTGTTTTTTTTTTTTTTTTTTTTTTAGCAGTGCTTTGTCTTCTAATAAAGGCCTGATTTATGAAATGAATGAAAACAGAGCTAGTTTGGTTGAACTGGACTTGGGTTAGGTGCTTTGGCTACACACCTACTCAAATCCACCTCTTCTCTCGACTTCTCTCTGCAGCTCTTTCTTGAGTTCTGTGGTGGAACTTTCTGGGCTGTGAAGCAATGCTGTTGAAAGGCCATTTGGTATTAGGGACTCCTGTTTGTGGCTCCTGGGATGAGGTGGTTATAATTTTGTTTTCCTTGTGTTTTGAACACTTAGCCCCTAATTTGTAACTTAAGTAGATGACATCTTTTTAAAAAGTTTTACTGCTTTGAGTGCTAATCAGGTACTTGTTCTTCAAAGATAGCCTCTTATTTGAAGAACATTTTGCTTTTCAGACTTAAATACACAAAATTCACGATTTATTTTTTCTACAAGAAAAAGGCCAAACACAAATGACTTACACAAACAACTATAGAAACATGCTATAGTGACAAAATCTGATTCACAACGTAGGAATGAAACACTACTAGCATCTACAGAAAATAGGAATATTGCCAATGTCTTCCTGCTTTTTTAAAAATTCTGTTTTGCATATAAGGAAATGGCTTGGAATGTTATGTGCTGCAAGAATATTTTGAGTCCTACATACAAGTGAATTTTTTTTTTGCTACACATGTATATTGAGTTTTTTTTTTTTTTTAATCACAGTGAAGAAAATTTAGTGAATAATATGGTTTTCTTGAGGCCTGTTACTTTTAGCAGCTTCATGTGTAGTAAAGGATTGGAGTTGTTGACATTTCTTTCTGTGGTATTTTGTAATATCTGAGCTACAGGATAGCCTTTTAAAAATGTGTTCACTAGATGCCATATGGCTTTAATTGGGTCTAACAAGGTCCTCCTGAAGCTTTGTTGGGTCCATATACTAGTTCTCTGATACATTTCTTTGTGGCTTTGCAATGTTATGTTGCATTATGCAGGGGATGTGTGGATGTGTGTAGTGGGCGTGGGAGGACATGATGACGACCAGAAGCACCAAAAACTATAAAACAACAAGTGTTCAGAATGCAGGCTTTTTTGAGTGGCCCTTGAGAACTCCATGGATGGTGCTGGTGTCCTGTGGATACTGTTGCTGCTTTCCATCCTCACCTCAGACTAACTTGCAGACATTACAGATCTCGCTTAGTTTAGGATATCGGCAGTGGCCTAAACCTAAATTTGCAGATCTCTCACAATAGTTTTTTTATAATTCTTAAGACAATCCTCAAAGCATTTCCTCTTGAAAAGCTGAATTTATGGTTAGAAGCTTGTGAAATCCTACATTCTTGTCATTAAACTGAGACTGTTGAGCTGTATGTATTGCTGGTGTATAATGAGAGGAAAATCATAGTTTCGCTGTAGCCTATTCACTGCACAATTTTCTGAGATCACGTGGATATATTGTCATGGAAGCAAGCAAGAGAGTTCAGAGTGCCACAGCAAAGCATCTTAGTAAGATGTGGTTCGACATCATTGATTTGTCCTACGCCTTTCTGTAGCCCCTTATTCCCCCCAACATTTTTTTTTTTTTTGAGATGGAGTCTTGCTCTGTCGCCAGGCTGGAGTGCAGTGGTGTGATCTCAGCTCACTGTGACCTCTGCCTCCTGGGTTCCAGCGATTCTCCTGCTTCAGCCTCCTGAGTAGCTGGGACTACAGGTGCGTGCCACCATGCCCAGCTAGTTTTTGTATTTTTAGTAGAGATGAGGTTTCACCATGTTGGCCAGGATGGTCTTGATCTCTTGACCTCGTGATCTGCCCACCTCAGCCTCCCAAAGTGCTGGGATTACAGGCGTGAGCCGCCGCGCGTGGCCTCCTCTTTAATTAACAGGAGCTTTCTCTGCCCCATTCCCCCCATTTATAAATGAAAAATACAGGTTTTATGTGGCTGGGAATCAAATCATGGAAGGTGTCCTTCCAACTTAAGATTTTGAGATTCCTTGTGTAAAAACTGTTGAATTCTGACTCTTGCTTGGGTCTTTCCAATTCCTGGGACCACTGCTTTGCTTATTACCTCTGTAATTCTTTAATGGAGCTGGACATTTCTTCTTTTGCTCACTATACTCAGGGCCCAGCACTAAGACTTGCCTTTCTCCTACTCTAGGCAGTAGCTGCCTGATTACAGAGCTTCAGAGAGGAGCTGCGCGGGTCCCGGTGCTCTGCTGTGCCATATGCATGAGCAGTGCTCCTTTGGGTAGTCTTCAGTTGACTGTAGAAGGTGTGGAGTGGATAAGATTATTGGGAAGTACTGGGTAAGTCACATAGAACAAAGATTTGATTTAAACTGACTAGCTTAAATGTCACTCCTGGCTGGGCGCGGTGGCTCACACCTGTAATCTCAGCACTTTGGGAGGCCGAGATGGGCGGATCACGAGGTCAGGAAATCAAGACCCTCCTGGCTAACATGGTGAAACCCTGTCTCTACTAAAAATACTAAAAATTAGCCGGGCGTGGTGGCGAGCGCCTGTGGTCCCAGCTACTCGGGAGGCTAAGGCAGGAGAATGGCGTGAACCCGGGAGGTGGAGCTTGTAGTGAGCCGAGGTCGTGCCACTGCACTCCAGCCTGGGCGACAGAGTGAGACTCCATCTCAAAAAAAAAAAAAAAAAAAGTCCCTCCTGAGATTCCCAATAGGTTACAGCACTTAGTTTCTGCTAATCCATAGCAAAACATAGTATGTTAACTGAGTGCCAAAGAATGGTGACCTTGCTTCTGCTCTAGACTCAGTGGAGAACAGACACTTAGAATACGAGAGTCTGGAAACAAATTACAGTTGGGAAGACCAATCAGTATAAAAATAATGAAAGGGATTTAGGATTTTCAAGGATTAAAACACGTGTAGCCAGGTGCAGTGGCTGTCACCTGTAATCCCAGCACTTTGGGAGGCCTAGGTGGGAGGATTGCTTCAGGCTAGGAGTTTGAGACCAGCCTGGGCAATTTAGCAAGACCGCATCTCTATAAAATAAAGTAAGTGTATTTTATACACACATTGTAGAAAGAATGTTTAGTTTTAGATTGATTTCCCTTGTAGGAATGCCTCACCAGTTCCAAAAAATATTTCCCAACCACTTTCTTCTTTTCCTCTTGGCCTGCCAATTCATCTCAATACAAGGTCTAAGTGTCCACAGCTCATCTCTTTCAGCTGCGTGTCTAGTCCCTGGAAACAGAAGGGAGCCTCTGTGTCTCTTATGCATTGTGTTTGATAAATGGACAACTTTAACTTACTTGTTGCCCAGCCGTCCAATTTGTCTCCTACCAAACCAAAAGTGCTGCCTTCTATTAGAGTCCAGATATTAGACTGAAACAGTTAATCAGCAGCAACTTAGGAGTCTAGGACAGCTTTCGACAATATAGTTAGTAACCAGCCAGCTTGCCCTCTAGGATAAAGGAAAAGCAGAGACTCTTTTAAAGTGCTCTCGGGCAATGAGCTCTGCCTCCAGGATAATTAAGCCGCCACTTGTATCTGCAAGGCTGACTTAATGAGCTTAACCCGTGACTAACCTGCATCCTTTCAACAATTCAAAACACATAAAATGAGCCACCAGTGTTTTACGAAGTTGAATAAAGCATAAGAGATTAGTCTGCCCTCAGGCGCTGGAAGGGGCAGGCCCTGAAAGGACACTGTGTGCTCCTGGGCTGGTTCGAGCTGAGGCTGTGCTGTTTGGAACTCTGCTGTGTTTGTTGTGTGAAGCACAGTCTGTGTACTTCCTTTCCTTGGTCCCAGACCTTTGCTGCTTAAGCTGTGGAGTTGTCCTGGTCTGCTCACTCCAACCTCCCTGACCGATGCTGACAATGGCATCTCCCCTACAGCTCACAGCCCTGCAGTCACCTGACCTTCTTGTGAGCCCCAAGGAGTGGTCTCATGTTCTCATTCTGCCTCCTCCCATTCCTCTTCAGATTCAGTTTGGAAGAGGTCTTTTTGAGGTTGAAAACCTGCCATTGATTTTCTTTCGCTTCTTTTCTCTATCTCATTTTACTGGGTTTCGGTTAGTTTGATTCTGTTCCTGGGCAAGTGACTTCCATATATTGATACTCTTAGAAAAACATCCTTTTACTTCAATCTTAATACTTTTGTTTGGATTTTATTTCATAGTTTTCTAGGAGGGCTGAGCTAAAACATGTCCTGAACACCTGCTGGGTACCAAGCAATGTGCTCTGAGCTTCACTCTCTTGAGCCATGCACAAGATACCTGCACTAGCTTGCCAGATGAGAACTTCCAGAAGGCAGTTGATGTTCAGTTTTATGGGGTTTGCTGCTGTGTTTGTTACCATGTGAGTGAAGACCTATCATCCCCTTAAATTTTGGAAAGATAGAACTGAGTGTTCTATCTTGAATGTATCTGAATATTAGTTAATTCAGCAGGGACTGAATGTAGTAACGAAGAGAATCTAGGGAACTGATGGAAGAGAAAGGATATTCCACTATTCCTGGAAAGCTGATTTTACATTTAACCAAAGTACAGTACCATTTTATCGTGCTGACGGGAGGAAGATCTGGAAGAACTTTTCTGTGGCTGGTAGAGCTGTCCGCTAAGGCTGCGTTTTTCAATCCCTGTTCATTGTGCACAAATCAAATAGGTCTTTGTTGTGTTTCAGCTTCCCCGAGTCAGCTTGGAGGGAAAATGCTAGCCTCTCTCTGGCTCAGAGTTGTGAAACAAAGCAAAAAAAAACAACAAACATAACATTTTAGAGTCTATATAGCGTGACTCCCCTCTCCTTCCTTTTTGCCCTTTCCCATTTCAAAATGTCACAGTTATTAAATGTTACATTTTTGGAAGGAACACGTGCTAGCCTATGTGACAAAACAGACTATTTTAGGGTTGCCATGAGACCTATGTGTCCTTGGTTCCTATGTTCATACACAGACCAATGGGTAAAGTATTATTATTGTTATTATTATTTTGAGACAGAGTCTCGCTCTGTTGCCCAGGCTGGAGTGCAGTGGTGCGATCTCGGCTCACTGCAAGCTCTGCCTCCCGGGTTCACGCCATTCTCCTGCCTCAGCCTCCCGAGTAGCTGGGACCACAGGCGCTCGCCACCACGCCCGGCTAATTTTTAGTATTTTTAGTAGAGACAGGGTTTCACCATGTTAGCCAGGAGGGTCTTGATCTCCTGACCTCGTGATCCGCCCATCTCGGCCTCCCAAAGTGCTGGGATTACTGAAGTGAGCCACTGCGCCTGGCCCCGGTGAGGAAATTATTTAAATGTGTTGGCTATAAACTAGTGTTATGTCGTGGATCTGGATATATCTGTGTATGGTTATAAAAATCAGGATGCCTGGCCTGATTTGGAGTTTGGAAGGAGCTTCTGCTGCTGTTGTACACAGATACTGGAGTATCTGGGAGATATCCTTTGAATGCTGAGGTGTGTCTGAGGCCAAAGGACAGAATATAGGCATATGGGAGAATTTAGGCCATGTGGTCATTGTTCATGGGGCCACTAGTTTCACTCACTAAAGGAGTGGGTTCTTAGCTGCGTTGGAGACTGTAGCACACCCACAGCAGTACTGTTTCTCATGCAGTGGCTTTCCCACACAGCCCAGCTCAGGGTTGCTGGTCTCACATCAAAGTGCATTCAAAGTGGGGAGATTGACGAAGATGCAGGTTCTGGGTCCTGTGACCAGAAATTCGGACTCCTTTAGTCCGACATGAAGCTTCATCTGCCTTTGTAACTAGCTCTGCCCACAGCCGTGGCCCACACGTTGAGAAACTTTGTCCAGCCTATTACCATTCAGTTGTGTGTTTTGAGCCGTCTTTTATTACTAAGTGAAAACTGGGTGAGATTGTTGAAGAGGGACGATTGCCACAGGGGTTTCCTGTGTTCTTAATCTCCTGAAACTTGAGGACCTCGTGGTTACACCCTGCCTTACAAGTTTTCTCTTACCCATTTATTCAGGATGTTCCACAGCATTATTTATTAATATTTGAAAGGTCTACCCCTGAATAAGGAGGGTGGATATATATTTTTTTAAGTGGAAGAAACCAAACTTCAACTCCAATAGCTCTCTGTGCTTGAATCTTGTAATAGGCTGCTCTTATAAGCAGTGCCCCAGATCCTTCTAATGGGAGAACCTCACCTGCCCTTGTCAGGAAAGAAGTGGGGAAGGGCCCAGGAACCTTCCAGTCTGAGAGGCTGGTATTCTGGTTCTCTCTTCGTGTGACTTATGCTAGTGATCCCTATCTTCTTGGGGGCAAGTGGGGAAGCCATTCTCCTCTTGAAGCTGGTTTTCAGAGAACTGTGAACTCATAGTGAGGTGACAGGATTTTAGGATGTGCATTTGTCAATTCCAAGTTATTATCCAGGTGTGTGTGTGTGTGTGTGTGTGTGTGTGTGTGTGTGTGTGTGTGTGTGTGTGTGTGTGTGTGTGTGTGTGTGTGTGTGTGTGTGTTTAAGTAATGGGACTCCTAGAATCACTGGCTAATCATCAAACCTTACGTTAATCAATATTTATACTCTCTTCTGTTAGATTTCTTTTAACAGAATAGCTTTAAAAGGTACCCGCATCTGATATTTTGAATTTCACCTCCTGTCTCTTTTCCTTATGCCCCCCTTGGCTTTCTTCAGAAATTCCAAGGGAATGGTGAAAGAATTAAGTGAGCAGCAGCAGGAGGATGAAGCAAAGTTCTACTGGATTACAAATGGTCTGATCTATTCCTTGCCATCACCTGACCTCCCCCAAGCATGACTGTGGGATATTGACCCCAGGACCCCCACCTCCACCCACCTTGGGGGTCTAGAAGAATGTGTTGAGAGTGATGCCTGCAAAGCAGCAGCTTCATGTGTCTGACTGCCCACTGCATCATCTCAGCTGCCTCTGGATAGGATTCTGCCAGCTCCTGGCAAGACTAGTTCTGTTGCATTGCACAGGTTGAGCAAAAAGAAGGGAGATGTGTTACTGGGCAGAGTGAGCTCCAGACATGCCAGACATGCAGGGACTGTCCTATAACATGGAACTCAGCCGAGCATGGAGACAGAGTAAGGGTGGTGGGCTTTTTGGGCACTAGAAAGAGTACCAGGCCTTCGCCTCTTCACCTCTCACCTCACACAATGGCTATTTTATTTGCCGCTGATCCTAGCCAGTGTTAATCAGGCCTGAGATTACCCGTCTCCAGCTGCCAAATTATGGCTCCCAGTGGTCACTGGCAATTGGACCTATCTGATCTTTCTTATGTCAGGTCTCCTACTTATTATTGAATCCCAGACCAAGAGTCTTGAACAGGAGGAGAGAGAGGACTTCAGAATTATCCTGGGGTCTCTTGCTCTTAAATCCAGACCTGATCATGAGTGAGGGAAGAGGGCAATGTGAAGAGGACCGCCCTAAAGGCCAAGTGGCTTTCCGGCAGCCAGGTGCACAGCTAGTACTTTCGATACTGAGCCAGTGTCCAGTCAATAGCCTGTCAAAAGCCAGCTTGAAGGCAGGCTTTTCTGAGGTTGAGAGTTCTAAGTGACCCAATGCCCACAGAAGGAGAGGGTCTCTGGCCCTGACATCACCACTCCAGTTTGGTTTTGAAGGACCAAAAAGGAAATGATTGCTTTTATGCTCCTGGGAACCTGGATGGATCTCAGCTAATTACCAAACAATCTGCATTGCTTGGGCATAACTAGAAGCTGCTCCAGGCCAGAGCCACTTCCATTTTTACCTCCCTCTCTTCCTTGTGGACAGCAAAGGGAAGACATCTTGGGTTGCAAAGTGGCAGGCAAGGGGCTAACATGGCTATGTTTTAATATCTTGGGCTCTCTTTGGGACCAGGAGGCTGCTTCTGGCACCTACAATGTTTCTAGCACCAGGTGCTTGGTGATTTGGATCACCGCTGAACGCTATCTAAGCATGAGAGGCAGACTGGTACAGGGGAAAGAGCACTGGGAAGGGAGTTAGACTACTTTTTCCAGCTCTGCAAGTAACTTGTTGAGTCAAATCAGTTTGTATTTAACAAAGCTGATTTCTTTCCTGCAGGAATTCTGAAAGCCTTTGACATATATTATATACAATGCATCTCCAAAAAAGAAGTACAAACAGTGGTTCCTAAATATATTTGACCATGGGGCCCTTTTGAAATTGAGTAACCTACCAATACCTTGCTGTACAGAGTTTGTGAAATGCCAAATTAGAAGTGACTATCATTGCACTTCGGATCCTATGTCATTGATCTGTTGATTCTCTCTGGTTCTCAACAGATCCATAAAAAGGAAACGGCATTCCTGGTGGGACACCAGAGAGATCAAACAGTGGTGTGACAGAATGGGTACAGGAGCCCTAACCTGACCCTTTCCTTGGGAAATCCAGGGCCTCCTTCTCCTTTGTAAACTAGTCTTTATTCCTACAATAACCTGTGATCTGCCCTTGGCTGTCCAAATAAGAATAATGCTCTGAGTATGAGTGGCATTACAAGGGCCCCCCTGTTTCTGTTGTGTTCTCAAAGACCCCACTTGTCATACAGGGTCTGGTTTCTTTCCTGGCCTCAGGACCCCACTAGTGGCTGAGTGTGATGGGGGCCTTTGCCTGCCTGGTCTAAGGGCAGGTCTTGAGCGTGGATGGAACTAGCGTGGGCAGGTGGCGAGTTCCCCTGGCTGGGATTTTCTCTTTTTGTTTGCAAAACACTGTTAAAAGATTATTGCCTCCTATATTGCTGAGGTCTGACTACAGTGTCTGCATTTGATGGAGGTGGGCAAGGCCTAGAGGGGGCATTTGCCCAAAGGTGAGCCAAACACTAGTAAGAATGTGAAAACTAGCCACTCGCAGACATCTCACTTGGTTATCTGGCACGGAAGCAGGCATGTAGGCAGAGGGTGTGATGCCCATCACTCAGGCCTATTTTGAGGAACCTGGAGGCTCTCAAAGGCCCACCTCTCAGTCAGACAATGCTGGAATGTCACGGTAAAGGAAAATGGGAACAAATATAGATAATCGGTTCCTGGGTCAAAGGCATTTAGAAAGTATGTTCTCAGGCCCTCCATTCTGTTCCCATCAGGAACCAAGGCTGAGAAGGAAGATGAGGCAGGAGGGGGACGAGTGTAGCAGAGCACTCTTCCCCTCCCAGCCTGGATGGCGTTAGTCAGAGAACAGGCTGGCAAAAGACTTCCTCAGGTTGCGGATGGTTTCGGCCTTGGCCTCGTCTTCACTTGGGGTCCCACGCTGGGAGGTGTCGGATGTGCTGAGGCTGTTAGTCAGGGACTGAGATTTGCTGAAACAGAAAGGCAAGGGGGTTGAGGAAGACAAGGCGAAGACTATCAAAGAAATAGGTCTTGGGGGCTTGCCTATAAGCCAGATGGGGCTACCCCAATCATCATAAGGTTATGAAGACAGAAACCAGGCATTCCAATGCTTACATGATGTTAGGTACATTACACACATAATCTGCAAGGTGGTTATTTTCCTCATTTCTTAGGTCCAGAAATAGGGGTTCACAGTCAAGTAACTTGCTCAGGTCCTCACAGCAAGTAATGGGGGAGCACCCAGAGGCCACATTCTTTCCATTATACCAGACTGTTGAGGCAGCAGGCATTGCTGAAGAGTAGCTTGGCTGCTCTCCTGCCTATGGGTACAAACCCACTTTGTAAACTGCAATGTGCTGTATCAACATCAGGTTACAGTTATTTCCAGCACCGTTTAGGTATCAGGAGGCCTGTATTCTAGAACCTTCTCTGCTCTTTGATGTCTGTGGCCTTGGGCAAGGAACTTACCTTCTCAGGGCTTCTTTTGCCTCATCTGTAGAGCGAAGGGTTCGTCCTGCTGACCCTCAGGCCTCTTCCAGCTCTGACATTCTGGACTTCAATTCCCATCTCTTCTCCAATGTCTTTATGGCCAATTCTGTCTCCCACCCGCTTTTGGAATTCTTTTAGTGCCAACTTTTTGAATGGCAGATGCCATTCTGAGTGCTTCCCAAATGCCAGCCTGTAGCAACTGCTTGCTGAGCACTTCCCCCGTGCTAGGGGACAGGGGTGTAAGATGAATATGATTCAGGCCCTGCCTCGGGAGGCTCACAGTCAGTCATAGGAGGGGAGGCAACAGACATAGGAAGAGATTATGTAAATGTGTCAAAAGTTGAAGAGCTCTGCATGTGATGCTGTCGTCACATTAAAAACTGGGGACTTCAGGCCGGGCGCGGTGGCTCACGCCTGTAATCCCAGCACTTTGGGAGGCCGAGGCAGGTGGATCACGAGGTCAGGAGATCGAGACCATCCTGGCTAACACGGTGAAACCCCATCTCTACTAAAAATACAAAAAAGTTAGCCGGGTGAGGTGGCGGGCACCTGTAATCCCAGCTACGCGGGAGGCTGAGGCAGGAGAATGGCGTGAACCCGGGAGGCAGAGGTTGCAGTGAGCCGAGATGGCACCACTGCACTCCAGCCTGGGTGACAGCAAGACTCCGTCTCAAAAAACAAAACAAAACAAAAAACTGGAGACTTCAACGCAGGGACTGTCTTTTACTCCTTGCTTATTAACCCTCAGAGAGTCTTATCTAGAACAAGGCACAGAGTAGGTAAATTCGGTAAATACCTGCTGACTTGGAATTGAACCAAGTTCTTTAAAGCAGTAAGTCAGGAAATTTACGTGTTTTTAGCTAGAACACTGTAAGGTCAGTGACCAAACCTGGTTTAAGGCCCAGAGCCCTTGTCTGTCCTGTGATTAGTTGGCTGATCTTATGTGGTGACAGGCTGTATGCAGATAAGCCTCTGTAGTGGCAGCAGCATTCTAAGCACCAACTGTGCATAAACTCATTGCAATCCTTATAATAACGCTGTGTAGTTGTTGTCCCCATTCCGCGTGTGAGGAAATTGAAGCATAGTGAGGTTAGGCAACTTATCTGAGGTCGTGTAGTTTTTAAGTGGTGGAGCTAGGAGCCAGGCAGTCTGACTCTAGAGTCTGTGCTGTCAACTGCTATTCCTTATTGCCAGGAGGGCCATTTGCTAGTGTCTGTCTAACTAAAAATACATTTATCCTTTGATCCAACAACATCATGTCAGGTTATTTTCTCTAGAGTGAGTCTTGCAACTATGAAAGTATGTGTTCAGATTTATTAATTGCAGCATTATTTGTAAGATCAAACCAAGTTTCTATTTGTGGTGGATTAGTTAGATAAATTATAGTACAATGGTACAGCGGAATACTACACAGCCATAAAAAATAAAATTCCAAGGAACTGGGTGCTCCAGGATTTTTTTTTTTTTTTTTGAGACGGAGTCTTGCTCTGTCACCCAGGCTGGAGTGCAGTGGCACGATCTCAGCTCACTGCAAGCTCCGCCTCCTGGGTTCACGCCATTCTCCTGCCTCAGCCTCCCCAGCAGCTGGGACTACAGGCACACACCGCCACGCCTGGCTAATTTTTTGTATTTTTAGGAGAGATGGGGTTTCACCGTGTTAGCCAGGATGGTCTCGATCTCCTGACCTTGTGATCCGCCCCCCTCAACCTCCCAAAGTGTTGGGATTATAGGTGTGAGCCACTACACCCAGCCCAGGATTTATTATTAAACATGAAAAGCAGTGAGCAGAATGGTGTGGATAGTGAATACTCCTGTGTGTGTAAGAAAATGAGGGCGAGGATCTGAACATTTTTATTATTTATTTATGCAAATATTTTTTATTTGCATAAGGAAGCACTGAAAGGACACATGGGAACTAACAAAAGTCATTTCTGGGGATGGGAGCAGCAAAGCATTGGATGAGAATGGGGTGGGAACGAGGCTTTTCAACATACATCTTTGATATCTTTATTTATTTATTTATTTATTTTTTGAGATGGAGTCTCACTTTGTTGCCCAGGCTGGAGTGCAGTGGTGCGATCTCAGCTCACTGCAACCTCCGCCTCCCAGGTTCAAGCGATTCTCCTACCTCAGCCTCCTGAGTAGCTGGGACTACAGGCACGCACCACCACGCCCAGCTAATTTTTGTATTTTTAGTAGAGATGGGGTTTCGCCATGTTGGCCAGACTGGTCTCAAACCCCTGACCTCAGGTGATCCACCCACCTTGGCCTCCCAAAGTGTTGGGATTACAGGCCTGAGCCACCACACCTGGACTGATATCTTTTAGATCTTTGAACCATGTGAATATATTACCTATTAAAAAAATAGTTGTTAGCATGATCCCTGGACTGGATGTCCTGGGTTTAATCCCAGCTCTTCTAGTTATTAACTGGAAACTTTGGCAAGTTATTTAATCTTTCTTTGCTTACTCATCTGTACAATGGGGATAAGAAATAGTTATGAACTCCTAAGCTTGTGAGACCTTAAAAAAAACCCAAGTAAGTAAAGTGCTTGGCACATAGTAAGTGGACAATAGCTGTTAGCTGTGAACTGTGATGATCAACATTTGGCCTTGAAGGACGGCAGAGCTTCCAAAGATCAGTTACTTGGGACCTCTCTTTAGGACAAATCAAGAGATGGGCCTCAGAGGAAACAGGATGTGTATGTGTATTGTGATGGATGGCTTACAAAAATGACTGCAATGATTCCTCTTGTCCCTGTAGCCTGCCCTTTTGAGATGTGACTTCATGGCTCCTCCCACCAAAAATTTATTTCCTACCTCTTGAATGTGGGTTTGGCCCTGTGACTTGCTTTGACTAAAAGCATGTGATAAAATAACACTTCATAACTCCAAAGGCTGGGCCTGAAGAGGCCTTGCAGCTTGTACTTTCTCCCTTTTTAAAAGCAGTTCTACCATGTGAGAAAGCTCGTCTTAGCCTTGGGGAGGATGAGACCCCATGGAGAGAAAGAGGCCCAGCTGACAGCTAGCACCAACAACCACATGTGTGTGTGAGGCCTTCTTGGACCATCCAGCCTCAGTGAAGCTGCCAGATGACTGCAGTCGTATGAGTGATCCCAGGAAAGTAGGGTTGCCAGATTTAGCGAATAAAAATGTGCAGATAAATGTGCATTTCAGATAAAAAGCTAAGATTTTTTTTTAGTGTAAGTATATTCCATGCAATGTTTGGGGCACACTTATACTCACAATCATCTGCTTTTTATCTGAAATGTAAATCTAACTGGGTATCCTATGTTTTATTCTGTAACTCTATAGGAGACACCAGCAGAAGAACCTCCCAGCTGAGCTAAACTCAGAACAAACAGCTGAACCAAAAAATTATGAACAAAGAAAATGACTGTTTTCTTCAGCCACTAAGTTTTGGGGTGGTTTGTTATGCAGCAAAAAATAACTGATATGTGTATACATGGAGGGTCACAGTGGTGTCTAATCTATACTCTCACCTTGTTGGGCCTCCCCAGCAAATTCCATCCTCTAGTCCTGTTTTTACCTATTTGAAGTCTAGGCAAGGCCTCGTTGGGTCTTCCTTTGTCTCCAAGTCCCTAACCCTGAATCAGCCAAGCTCTGCCTACACCCCAGCTCTATCCTATACCTTTTCCAATTCCCAAAGCACTTACTTGAGATGTGGATGGGGTGGTGCTGGCTTCTTGGACTCTTCACCCTGCTGGGAGGTGCTACGGCCCTGCACAGGGGGCCGGGGCTGTGAGGTGAGGGTGGCACCTGGCTTGGAGGCCTGGTTTGGGGAGCTGCCACTGGATGCCCGGGATAGCTGCGGAGAGCCTGGTGACCTTTGCTGCTGTGGAGATCCGGACTGGGGGCTCAGGGGCTGCTGGCCTTGTGGGGAGAGCCTCTGTTGGGAGGGGCTTCCAGATCTCTGGGGCTGAGGAGACTGAGCTTGGCGAGGGCCTCCTAAAGGGCCAGAAAAAAAAAGGTTCAGTTCAATTTTTTTCTTAGGATAGATATGGTTGTACACAAATAATGTTGCTTCAAGGATGTTCATTACAGTGTTTCTTGTAACGCTGAAAAATTGAAAACCATATAAATACCTAACCATAAGGAAGTAATTAGGAAATTAAGATACATCTGTATAATGGAATATGCTGTGGGCATCACATAGGATGTGGCTGAGTAATATTAAATGACATAGGATACTGTTGATAACATATGCTAAATATTATACTGCTGAACAAAATAGCTTAGAATACAGTACATATGGTTTTATTTTGGCACATATGTAAAAACATATATAAAAAAGCAAGACTGGAAGATTGTACACTAAACCAGTGTGCCTCAGACTTTAATGTGCATGTGAATCACTGGGGATCTGGTCAAAATAAAGATTCTGATAGAGCGAGTCTTGGGCTGCGTTACGGACTGAATTGTGTTCACCCTGTCCCAATTCATATGTTGAAACCTTAACCCTAACCCTCAATGCAATTCTGTTTGGAGATAGGATCTTTAAAGAGGTAATTAAAGTTAAATGAGGTGATAGGGTCGGGCCCTAATCTGATAGGCCTGGTGTCCTTATAAGAGGAGAAAGAAATATCAGGAGTGTCATGTACCCGGGCACAGAGGAAAGGATACACGAGGATAAACAAAGAAGGCTGCCATCTGCAGGCCAAGGAGAGAAGCTGTACCAGAAACCAACCCTGCTAGCACCTTGATCTTGTACCTGCAGCCTCCAGAATTGTGAAAAAAACGTCTGTTGTTTAAGGCCCCCCCCAGTCTATGGCATTTTGTTATCAGGGCAGCCTGAGAAAACTAATATAGGCAGGATCTGCGATTCTGCATTTCTAACGGGTTCCCAGCTTATCCTACGTTGAGTAATGAGACACTAAATAATCATTACAAAAGTGGTGAGATTATGAAGGATTTTAATTCTCTCTCTTTTTTTTTCTCTCACGGGTATTTTCCACACTGAAGATGTATTTCTTTGGAAACAATGACAAGAATTAACTCTTACTTTCTGAGTTGCTCTCTAAACTTTTCCAAGAACTTTCAAACGCAACATATCACTTGACCTAGAGAGGTCAGTAGGGAAGATACCATTCTTCTCACCACATAGAGGTGGAGACTGAGTCTTATTAAGGTTTCCCAGTTGGAAGAGGAGCCACAGAAAGCTCAGAGAATCTTGGTTTCTCCCTCTCACCGTACAGGGCACACAGGCTTTCACAAGCAAGCCAAGAGGCATCTAAGCTTGGGGATATTGTAGCCACCCAGAAATGACTTTGAGTAGAATTCCAAGGCCCCCAACAATCAAGGTGCACTCTCCTCACCCTCAAATTCTGGGTGTCAGGGCTGTTGATGGTGAACTGCATTTTGCCAAAGCCGACTGGCTGCCTGCTGGTCTCTTCTCCCTACAACATGAAGCTGCTGGGAGAGTGGGGTTATTCTTGCCACGTGTTTTTGAGAGCACTGTAGGCACGTTAGGAGACTGAAAACTAAAAGGTGCTGGAACCCGTCTCTGTGACTCTCTAACAATGGGGCTTCTACTGAGCACCTATGATGTCACCAGTTTTGGACTGGGCAGCCTCACAACAGCTCTGTGGGTTAGGCATTATTTTCATCCACTACCCCCAGCCATGGGAGTGCTGTCCCTGGAACTCTAGAGAGAGCCATGTGTATAATTGTACATTTTCTAGTAGGCACATTTTAAAAAGTAAAAAGAAATAGGTGAACATAATTTTAATAGTATGTGTGTGTGTGTGTATAGGTATGTATGTATATATATAATTTTTAATAAAAGAGATGGGGTCTCTGTCACCCAGGGTGGAGTGCAGCAGCACGGTCACACAGCAGCAGTGAACCCCTGGGCTGAAGCCACCCTCCTGCCTCAGTCTCTAGAGTAGCTGGGACTACAGGCCCAACACCACTTTTTCTTTCTTTCTTTCTTTCTTTTTTTTGTAGAGATGGGGTGTCACTATGTTGCCCAGGCTGGTCTTGAACTCCTGGCCTCAAGTAATTCTCCCACACTGGCCTCCCAAAGTGCTGGGATTACAGGTGTGAGCCACTGTGCTTGGCCCTATTTTTACAGAGAAAGTGAGACCCAGATATATTGTGACTTGCTTAAGATGTCACTACGAATAAGGGGACAAGCCGAGATTCAAACCTAGATCTCTTTGACTCAAAAACCCTCTTTTATTTCTTTTTCCTTTATGAAAACTACACCACGCAGGCTCCCCTGAGTCCTCATAACATCTTTATTGCTAATTAAGAAAAGGCAGCTTCCTTCAGCTGAAGCAGCTCTGAGCCAGATGCCAAAGGGGCAAGGACTCCCTTATCAAATGTCATGTCAGCTGAGCACATTTTTAGAGGACATGCCACCTGTATAACCTCCATGACCTGTGGAGTCTGGTGGCCCTGACTCCACATTGGCACCAGGAGCCTCAGGTCCTGACTCAAGCCTTGCCATTAACTCGCTGTGTGACCGTGGGTAAGTCACTCCCCTTCTCTGGGCTTCTGGGCCCTTGTTTGTAAAATAAGGTCATTGGACTGTACATCAAACATCCCTTCCGATCTGAACATTTTTGTGAGCTTGTGGAACACTAAATTGGATTAAATTGCAGCACCAGTTTAGCATCTGATTGTATCACGTGGCTTTGATTCATTACCTCTTTCATGATTGTATATGCGAGTAGATGGGAGGTCACATTTATCTCAAACACCTCTAGGACCAACCAGGTATGTAAATAAATAAAGCAGGCAAATATAAAAAAAGTAATGTGGCTTTCAAAAATTTTCCCACTTGAGATACAAACAGTCCAGAGAACTATTTCTCTAAAGAGGTGCAAGCATAAAGAACATAGAAATTGCCCCTCCCTGTCACTATGGAAGTGAGGAGTAGGGCTGGAGGCAAACGCAGGAGCTCCTAGGAGCCCTTGCTCTGATCAAGGGAGCCGCTGTTAGTAACGCCAGGGACAGTTGCTGTATGGAAACACAGGCCCATTGTTTCTAGAGCTTCTGTGCTATCAAGAGATGCTGGAAATCTAGATGTTTAAGCAACACCTCTTGATTTTTTTTTTTTTTTTTGGAGACGGAGTCTCCCACTATTATCCAGGCTGGAGTGCAGTGGCGCGATCTCGGCTCACTGCAACCTCCTCTGTCTCCCAGGTTTAAGAGATTCTCCTGCCTCAGCCTTTCAAATAGCTGGGATTACAGGCGCCCGCCACCACGCCCAGCTAATTTTTTGTATTTTTAGTAGAGACAAGGTTTCACCATGTTGGCCACGCTGGTCTCGAACTCCTGACCTTGTGATTCGCCCACCTCAGCCTCCCAAAGTGCTAGGATTACAAGGGTGAGTCACCGCGCCCAGCTCACCTCCTGATTTTTAAATGCTGGTTACTTTTGGGTTTCTAAACCCACCGCAGTTCAAATAAAACATTTGTTTTCTACTTTTATCTTCAGTTTCTCCTGACTCGCCCCCCTTCCCAGGTTGATATCTTAGAAAATCTGGATACCCATTCATTAATTCAGTAACTCTTTGTTGAGTCCCTGTCATACACCTGGGATTTATCAAGAGAGACACCCTAGTTACTGGATTCAGAGACCAGAGTGCTAACCACTACCACTGCCCTAGTTATTTCTTTCGGCTTCTTGGCAAAGCAAACAATTTAGTATTTTTTATACGAACACATACACAAAATATTAACTTACATATAGAAAGTATTTGCCTAAGCACAGAAATGAAGCTTATTAAAAGAAAATTTCACTTTTACTGAGTTGAAATGAACAGCAAGTTCAAAATAATAATGTGATTTGTTAATTGGGGAACTCAATGAAAGCGTTGTTTTTAATTAGCCTTGTTATTTTTAATCTGAGCGTTAATTCACTGGACATTTTCTTTAATTACCTTAATTGGTTTTAAATTGATTGTTTTTCAACTCACTAAAAGTGTGTTTAGCCTCATTTCCCTTAAAATAATATCTCTTTATCAAGCATGTTTTACTCTGGGCCAGAGAGGAAATCAGAATACAGTAGCTCTCTGTTTCAAAATGGCTCTGTTCAAATGTGCTTTTAAAAAGTAGGTCCCAGGGCAGAGGGGAAAGGAGGGTGTGGGGCAGAGGCACAGCCAGGAGCCTGGTAGAGTGACGAATATGTAGTTTAGGAACGCTTATTACTATAGAATTCTTGCTGGGTAACGGGGCACTGCATTAGTTATAAGGATTATTAATAATAAACATGAAAAGCAATATGTATAAGACACATGTTATTAATAGTAAGCATTATGTAATAGTTATTAATAGTAAATTATTAGTAGTAAGAACTAACACCTTCTAAGCACTGTGTGTCTGATGCCTTGCTAATTGCTTCACCTGCATTTATCTCGTGGACAAGCACCCTATCCTTAAACATGGAAGCTGTTATTTCCTCCTTTACACTGAGGAAACTGAGGCCCTGAGAAGTAATATGACTTGCCTAACACTGCAAAGGCAGTGAGACACGGAACTGGATTCAAACACACTAGATCTGCCTGAAGGAGAATACTAATGTGTATTTATACAGGCATACCTTGCTTTATTGTGGTCCATTTTATTTCAATTGGCAGATACCGTGTTTTTTCTAAATTGGAGGGTTGTGGCGACGTTGCGTTGAGCAAGTCTGTCAATGCCATCCTTCCAACAGCATGTACTCACGTGGTGTCTGTGCCTCACATTTGACAACTGTCACAAATTTCAAACTTTTAAATTATTATTATATCTGTTATGGTGATCCGTAATCAGTGATCTTGGATACTACTATTGTATTAATAATTGTTTTTGGGTGCCATGAACCACACCCATATAAGACAGTGAACTGGCTGGGCGTGGTGGCTCATGCCTGTAATCCCAGCACTTTGGGAAGCCAAGGCAGGCGGATCACAAGGTCAGGAGATCAAGACCATCGTGGCCAACACAGTGAAATCCCATCTCTACTGAAAATACAAAAAAATTAGCTGGGCGTGGTGGCATGCACCTGTAGTCCCAGCTACCCGGGAGGCTGAGGCAGGAGAATCGCTTGAGCCCAGGAGGCAGAGGTTGCAGTGAGCCGAGATTGCGCAATTGTACTCCAGCCTGGGCAAAAGAGCTAGACTCCATCTCAAAAAAAAAAAAACAAAAAAAAAGACAGTGAACTTACTTGATAAATATGTGTGTTCTCGCTGCCCCATTTACCAGCCATTTCCCTATCTCTCTTCCTGTCCTTGGGCCTCCCTTTCCCCTAGACACAACAATATTGAAATTGGACCAATTAAGAACCCAACAATGGCCTCTAAATATTCAAGTGAAAGGGAAAGTCACACATCTCTTACTTTTAAATAAAAAACTAGAAATGATTAAGCGTAGTGAGGAGGGCATGTTGAAATCCAAGACAAGCTGAAAACTAGGCCTCTTGCACCAAAAAGTTAGCTAAGTTGTGAATGTGAAGGAAAAGTTCTTGAAGGAAATTAAAAGTGCCACTCCAGTGAACACACAAATGATAAGAAATCAAAACAGCCTCATTGCCGATATGGAAAAATTTGAGTGGTCTGGAAAGAAGATCAAACCAGACACAACATTGCCTTAAGCCAAAGCCTAATCCAGAGCAAGGCCCTAACTACTTTCAATCCTATGAAGGCTGAGAGAGGTGAGAAAGCTAAAGAAGAAAAGTTGGAAGCTAGCAGAGGTTGGCTGGTGAGGTCTAAGGAAAGCAGCTATCTCCATAACAAAAACTGCAAGGTGAAGCTGCAAGTGCTGACGAAGAAGCTGCAGCAAGTTATCCAGAAGATCTAGCTTAGATCATTGATGAAGGTGGCTGTGCTAAACAACAGATTTTCAGTGTTGATGGAACAGCCTTCTATTAGAAGAAGATACTATCTAGGGCTTT
Source organism: Pongo pygmaeus (assembly GCF_028885625.2). NCBI lineage: Eukaryota > Metazoa > Chordata > Mammalia > Primates > Hominidae > Pongo > Pongo pygmaeus. The sequence goes on from NC_085931.1 coordinate 43,517,041, forward strand.
CATAGCTAAAGAAGAGAAGTCAATGCCTGGCTTCAAAGCTTCAAAGGATAGGCTGACTCTCTTGTTGGGGCTAGTGCAGCCGGTGACTTAAAGTTGAAGCCAGTGCTCATTAACCATTCTGGAAATCCCAGGGCCCTTAAGAATGATGCTAAATCTCCTCTGCCTGTGCTGTGTAAATGGAAAAACAAAGCCTGGATAACAGCATAGTATTTACAATATGGTTTACTGAATATTTTAAGCCTACTGTTGAGACCTAGTGTTCAGAAAAAAGATTCTTTTCAAAATATTACTGCTTATTGACAATGCATCTATCCACACAATAGTTCTGATGGAGATGTACAAGATAATTTTGTTTTCATGTCTTTTAATACATATCATGTCTTTTAGTTCATGGATCAAGGAGTAATTTAAAATCTGAGGTCTTATTATTTTAAAAATACATTTTGGCCAGGAGCAGTGGCTCATGCCTGTAATCCCAGCACTTTGGGAGGCTGAGGTGGGTGGATCACAAGGTAAGGAGTTCAAGACCAGCCTGGTCAACATGGTGAAACTCCGTCTCTACTAAAAATACAAAAATTAGCTGGGCATGGTGGCACGTGCCTGTAATCCCAGCTACTTGAGACGCTGAGGCAGGAGAACTGCTTGAACCAGGACCTGGGAGGTGGAGCTTGCGGTGAGCCAAGATTGTGCCACTGAACTCCAGCTTGGGCTATAGAGCGAGACTCTGTCTCAAAAAAAAAAAAAAAAAAAAAAATTTCATAAAGCTATAGTTGCCGTAGACAGTGATTCCTCCGATGGATCTTGGCAAAGGAAATTGAAAACCTTCTGGAAATGATTTACCTTTCTAGATGCCATTAATAATATTTGGGATTCATAGGAGGAGATCAAAATAGCAACATTAACAGGAGTTTGGAAGTTGATTCCCATCCTTATGGATGACTGTGAGGGGTTCAAAACTTCAATGGAGGAAACAAGTGAAGATGTGGTGGAAATAGCAAGAGAACTGAAATGAGAAGTGAAGCCTGAAGATGTGACGGAATTACTGCAGCCTCATGATAAAACTTGAATTGATGAGGAGCTGCTTCTTATGGATAAGCTAATAAAGTGATTTCTTGAGATGTAATCTATTCGTGATGAAGATACTATGAAGGGGCCGGGCGTGGTGGCTCATGCCTGTAATCCCAGCACTTTGGGAGGCGAGGCGGGCGGATCACGAGGTCAGGAGATCGAGACCATCCTGGCTAACACGGTGAAACCCCGTCTCTACTAAAAATACAAAAAATTAGCTGAGCGTGGTGACGGGTGCCTGTAGTCCCATCTACTAGGGAGGCTGAGGCAGGAGAATGGCATGAACCCGGGAAAGCGGAGTTTGCAGTGAGCCGAGATTGCGCCACTGCACTCCAGCCTGGGCGACAGAGGAGACTCCGTCTCAAAAAAAAAAAAAAAAAACAAAACAAAAAAAACCAAAAAATGCTATGAAGATTGATGAAAAGACAAAAAAGGATTTAGAATATTACATAAACTTAGTTGATAAAGCAGCAGCAGGTTTTGAGAGGGCTGACTCCAAGTTTGAAAGAAGTTCTACTGTGGGTAAAATGCTGTCACACAGCATCACGTACTGCAGAGAAATCTTGTGTGAAAGGGTGAGTCAATTCATGCAGCTAACTTCAATGTTGCCTTATTTTAAAAAATTGCCTCAGTCACCCCTTGCTTCAACAACCAGTACCCTGATCAGTAAGTAGCCATCAGTATTGAGGCAAGACCCTCCATCAGCAGAAAGGTTACTATTCACCTAGGGCTCAGACGATTGTTAGTAATAAAGTATTTTATAATTAAGGTATGTACTTTGTTTTTTTCAGACATAATGCTATTGTACACTTAGGAGACTACAGTATAGCGTAAACATAGCTTTTATATGCACCAAAAAATTTGTGTGACTCACTTTATTCTGATATTTACTTTATACCGGGGTGGTCTTGAACCGAACCGGCAATATCTCTGAGATATGTCTGTACACAGTTGTGTACAATTATACAATTTCCCTTTTCTTAAAAATATCTTCTGCTTTTCCAGAAAGAGAAACACAAACAAGAAAAATGAATCGGGCATTTTATCTAAGACCTGTGGAAGAGGAAGCCATTTGGTGGCCAACGTTGACTTTTTTTCAGGAAGTAATGAATCTGCTGCTTTTAATAATAGTGACTGGGAAGGCCACAACATGATAGTAATGCCTTCTTTCTGATATATATATATATAATTTATTTATTTTATTTTATTTTATTTTTTTGAGATGGAGTCTCCCTCTATTGCCCAGGCTGGAGTGCAGTGGTGCAATCTTGGCTCACTGCAACCTCAGCCTCCTGGGTTCAAGCGATTCTCCTGCCTCAGCCTCCTGAGTAGCTGCGATTACAGGCATGCACCACCACCACATCAGGCTAGTTTTTTTTTTTTTTTTTTTTTTTTGTATTTTTAGTAGAGATGGGGTTTCACCATATTGGCCAGGCTGGTCTCGAACTCCTGACCTCGTGATCCGCCCGCCTAGCCTCCCAAAGTGCTGGGATTACAGGCGTGAGCCACCATGCCCGGCCTCTGATATGTTTTTAAGAAGATCCTTAAAAGATTGCAGTGAGACTGCCTGCTTTAGTTTCTTGGTACACAGGTGCTCTGAAGCTCCATGCTGGTGCCAGAGCGAGTGTGCCCAGGAGGTTTGGATTGCGAGAGAGGATACGGGGCAGCTGATTTCTCTCAAGACCTGCATGCAGGAATACCAGAGCAGCTGATATTCTTTGAGAAAGTTAGTTAGCCATTGCCATGATTGCTTTTCATCTTTTTTTTCAATAGTTTGTCCATTCTCTAATAAGTGGTGGAATGTAGTAATGCTGGAATATATTCGAGGAGGAATTTCAATGGCCAAGGTTTTATAGATGATGTTCCATTTTTCTATCTTTCTTACTCTAGCTGGTTGACTCACAAATCGATCATCAGGCACCACTCATTGCTATGAATAAACACTTTCTAGGTGTGAAAGTTCTGAAAGGCCAGACTTGTAAATCTACCATTTTCTGCCTCCTTGGGCAGAGCCTCAACTTTTACCTCGCTCTAGAAAGGCTCACGCCTGTAATCCCAGCACTTTGGGAGGCCAAGGTGGGCGGATCACCTGAGGTCAGGAATTCAAGACCAGCCTGGCCAACATGGTGAAACCCCATCTCTACTAATACTACAAAAATTAGCTGGGCGTGGTGGTGCGCACCTGTAATTCCAACTACTCAGGAGGCTGAGGCAGGAGAATCACTTGAACCTGGGAGGTGGAGGTTGCAGTGAGCTGAGATCGCACCACTGCACTCCAGCCTGGGTGACAGAGCAAGACTCTGTCTCAAAATAAAAAATAAAAAATAAAAATAAAAAAAAAGGAAATACTGACGTTTTCACTGTAGGATGGCTGGGAAAATAAAAGTGAGAAAATAGGTGGGACATTCCCTGGCACAGTGCTTGGTGCATATTAGGTTCTTAATAAATTAACCTTCTATTTCCCTTCTCCTTTCTTGACTGTTTAAAGAGGTTGACCAACCCCATAGTCTCATTCATTCTGTGGATAAAGTATTCAGGTGCATTTTCCCAGAGCCCCTTGTGGGAATCATATGTGGATCCCTCGGTGCCTTTCAGCACCCTCACCGCATGCTTTCTCGCAGTGGCTCGTCCTGGGTCGTACCTTGCGGAGGTGGGCGTGGCTGGGGCTGTCCTAGCTGAGGCCCCAGCTGGGCTTGCCCTGGGGATTTCGCTGATTTAATCTGTGGAGCCTAGAGCAGAAGAGAAAAGAAGCCTGTTGGTATCATCACAGCCCTTTACTTCCTGGGTGAGAGGGCAGCATTTATGAAGATCTTTTTATCATTGAGAAGAGACTCGTACACATAAAGTGTACAGTTCTGGAGTGTACAGTGTAGTGAAGTTCTATATGTGTATACGTCGGTGTAACCACTGCCCAGATCAAAAGAGAGGCCATTCTCCGTGATGAAGCCTGCCCCGTGCCCCTTCCCAGCCAGCAGCCCCGTCAGTATAATAACTATGATTCTGATGTCTGTTATCATAGATTACTTTCTGTGGGGAAATCTGGGGTGGGAGGTGGAAGTTTGGGGACTTGCTTTTACATAAAGCTGGGGAGCTGGCAAGTTCTTTGGAGAGCAGTCTGGTAATCCATGGTGGGAACTGTGGAGGAGAGGAGCAACGTGGGAGCTCATCGAGGTTGGGGAAAATGGGAGACACAATAGCGTCCATTGACTGGTTCCCTGGGAGCACACAGAGAGCTTGTGTGTCCATATGCTCTCGCACACGCACGCACACACATCCTGCTCAGGCCCAGCACCGAGGGCACAGAAGGGACAGCAGTCAATCATCTCTGCCCACAGTGCCCAAAGGCCAATTGAGACAAGACTGTTCTCCCCAGGATGGTGAAGAAGGGAAGGGGCCTCTGAAAGCCTCCTAAATTCACCCACTGGGGCAGGCTGTGGAAGCTCTTTCCGATGTCTGGGCTTCATCCATACCCCCATTCCTTCTCCCCAAGGTGGTTTCTTCCTGGGGGTATCCCCTTTGGATCCAGGGGCTCCCCATTTCCAGACAGCCTGGCATTTCTCATGGCTATAAAGTCTCCTTTGATCGTGAGGGTCTTACCCAAGGTCTCAGGGGCGAGGGTGCTGTGCCTCCTGGCATCAGGAGCTGGCTCATTTTGGAGACAACAAGGTCGGCCATCAGCTGTCTGTCCTCTTCCACATGCTCTCCAATCAGCGGCATTGAGCTGTCCATTACCTGTGGGGAGGAAGGGAGAACTGAGGGACCCCCATGCCAGGAGACACTGGCGGTTGGTTGGGCATCAAATCCCAGAAGTGGGGGCTCAGGGCTCAGGACAGAAGTGACCACCAGATGGCGATGTCCTCCATGCAAATCACCTCCAGCTGGGACTGGCCGGCAGAGACACCAGTTCCCTTCGGTTCAGTCTAAACCACTCCCTGGATGTAGTTCAATTCGGCCCACGTTTGCTGGATGACAGCAATGCGACAAGGGCCAGGGAGCCTCTGACGACCTTTTCTGTGCTTTTCTTTGGGGAGCCGCTCTCCGCCCCCTCCTTTCTCACCCTGGCCCCCTCCCAGAGTCGGGGCTGGCCACCTCTCCTTTGGCCCCAGGTCAAGGCTGCTTTCCACAAAGCCGAAACAGTAAAGGTGGGGGCTTGATCATGACCAAAATATGACACGGGCTGGAGTTGACCCAGGGTTCAGAGGAAAGAGGGAAGAGGAAAGGCCTGTTTTCCGGGGCCCTGGCAAAACCCAGGCAGGAGGGAAACGCGTTCCACAGGGAGCTGGGCTGTTCTAAAAGAGCTTCTATGGGGAGGAGCCTGAGGGATCCGAGTTTCCCCTTCTGCTGTTTTTACAAATAGAGCAACTGAGGCCCAGAGATGGGAGAGGACTTGCCCAAGGTCACACAGGCCAACGCTCCACGTGATTCTCTGGGCATGGGAAGCTATGGGAGATCTGGAAGGGGTGTCTGGCCTTGGCGCATCTGCAAAACAGCTGGCCGCGTCACCCTCTCTGCTCCACTGCAGGAGTCGGCGGCCTGCATTCACCCACACCGCCCCATCAGACTCACCGTCTTGTCTCCCCTGTTCCCATGCTCTGGACATATTAGGTTTTCTCTCTCCTCCAGGTTCTTATGTAATCCCCCTACCCACTCCTTACCTGGCAACTCCTTTCATCCAACACGGAACAGCTAACTAGGTCTTCCTCCAGGAAGCCCTCTCTGATAGTGCAAGCTCTGACGAGCCACCTGACATCTGTATCCTGCCGTTCTCACCTGGTTTCACACTGGACAGCTTATCCACAGCACTGTCACCCCCTGCTTACTATGTCTCCAGCGCCAGACTGGGAGCCCCCAAGGATAGGAATGGGCCCTGTGTCCTGCTAAGCAGGTGTGCCCTCCACAGACACCTGTTTAGTGGAGGAATAAGAGGCCCTTGTGATAAGCCCAGCTCATAAGGATAAGGATACTAAGAAGCGCCGTATTTTATGGGGCACTTCCTACGTGCTACGCACTATTCTAAGCATCGGGTGTGGAGGATCTCTCATAAACCTCAGAATAGCTCTTTGAGGCAGGTACTATTATCCTCATTGTAACCACGAGGAAGCAGAGGGTCAAAGAAGTGGCAAGGTCAAGGACACAGCACTGGCAACCCATGGTCCTCCCACTGCATCAGGCTAATTCCCACCAAGCATTGGAACAGCACACCAGAGTAGGAACTGAGAAGAGGGAACCTGGGTTGCAGGCTTGGCTTCTGCTGTGGATTTGCTCTGTGATCTTGGGCAAGTTTCTTTTCCTCTATGGGCCTTTTTTTTTTTTTTCTCAACAGTGAACTGAGGGATCTGGGCAGCTGCTAAGACCCTTCCAGCTGAGACTTGTAGGGATCTGTGAGTTTAAGCACCCACTTTGATTAGGAAACTGAAAAGCTAGCTTAAGAATGTGAATACTGGCTGGGCGCGGTGGCTCACGCCTGTAATCCCAGCACTTTGGGAGGCTGAGGCAGGCGGATCACGAGGTCAGGAGATTGAGACCATCCTGGCCAACACGGTGAAACCCCGTCTCTACTAAAAATACAAAAAAAATTAGCCGGGCGTGGTGGCAGGTGCCTGTAATCCCAGCTACTCGGGAGGCTGAGGCAGGAGAATTGCTTGAACCTGGGACTGTCGGAGGTTGCAGTGAGCCAAGTTGCTCTATTTGTAAGAAGAGCAGAAGGGGAAACTAGGATCCCTCAGGCTCCTCCCCATAGAAGCACTTTGAGAACAGCCCAGCTCCCTGTGGAACGCGTTTCCCTCCTGCCTGGGTTTTGCCAAGGCCCCGGAAAACAGGCCTTTCCTCTTCCCTCTTTCCCCTGGCCACGGAACGAGACCCCGTCTCAAAAAAAGAAAAAAAAAAAAAAAAGAATAAAAAAAGAATGTGAGTACTGCTTCTAGCAGGGTCTTGAGCTCTGCGCAGGTTGTACCTGGGACTGAGGCCTCCTGGATCCCAGCGCCCCAGCCAGGGACAGTCTCTCAGTCACCACTGGCTGAGCTCTGACTGTGGAGTCTGCCGCGAAGGTACACAGGCTTCCTGCACCCTGCCTGTCCTCTCTGCCCCTGCCCCTACCCACCCCATTTATTCTGGTCTCTGTTTCCTACATTCCCTGCAGTGGAAAACAACCACCGCAAGGAACCTGAGGTTCATTTTGGAATCCCCATGGTACACACAGCCAAAGGAAGTGGCCACCCTGGTCTCCCCAGGGAAACATTTTTCCAGTGAGCAATGTCATTCCCGGGACAAGGTCAGAGAGGACAAGTTCAAGGGTCTTTTCCCCTGAGTATTTCACCGTGAGCCTCTTCACAAAACATTTCACACACATTTTCAGTTCTCACCACAGAGGTGGCTGAAGAAACCAGTGTTTCTTCTTCTGCCTTTTTTTCTTTCCCTTACTGGGGGAAAACACCTTTTATATTTCTGGTAACAAGCTTCCCATCTCCGCTGACCCCACTCCAAACTCAAAAGCAAAGGAAACAACTCTGCAATGTTTCTGCGCGGAAAAAAAATCTGAAAAGCTATCTTTCATTTTTCCTCTGGAACATTCTTGGGAGACGTTGTTTTCTTGTTTTTTGAAGCCCGAGCCCACTACTTTTACTTTTTTTTTTTTTTTTTTAAATGTGAAAGGTCTTTCATCCCCAACCCTCTGAATGGCTAAAGGCAGGAAGCCTGGGCCTACGAACACAGATTTTTTTTTTTTCCCTAAGAGTGAAAGCTGAGACCCAGAGAGGTAGGGGCTCACAGGGGACAGAGAGACTGCTGGTGCAAGGGAGGAGCTGGCCTTTGGGGGACAGGGGAGTCCAGGAGCTCTAGGAGACCGGGCCCCTGCTCTTGTGTTTGCGGTTGTACCGTGTCCACCTGGCTTGGGGGCTGGCTCCCGGAGCAGCGGCTCAGTGAATAAACAAATGAGTGCTTGTGAGCCAAATCTGGGTTCATGTCTGGTGGTCCCCGTGAGGGGATGCAGAGGCAGGAGGACCTGGTGGGGTCTCAGGAGCTGCCGTGCTGGGGGTTCTTGCCCCACCTCTGGGCTGAAGCTCCCAGGAAGGCGAGGGACGGGCTTCTCCAGGGAGCAACTGTACAGGTCAAGGAGTCTCTTCCCAGCCCCTTCCATAGCTCTTCCAAGTAGGGGCTACTTGGGGAATTTCAGGTGTGGTGGGAGCCAGAGGGAAGGCCTTTCCGGGCCTTGAGAGGAGAGCTGTTCTCCAGAGTGGGACTGGGTCTGCTAATACAGATGCAGCTCTTCCTGCAGGAGCTTCCTGGTCTCTCTGGAGAGGAGAGAGGGGCTGTGTTCATCCTGGACTCCCTCCTCCTACCTCCGAGGCCTGGGCGTGAACACCCTCCTGGCATGACTGGGCTCCCACCCACTGAGTCACCTGGTCCTGCTCGGCCGCGGGCCCCTGGGGAGCGAGGCAGACATGAGGGACGGGAGGACCGGCTGGCTCCTGTGGTCACCCCAGCCATGTGCTTCCCATTAGCCGCCCACACCCCAGGGAGGGGACGGCCGCAGGGCTCTCCCTCACGTGTCCTGGCCTTGTGTCAGCACCGCCCATGGAAGGAGGGGGCTGGACGCGGCACTGGAGCTGTGAGTGTGGAGATGGGAAGTTACGGAGGACTCTGAGGCCAGAGGGGCCTTTTCAGGGGAAAGCAGTGGAGAGTCATGGGACGTGGGGTGGGGGGACAGGGAAGAGGAGTTGGGGAGGGGACGGGAGGGCTGTGGGACCGTGAGAGACACTGGGAAGACATGGAGGAGAGGTGGGGGGTAGTGGGATACGGGGAAACATAGAGAGGAAGCGGCGGGGATGGGAGGGCTATAGGATTGGGAGAGGCATGGGCTGCTGGAGGGTCTTGAGAGAGATTCCGGGACCCACAGCCCCTCTGTGAGCCCTCTCTTACCATTCTGTTTCCCTACATCTTTCCCTCTATTCATGCCCCTGTACCATTCCATCCCCCTTCCAAATCCTCAATGCTCTGCAACTGTTTCTCACCCTCTCCCCTGCCAGCCTGCACACCCCATGTCTATTATGTCCACGGCTGTATCCCCAGAGCCACACCCATGGTTAGCCCATGGGAGCCCCCTAAGGCCACGTTTGTTGGAATGAACAAATGATGGACTGTCTGCATGGTGAAAAGGAAGGGTGCCCATTTTACATGCTTGGACACTGGGGAAATGGAAGGGGCCCCATGGGACAGTATCTTGTTGACACTTGACCAGATGCCCTTTTCCTTCCCTTAGGCCTGTGGGTTGGGGATGTTGTTAAACCTCGGGCCCCGAGGTCTCCCGACTCAGTTCCAAGTCCCCAGACATGAAGTCTTCCGATGCCTCTGAGGGTGGGAAGGAGCCTCCAGAAGCAACTCACTGAGGCCTGGGTTGCGTGTGTCCTGGAGCCAGGACACAGCTGATGGTGCCAAAGACCATGCAGGGATTCCCTCCCCCTGGCACGCCTGCCAGGCTGGACCAGCCAGGAGGACGGCCTGCTTCATCCCTCACCTCGATGATGTAATCTCTGCCATCCTTGCTGTGGACGGCCTTGACGGCACAGATGTCCAGGCCGCCAAACATTTCCGAGCAGCTGTCCACCCACAGCCTGTACCTGCAGGGACAGATGGACAGACAGTGAAGTGGCCTGGGAAAGTGGGGAAGCGGGTGGAGGGAGAGAAGTGGATTCACATGGAAAAACAGGCAGGGAGGGACAGTGACACACACATCCAGACGGCGATGGAGAGAGACAGGGAAGCAGCGAGAGAGACAGAAAGACAGAGAGAGAGTTGGAATCCAACACGCAGAGACAGAGAGGCAGGGACACACATGACAGAGAGACCCAGAGAAAGAACACGAGAGAGCTAGGAAGGAGGGGAGAGACGCAGGGTGAGGGAGAGAAGGAACCAGAGTTGGGAGAGGTCTCCCCCGACCCCAGGACTTGCTGGCTCTGCAGTAATGGGGAGCTTGCCCTGCCCCCATCCAGAGTCATCCTGGACACCCAGCCACCCCTGTGTCCCTTTTCCCTTGGGAAAGCTGCTCCAAGGGCTCCAGAAGTCCCTCCAGGCTGCCGTTCCAGTCCCAGCCCTGGCCGGACGAGAGGCTGTGGAGGACAAAGGGTGCATTTTTCCCGGGGTCTGGGGCGGGTGGGCTGGGGAGACTGGCAGGCTGCTTCTGCCTCACCCAGGGGGCCTGGCCCTCTAGACCTACTGCTTTTGTTCCCTTTCCAGCCACTTGATGTCTGCAAGGCCAGTTTGCTTTGCTGGGGACAGATCTCAGCGCTGGACTTTGACCCTGCAACAAGGGGGTGGTTGTATGTGAAGAAACTGTTCCAGCTTTGCACTTAGCTTCCCCTGTGGGCTGGATTTGGGAGTCACAGGGGACTCTGTGTCAATGTTCTTGCTTTTCACTCTCCAGGGTCACACGGGGCACGCCTACTCTCACATTGCTTTGCGTCTCTGAGCCATAAGTGCTGGGATGAGGAGGGACTGTGACTGGAATGCTCTTAGAATGGAGCCTCATCTCATCCACCAAAGCCTACTGAGGCCCAGAGAGGGAGGGTGGCTGGTCCAGCTCACACAGTAAGGCAGTAAGAACACCAGGATTCCCTCGATCTCCTTGACTCCCAGTCCAGTTTTCTCATTCAGCTGTAGCACGGAGCATGTGAGATTATCAAATAAAAGGAAGGATGGAAACTCACACCCATGGAGCTCCTGCTACGTTCCAGGCATTCTGGGCCCGGGGGCTGACTCCTCATTCCCTCAAATCCCAGCACAACTCTATGAGGAAGGTTTTAACCCATCTTACTGATGGAGGAACAGGCTCAGAGCGATGATTAAGTGACTGAGTGACTGTACCGCTTCCAAATCCAGATCCTGTCTGATTCCAGATTCCAAGCAAGCCACCCTTCCTCTCATTCTGAAGGTGCCCCAGCCCATCCATTCTCACTCAGCATGGGAGACCAGGGACCTACATTCTTGCTATTAATTCCTTAATAATTTTGGAGAAGCCTCTCCCTCTTATCATAAAATGGGAAAGCCTAGATCTGATTCTGGTTGTACATCAGAATCACCAGGAGAGTTAAATGCACAAACAGCCAGACTTCAGGCTCCACCCTATGTTAGAGTAATTTCTATAATTTTTTAAAGCTTTCATGTGATTCTGATACGTGGCCACGTTTGGGGACAACCTTGGGTCCTTGGAGCTCGAAGAGTCCTCTGGGCTCTCTGATCAGGGTCCTCGTTTTTGGCCCCAGTGGCTGACTTGTGGGTGCCACACAGGGTGAGCTGTGCCCTGAGACACACTCATAAATCAGGTTTCTTCTCAATGGAACGTGGAAATTTGAGCTGAGGTCCAGAGGCAGCTGTTTCCAGAGGCTGTTTTGAAAGGATGAACCTTGGGGTCCCCTGCTGGCTACACCCCATAGGGCACAGGCATCCCAGGGTCTAGGAAGGGGCTGCAGGCGTACAGCAGTGTGAGAGTGCTTGGAGAATCGGGGGGGCCCTGCTCCCCTCCTGCCAGGTGGGACTAGCACTGACCAAGCGACATCATTGGTTTTGCCCAGGAGTCAGGCCACCTGGCAAGCAGGCGAGCCAGTGGAGGGCGGGGTCAGGCCCTGAGTATGAGTCCCTGTATGGATTTTGCTCCTGTGGGGATAGGACTGGGGATCTCTCCAGCCCAGACCCTGGAGTTCCGCCTGTGACTGGAAAAGGGAAAGTGGATTCCAGGCCTGGGCAGGCCCACTCCCATGGTAGGTTCCTCCAGGGATGGCCCATGCAGCCTGGGACTTGGCAGAGCCAGGGATAGGTGGCCTGCTGGGGACATCTGTGAGTGGCTCAGGAGGCACAGGGGAAGGCTGGGCTCACATTCTGGAAGGGCTATAGAGAGGACGGCCACGACTGTCCCGTGAATACCTGTTGGGGGAAGGAGGTGACTGCCTCAGCCACATGATTCAGTCGTGCCAGGTCATGAGCGCAGCCTCCAGGAGACTCATTAGCACAGGTGGGTTCCCAGGTGGAAGGTGGCAGCTGCCCCCTGGGGTTGATGGGAAGGGCAGGTGCTCCTCCCTGCCAGGGGCTGGTTCTGGATTAGGTGCAGCCCTCTCTCATTCAGTCCTCACACCTGCACTCTGACTTGGGTATTACTGCTTTCATTTTGCAGTTGAAGAAGCTCAGAAATCATGAGCATGCCTAAGGTCATACTCAGTCTTTGTTACTGTAGGGGACGCTCCCACTCCGGTCTCCAGGGGTGCAGACCTGACATGGGCCTCCAATCACAGCGTTGCAGTGTCTTGGGCCATAGTGATTGGTTCAGGGATGGTCATGTGACCTAAGCCAGGCCAACCAGTACATATGGCTCAGTTCTAGGCTTTGGTTGAAATGATTGGGAAACAGAAGTTTTCCTTCTTTTGAGCCTGACACTGTGAGGATGAAAGCCTGGAGCCACTGTGTGCTACCATAAAATGAAAGAGCCTGCCTGGACCAAGCCAACACAGAAAGAAGCTGAACTTGGGTGGGCAGAGAAGGAGCCTTAAGGCCTTACCTGACACTGTATATCTGGAGTCGTCCACTGACGACTCATGTAAAGGGGGATTTACATGAGCCAGTAAATCCCCCTTTTTGTGCAAACCAATTTGATTTGTGTGGTAGCCCTTGCAACCGATACAGAGTTCTTAGAGGGAAGGATTGGATTTTTTCATCCTTTAGTGCTCAGCACAACATGGCCTGCAGTAGGTACTCAATCAGTGTTCACTGAACAGAGCTTTTTGAGCTCACAGCCCATGCTCTGTCCACTGCTATTGTGTGGCTGCTGGCAGAGGTCACAGGGCATTGCAGGCAAGAAGGTATGTGTGTGGCAGGCCCTGAGACCAGCCGACTTGGCCCTTCGGCCCTTCCTCCTTTTTTTTTTTTGAAACAGAGTTTTGCTCTTTTTGCCCAGGCTTGAGTTCAATGGCGCGATCTCAGCTCACTGCAACCTCCACCTCCCAGGTTCAAGTGATTCTCCTGCCTCAGCCTCCCGAGTAGATGGGATTACAGGTGCCCACCACCATGCTTGGCTAATTTTGTATTTTTGGTAGAGATGGGGTTTCACCATGTTGGTCAGGCTGGTCTTGAACTCCTGACCTAAGGTGATCTGCCCGCCTCGGCCTCCCAAAATGCTGGGATTACAGGTGTGAGCCACCGCGCCCAGCCGGCCCTTCCTTAAGGGGGGCTGGCACACAGTATCTAAAGGGAGAAAGACCGAAAAACCCTTCAGCCAGAGAGCATCCCTAAAACATGCATGATTCATGGGACGTCAGCCTCTCCCTATTCATATTGAGTTGGAAGGAAGCTTGAGAGAGAAGCGGACTCTCCAATATGCCTGGTCTCCTAATAATGCTTCCTTGCAGCTGTCAGAGCACAGGAGGGCTGGCCAGGGCTTCCTGACCTCTTCCTATAGCAGCTGGTCAGGGCTGGAAAGACCTCGGACTTGGAGTCATGACAGCTGGGTTCTACTCTCAGCTCTGTCATTAATTAGCTCTGTGATCCTAGACAAATCACTTCCCCTCTCTGAGTTTTCTTCTCGCATCTGTAAAATGGGGTTATTTTAATACCTGCCCTGTAGGTTGCTGTAGGCAGTGAAGATGATCATGTCTAAAAAAGTGCTCTGTGGATAGTGAGGCACTGGACGGAGGGTGGAGTGGCCTTCTTTTCAGGGCCTTTTGTTGCATTCCCCCTTCAGCTCCCACCGTGGCCAGTGCCTCTCCCTACACCTCCTTTGTCTCTTACCTGTCTGTCATGGCCACCTGCTCCAGCATGGCAGAGCCTGTGTTGGCCTTCCAGTTCCCAGAGATGGAGGTTCTCCTGTACCAGAACAAATAACACGTTGAGGGAATTAGGGACCCTCGTCACTGATCTGCTTTCCTTCTTTGCTTTGGCTGTCAGGAGGCTCTGATTCAAATAACTGGCTCACGTAATGGCATGTATTCTTACGTACACACCTTGTCTTCAACTATATTTTCCTATGTTTATTGCCCTTCATGCTGTTTGCCTTTTTTATTTGTTGGATCCTAGGTATTGTTTTCTAAGTCATCTTTGAAATTGAAAGATTAAATTAAAAAATGCCTACATCATCTGACGAAATCCCCCAAACTTTGGCCTGTTTTTGAGGAGAATGAGGGCAGTGTGTGTAGCCCCTGGTGATTCTGGAATCTTTTCAGGGCCCCAAAATGTTAGAAAAGTGATCCTTAGAGAGAAGTGACTAGTTTTCTCTGGTGAAGATTAGGAAGGCCTTCTGGTCTCTGACTGTCTTGCCATCCTTCTCTGTTTCCCTGCCTTTTCTGCTCCAGTAACAACCAACCTCCCTTCCGGTGCTCCACTGCCCATGGCTCTTTCTCATGGCCTCTGCCGGCCTTCTTCCCTTTACTCCATACAGTCTTTGTCTCCATCTTTGCCTCCCTAAGTCCTGCTCATCCTTCAGGTTTCATCTGACATACGACTTCCTGACAGCCCACCTTCCACAGCAAAAATAGACTGCCCGGTACTACACCCTACACTAATGTTCAGTAATGCTCATCTCCCTTCTGATGACTGCATTAGTGTCCTCTCTTCTCTGATGGAGGGGAGTCCTGAGGGTAGGGGACATGTTTAACTTCATCCCCTGTATACCCAGTATCCAGTGGGACCTGGCAGGTAGTAGGTGCCCAGTAGGTACCTACTGGGTGAGGAACTGTGTACACTGGGGGAGAATCCAGACAAGCTATCTATCACTAATGATGCATCTGGCCTCGGCAAAGACTGAATGAGTTTAAGCACAGTGGTGGAGGTAAAGCTATTTGTCTTACGGTCAAGGGAAGGTATGTCTTTGAGATCAAAGGGTGAACTGGGGAGAGGAATTGACACAAAAATGTATCATTGTAAGAGAAAATTGAAGTAAAAATGCTGAGAATAGATGACCACCAAGAGCCATAAGGCACTGCACCGTAGTTGGCAAGGTTGTTTCCCATGGAGCTATAGGTGAAGAGTTCTGAGACTGGGCACATACACTGAGATGGAACCAAAAAAGTGGACAGATGGTGGATGGGGGAGCTGGATTTTTCTCTATTGGAGTGGGAAGTTATGGATTAGCAGTCAGGAAAGGCTAAAATGAACCAAGTGGTACCGGGTGAAAGTCAGGGACATCCATAGGACTCTGTTTAGCTTCATAGGGATGTCGATGGGAATATATAGAAAAAATTATGGATATATGTGTATATATGGGTAAGGATACACACATGTACTTCCTTACTGTGTCTGCTAGGACTTAGAAAGAATGACAGCCCAGTAGCGACAAGCACAAAGGCCCGAGTGCAGGGCAAGGAGTGGGCCAGAGAGGAGGTTGAATGGTCGGGGAAATTCTACACTGAAGTCTGACATGAACCCCCTCCTTTGGAGATGGGCCAGCCCAAGGTCCAGGAAACTCGGTAAGTAATGACAAAGTGGAGCTGTCAGGCCAGGGAGGCTCAGCAGAAAAAATGCTGCAATGAGGTAATCCTCAAGAAAAAAAAAACTGGGACAAGGTGTCGTCAATGTCAAGTGGAAGCTCAAACAATGAAGAGAGGAGGGAAATGATATCATGGCTGAAGGCAGGGGCCTCAGGAATGCACTGGAATGGGCCATAACTCAGAGGGGGCAGGGAGGAGGTGATTTTATCACCCCAAGGCCATCTGAGAGCAGTGGCAGGTCTGGCCTGCCTCACGGGAGGAAGAGGTTGATTGGTGGAATAGGGCAGAGTTACTCCTTGAGAATGAGCTCCATCCCTTTCCTGGGAATACTTCCTTCTAGGGCAACTGCCTGCACCCCCTCTAGTTTCACAAGCAATGACAGGGCACAGTAGTTGCAACAGAGACGATCTGGCCCGTCAAGCCTAAAATTACCACCTGGCCCTCTACAGAAAAAGTTTGCTGACCCTTGGTCTAGGCAATCCAGGTAGTGCTAAAGCAACCACAGGCAATCCATAAATGGGCGTGCATGGCTGTGATCAACAGAACTGTATTTAGAGACAGGTGGCAGCTGGATTCGGCCTGTGGTTGTGGTTTGCCAACCCTAGCTTAAAGCACAAGCAATCCACACAGAAGCCTGTGGATGGAGGGACTTTCTAGCTGTCCAATGCTAACCCTTGCAGTCCTCAGATATGGAGCCCTGCACACAGTCAGTGCCCCATAAATGCTTGGCAACCAGGCAACGATTGGCCCTCTGGGGTCTCATCATTTCAAGTGGAACTAACAATAACATTCCAGAGTGAAAGACAGACAGGGCTTAGAGCAAAGACCTCTCCCGAGAACGAGACAGTCCTCCTATTCCAGAAGTCCCCGTTCATCCTTATAACCACAGCCCCATGTAATCCATGCTTTGTTGAACCATCTCTAGGGTGAAGGCTGGCTGCTTTTCTCTGCCTGGCATTCTTTCCTTTTCCTTTAGATTCAGCACCTCTATTTCCACTGGGCAATGGCCCTGACCACACTGCATGCCTTCTTATAAAGTTTTCTGCTTTTCTCTAATCAATAAAATGCGATCAAAGTTGGACTAATCAGTACTTTTTCCACGGAATCACAATCTTGAGTTAAGCCTTGAAAATGACTAGGGCAGATTCATTTACCAGTGGGGATGCAACGAAAATTGTTTATTATTATCTCTGGCTGCCCACATTCCTGGGGCTACTCTGTATCCGAATGTTTCTGAACTTGATAATTGAGTTGGGAGATTTTTTTTGTTTGCTTTTTTAAAGTTTCTGATAACCCATGGTTTTCTAGTAAATTCCCTTTAAAAACCCATTAAGTTAATGAGATGTGGTTTCTGTTGCTTGCAGGCAGAGAAATCTGGTGTAACCTCCTAATTGGTCTTATTGGCTTTAGAGAAACCGTTTTGCAACTCACAGCCTCATGGTCACCTTTATATAAATACAGATCAGATCCTTTGCTCAGAAGAGAGAGAAAAAAAAAAATCCAAAACCCTCAGCAAGGTATTCAAAGCCCCCCTTGATTTGTCCCCAAATTTCTCTCTCAAAGACAAATATCCTGTGTGTATGTGCAGTTCCCTAGACATGCCAAGCACCTTTCTTGCTCTGGAGGAAACAGCCCTTGCTTGGGTAGACAGATCTCTGCCCAGGGATAAGCAGTGACTGGACATCAGCCCCTCAGCTGCACTGGCCAGAGGAGAAGGGCAGTAAGGAGATAGGATGGAAGATAATGATGCACCCTTGGGTGCAGGAGACAGCAGCTGGACATGCACCTCTGGGCTCCCTTCCTCCCACGCTCCCCCAGCCCCTGCCCCAGAGACTCACATGTAAGCCTTGTAGTTGGATCCAATTTTCTGGACGCGGATGTCATACTTGGAGTCGATGAAGGCCTCGGTGGTGGCGTAGGTTTTGGCCATGGCGACCACGCTGGTGATGTCCTGGAAGTCAAGCTGGTTTTCCACTTTGATCTGTGTGGGAGGATGAGGGGGATGAGTGCCACCCACCCTGCGTTCACTGAGCCCACTCCGTGCCAGGAACAAGTGCTCTGTCTATAGACACGAATTCCCTTCAGAAGGTCACCTGCTGGCAGGGGTGACAGACACGGGAAGCAAATCATTCCACCACACACTGCGCGAGCTGCAGAGAGGAAGGCAGAGATTCCGCTTGGGTGGTCGAGAAAGCTTTACAGAGGAGGTGAGCTCTGAACTGGGTTTGGAAGGATGAACACATTTCAGATGGATGAGGTAGTGGGGCCATCCTCCAGAGATGCGCGAGGAGCCCACAGTGGAGGAAAGGGCAGGTGGCACAGACTCGCTGATGGGGGATGCGGCACAGGCCATCGGGAACAGACTGTGGAGGGCCACAGTCTCTGGGAAGGAGCTAGGATTTTTAGCCTGAATTTTCGGCAAAGCCACTGAAAGAGGGAGTGGAGTTTAAACAAGGAAATGGTGTAGTTTGCGTTTTAGCAAAATCACTGAAGCAGTTGTGTAGAGGATCGAATGGAGGGGTGTGATATGAGACACAGAGGGGACAGTTAGGAAGAAGGGAGCGTGCATGTGTGCGTGGTGTGTATGTGTAGGGAGCGTGCATGCTGGTGAGTGTTGTGGAGTTTGTGGGAGATGTCTGTGTGTGGTGTGTTTGCATGTGTTTGCTGTATGCTATGTGTGGTATGTTCCTTGTGTGTTCGTGTGTGTGTAGTGTGTGATATATGTGTGTGTTGTGAGTTTGCTGTGTGTGCTGTGAGTTGTACATGTCGTGTGTAGTATGTGGTGCTTCTGTGTGTGTGTAGTGTGTGATATGTGTGTGGTGTGTTTGCTGTGTGTGGTGTGTGTTGTACATGTGGTATATAGTATGCGGTGCTTCTGTTTGTGTGTGTGTGTGTGTGCACGCAGGCACACACTGGAGAGGCCAGAGGCTGGGAGAGAAACTCACACTGTTGACTAGACTGAGCCAGGAACACAGAGGTGTCCTGGGCTTGGGGAGAGGTCCCAGGAGAGGTTCCAAGGCCAAGCACAGAGGACGAGGCCAAGGCTCCAAGATAGTGATCTTAAGACAGAACAGAGGCTGACTCCCAGCGGCTGTGGACAGCTGGGCCAGCTGCTCCCTCCCACGGGCCATGGGAGCCTTGCTTGTCCAGAAGCAGCTCCCCCCTTCCCTGTCACCCTCACCCCGACAGCAGAGGAGTTCTGATGCTGGGTCAGAGACGGGCAGAGCCCTGTGGAGTGGCCGGGCACTGGGCGGTCTGCGTGGGGTTGGTCTCGGCCACACCCCATCTCACGTCCTTCCGATCTCCCTCTCAGCCGTTTTCTGCCTGCCCTTTGAGGCTCAGCGCTGTCTTGGTGACTCCGTCCCTCCCACAAGAATGCCCACTCACATTTGCACTAGCTGTGATGCTTATGCAGAGTCTTTACAGCTCTCCGTGGGGCCCAAACAGGATTGTGAGCAGGCAGGCAGGCTGGACACTGTCGTGGTCACTTAACAGATAAGGAAACTGAGATTTCTTGACCTGCTCAAGGTTTATAAAGCAGCTGAGCCCAGAGCTAGGCGTGAAACTCTGGACTCCGAAGGCACAGCTTTTCCTTGAACCATCTCAGGGGTCTGTACGTAGGTGCTTGCCTGTTCTACCATAACGGACATAAAAAGCAACAGCAGAGAGGCTGGACAAGCCATCTCTCTTCTTGGCTCTCTGAGTGATGACTCCAAGTCTCAATTTGCAGAGAAAATAAAGGTGACCAGGCAAGAGTTCCCTATTTTCCAGCCCTTTTCAAACTCAGCTACCCCATTTCTTCCTCCCAGCTGCAGTGGCAGTGGTGTGCCTCCTTCCTTTGTTCTGGGTCTTCTAAGCCCTTGGTTTTAGCTGGGTACCTGGCCTCCTCAGCCAGAGATTACTTTGCTCCAGTCTGTCATGCAGGTAGATGTGCCTGAGTCTCCAAGCTCTGGCCAGTGAAACCTGGGTAGCCGTGATATTAGCAACCTCTGGGTGGTGCCCTGAAGATGAAGATAATCTTCCTCATCCTTTTTCCTTCTTTGCTCTGGCCGGGAATATGAACATGATGGTACGAGCAGCAGCCGCCATCTTGGGCCATGAGATGGAAGCTGCACGTTGAGGATGGCTGAGTAGAAAGATGGAAGGACCTGGGTCACTAGCACTGTGAAGCTCCCTTTCTGAGACAGGGTCTCAATATGTTACGCAAGCTGAGTGCTGTGGCACGATCATGGCTCACTGCAGCCTTGACTTCCCGAGCTCAAGCAATTCTCCTGCCTCAGCCTGCCGAGTAGCCAGGACTACAGGTGTGCACCACCACGCCTGGCTAATTTTTGATTATTTGTAGAGACAGGGCCTCACTATGTTGACCAGGCTGTTCTCAAACTCCTGAGTTCAAGCGATCTTTCTGCCTCGGCCTTCCAAAGTGCTGGGATTACACACTTGAGCCACTGCGCCGGGGCCCTATTATGTGGGTCTTTGTTAAAGCAGCCAAATGACATTTCTGCTCATTATTTTTACTCTCTTGCTTTTCATTGATTCTTTATTCTTTGGATTAACGTGATCAAGGATCCACCATTCTCCTCAACATGTTCTTGCTTTTCAGAACCTCAGTTACGCACCACTGTCTATCTCTACATCTTCATTCCCCACTTGCCCCTCAACCCACTTTCTTTAGGTTTCACTCCCTACCATTCCCCTGAGACTGATTTGGCCAAGGTCCCGTTTGGTCCCCTCTTTGGCAAATCCCATAGAATACCTCTGGTCCTTGCCCCGCGTTGACCCTCTGTAGCACCTAAAATTGGTGAACTTTGGGAAATATGATTTCCATACCACTGTTTTCCCAGTTCTCACCCTTTCTTTCTGGCAACTTCTTCACAGTCTATGTTGCCACCTCTTCCTCCAATGCCCCTTTGATGGTCCTGGGGTTTCATCTCAGCTAGTATTCAGGGTCAGCTGGAGAGAATCGGAATTGCCAAAATGCAAGAATCGGGCGAGCGTTTGCAGGGATGGCTTGTTTAATTCACATTTCTGTCCTTGGTGGCCTTGGGAAGAACCAGAACTCCTTTGGCACCTTGGTTTCCTAGACAGCCCTGAGCACAGAGTGGGCTACCTTGGAGGTGTCTAGCTGTCCACAGCATCATTTTCCTGCTTTACAGTCATGATACACCCTGATATGGGGGGCATGTGTCCGTCTAGGGTACACTTTACACTATCTCCTCTCCCTGGCATCTTCATACCGCTGTGTGGCCACATTTTGGCCAAGAAGATGTGAGCAGAAGAGGTGTATGAACTTCCAGGCTGTGCCGTTAAAGGGCAGGGGAGGGCTTTGTACTCCTCGCTTCTCTCCCCTTGCTGGCTGGAGTGTGGACCATCTTTGACAGTGTAGCTGAGGGCAACACAGCAGGGATGGATGATCAATAAGATGGATGATCAATAAGATGGTGATGAAACCATGGTAGTTCCACGCCAGCCCTGGGCTGCTTTTGTGCAGAGCAGAGAAAGAAAGTCCTAGTTTGTTTACACCATTGTAAGTCTTTCTTATGGCAGCTGAAATTTATCCCAATTATTATACAAGCCCTAAGTAAATTTTTGTGGAATACATCATGCATTCTTTCACAGAGTAGACAAAGAGAGCAAAGGGAGAAAGCACAGACATAGTGGTTTAATTCAGGAGTGGGCAGCCGCCCTCTGGGAACCCTTCTCTTCTGTCTTCGTTTGAGTGCTTGTGCACTGGGGTCCCATTCTGTTCTCTCCAACAGTGAGCATGGAACCCAGGTCTCTCTCTCTCTTTCTCTTTTTTTTTTTTTGAGACAGAGTCTCACTTACTCTGTTGCCCAGGCTGGAGTGCAATGGTGCAATCTTGGCTCACTACAACCTCTGCCTCCTGGGTTCAAGTGATTCTCTTGCTTCAGCCTCTCAAGTAGCTGGGACTACAGGTATATGCCACCATGCCTGGCTAATTTTTGTATTTTTAGTAGAGACGGGGTTTCACCATATTGGCCAGGCTGGTCTTGAACTCCTGACCTCAAGTGACCCACCCACCTCAGCCTCCTAAAGTGTTGGGATTACAGGTGTGAGCCCAGGTCTCTTATACATAGGCATTTCAAAGCTTCAGGAGAGGCCTTGGCCAAATGTTCCTTTTTATTTTATTTTCTATTTATATTTATTTATTTTTTTAAAGAGACGGGGTCTCACTCTGTCACCCAGGCTGGAGTGCAGTTGTGCAATCATGACTCACTGCAGCCTTGAACTTCTGGGCTCAAGCATTCCTCCCACCTCAGCCACTTGAGTAGTTGGGACTACAGGCGTCACCACATCCAGCTGATTTTATGCTCTTTTTCGGTACAGAAGGTCTCCCACATTGTATGACACCTGGGCAATAAAAAACCGATTCTACCCCTGGAACCACCATTTCTGTCTCCCCGTTAGACTGTGAGCTTCTTGAGGACAGACGAGTGTTGTCTCCAGCTGTTGCACTGGTGCCAGGCGCATTGCACGTGCTCTGCACGAGTTTGCTGGATTGACTTTAAGAAGGTTGGATCAAGACCTGCTTATAATTTAGGAGGGGGGCAAGAAACTAGAAGGAAAAACAAGAGAGTTCCAAAAAAAGGCAAAGAAATTGTGTTTCAAGGAAACTTGTCTTTTATAAGGTGGATATTTCCATGCATTCTTGGGTAGGTGCTACGCTCTCTGAGGGTTACTGCCTCCCTCACAAGTTCTTGAGAACCGGAAGAATTCCAGGATTCTGGCGAAGGGGGCAGGTGGTCTGGAGCCTCGGTGGGTGGGTGCTGGAGGGGACTCTGGGATGGTCCTCAGGCCAGAGAGGGTAGTTGGGGTGAGAGAGCACTGGGGACACAGCCCTGAGGATGGTGAAATGGCTGCTAGCCTGGGCAGGGAGTCTTGGCACTCCGCTTTATTTACTGGCTGGAAATCCCTCCAAGGGTTCACAAAGACAAACTGAAAACAGGAAGCCCTCAATGAGCTGTGATTCAAGATTACCCATTTGCTGCCCTAGGGGCTATGATGGGGCCACTGTGAACTCTCCAAAACAGACCCACCCACACCCTCGCCTCCCTCGCCCCTCTTCTCCCTTCTCTTATCTCCTCTCTCCTCTCTCTCCTTTCTCTTGCATCCTTGCCTTCTCACTCTCTCCTCTCTCTCCTTTCTCTTGCATCCTTGCCTTCTCACTCTCTCCTCCCTCCCCTTTCTCCCCTTTTCTCTCTCTCACACTCCTTGCCTGCTCTCTTACTCTGTTTTTTTTGGTGTTGTTGTTGTTGAGACAGAGTCTCGCTCTGTCGCCTAAGCTGGAGCGCAGTGGCACAATCAGGGCTCACTGTAACCTCTGCCTCCCACGTTCAAGCAATCCTCCACCTTAGCCTCTTGAGTGGCTGGGACTACCGGCGCATGACATCACAGCCTGGCTATTTTTTCTTTTTCGTATTTTTTGTAGAAATGAAATTTCCCCATGTTGCCCAGGCTGGTCTCGAACTCCTAGGTTCAGGAGATCCTCCCACCTTGGCCTCCCAAAGTGCCGGGATTATAGGCATGAGCCACCATGCCCGGCCACTCTTCCTCTTGCTTTTAATGTCATCTGTTTCCCTCTTGCACCTCTTTCCTCCTTGATTTTTCCTTGTTGCTTACTTCTTCTCTTATCTTTCTCCAGCCTCTCCCTTCCACCTCCTTCTCTGTCTCCTTCAGTTTTCCTGACCTCTTTTCAATGTTGCCATTCTTCTTCTGCTTCTCATTTCTTCTTCATTCCTTTCTCTCTGTCTTTCCTGCTTCCTTCCCCTCATGGTCCCCCCATTCAGGTTCTCACACTCTTCTCCTCTCCTGCTTTCTGAATTGCTTTACCCTCTTGTGTGCTTGTGTGCACACATGTGTGTATGTGTGCATGCATGCATGCATGCATGTATGCTCTGTCCTGAGGCTGAGCAAGGAGGGAGAGTGGAAACAGAGGCAGAGAAAGTGGACAGAGGAGTCAGGATGCAATTCCAAATCTTCTGAATGGGTTTTGGCTCAGAGGTCTCCTGTTCCAAATTTCAAAGTCCAATCTGGGATGGGAAAGTCATCTACATACTTAGTAGACTGTCTGCTATTTGCTTGACTATCTCCAATAGCAGGGAGCTTACTATCAGGCAGGGCAGCTCAATCCCTTTTAGGAAACCTCTAACCTGTTCTGGTGTATATCACACCAGGAATGAATGAATGGCCCTCGTTATCCTATGGAGTAAGTCTTAGCCCTCTGCCTTGTGTCTGCACTTCATCCATTTGAAGAGAGCCACTCAGGTGTGCACAAGTCATTCTTTCCTTAACCCGTTCCTAATATGAGCTGCTTCCAGGCCCTTCACCATCATGAAATGCCCATATTTGACAACCTCTTAAACTACATAATACCCAGAATTACACAACAGACCCCAGGTGTGGTTTCACCAGCAGAGATCAGATAAGACTGTCCCCTCCCTCTATCCAGAATCCACCTGGCATATTCCTGCCTCAGGGCCTTTGCACTTGCTGTTCCGAGCCTGCACGGGGTTTCACCATGTTGGCCAGGATGGTCTTGAACTCCTGAGTTCAAGCCGTCTGCCCACCTTGGCCTGGCAAAGTGCTGGGATTACAGGCAGCCATGGTGCCTGGCCTCAGGTTATTTTATTTTATTTTTTATTATTATTTTTTTGAGACAGAATTTTGCTCTGTCGCCAGGCTGGAGTGCAGTGGCACGAACTCAGCTCGTTGCAACCTCTGCCTCCTGGGTTCAAGCGATTCTCCTGCCTCAGCCTCCTGAGTAGCTAGGACTACAGGCGCCTGCCACCATGCCCGGCTAATTTTTTGTATTTTTAATACAGACGGGGTTTCACCATGTTAGCCAGGATGGTCTCAATCTCCTGACCTTGTGATCCGCCTGCCTCGGCCTCCCAAAGTGCTGGGATTACAGGTGTGAGCCACCGTGCCTGGCCTAAAATATTTATATTTTTACGCCACCTGTTCTAGAAAGAATTTATGGCAAATTTCGAAGATATATAACATACAACATGAGACGTAATTAAAAGCCGGGTGATAGCAATTCCACTATTAAAAATCCATCCTAAAGATAAAATGGAAGACACATGAAATGGTATGCACGCAAGACTGTTTACTGCAGCACGACGTGTAAAAGAAAGTTTTCTGTCAACAACTGGGCCATGTTCTATACTCTCAGAGGGTTATAGCTCCACCTTAAGCCTTGAGGACAGGATGAAGTTAGATGAGACCCTGAAGACGGGTGGGCGGCCTAGAGCTGTGGATGGAGCTGGAGGGATGTTGGGATGGTCCTCTGGCCAGAGGAGGCATTTGGGATAAGAAGACACGTAGGGCGGACTGCCACCGGGATGGTGCATTTACTGCTGACCTACATGTTCCTCAGCAGGGGACAGCTGCATCCATGGTGCTCCATGCACACAACTGAATGCTTTGCAGTCAGGAGAAGGCAATGAGGAGGATCTACATACTGCTATGGAGTGAAAAAAATAGGGTGTAGAATAATGAGGATAACATGCAATCTTTTTTTTTTTTTTTGAGACAGAGTCTCCCTCTGTCACCCAGGCTGGAATGCAGTGGCATGATCACGGCTTACTGTAGCTTCAACCTCCTGGGCTCAAGCAATCCTCCTGCCGCAGCCTCCCCAGTAGCTGAGACTACAGGCATGTGCCACCACATCTGGCTAATTTTTTATTTTTTGTAGAGAGAGGATCTCACCATGTTGCCCAGGCTGGTCTCAAATTGCTGGGCTCAAGCAATTCTCTGGTCTTGGCCTCCCAAAGTGCTGGGATTACAGGCATGAGCCACCATGCCCAGCCAACATGCAAACTTTTATCAAGAATTTTTTTGTGGACAATGCACATATTTGATTAAAAAATACAGGCTGGGTGTGCAGGCTCACGCCTGCAATCCCAGCATTTTGAGAGGCCAAAGTGGGTGGATCACTTGAAGGCAGGAGTTTGAGACCAGCCTGGCCAGCATAATGAAACTCAGTCTCTACTAAAAATACAAAAATTAGCCAGGCATGGTTGTGTGCACCTGTACTTGGAAGGATGAGGGAAGAGAATTGCTTGAACCTAGGAGGCGGAGGTTGCAGTGAGCTGAGACTGCACCACTGTACTCCAGCCTGGGCAACAGAGCAGACTCTGTCTCAAAAAAAAAAAAAAAAAAAAAAATGCAATGAAGGAATGAACCAAAACCAAATGAGAACGTTACCTATAGAGGGAAGGGAAGTGGGAGGTGACAGGGATGGAAGCTAGTCCTCACTGTATATATCTTGTTTTTATAATTTTGGCTTTGGAAGCAAACAAAAATGGTTATTAACTATAAAACAAAATAAATCAACTGGAGAAAGAATTTCCTGAAAATAGAAAACAAAATAAAGTTAGTCTAACAATATATCAAGCTAGTGGCTTAAACTTACAGAGAAGAATTATTTCAAGTGACTTTGTAACAGAAAGCTGAGCACGTGGATCTCTGTGCTATTCCATTTCTTAGATGAATAAATTCTTACTATTACTTATAACCCACAGTATTATAATATACTTATTTGACTGTCCTTCACACTAGAATTTATTTCTTAACAGCCTGATCAGTAATTGGTACATGGTAGGTGTTCTATAATTTGTTTAACCACATTAAAAAAAAAAAAAAGCTCAACACAACAGTAACTATATGTCCCCAGCAGAAAATATCCAAAAGATTTTAAAAAACTGCTAAGAAATATAAAATTTTATTCAATTTGTTAGTAATAATAATGGTATTGCTATTTTAAAGCCATTATAATAGTAATAATGCTATTAGGACCCAAGATTTTTAAATGTAAGAGAAAAGAGATATAATTTTAAAATAAAATAAATAAGTGTTGTAATCTAAGATTTGAATTCAAAATATCAGGATGAATTTATGATGTATTTTTCTCTTAAAAACATATATACATTTTTTCCTGTGTCTGCCAAAAAGGCCTAGAAAGAATGGCAAAAAAAATAAGAATAAACATATTTAGCACCCAGATTGTGGTCTCTAAAAACCATTATGTTATTGAAAGGCTTCCATGGCTCCTTGGGGAAATGACTGATTCCAGGTTTGGGCAGAAAATGTACAAGATGAGTTCAAAACATCTTATCATGCTAGTAAAACGAAAGCTACCATGTCAAGAAGACACATAAATCAACTCAAAAGGGCTCCCATTAGCCAAAGATGGGATAACTTGAGTATCAGAAAGAATAGTGACTTCAACAGATTGAAATATATCAAATTGTTAATAACCAATGACAAAAAGGTTATTGGTCACGTTTGGAGGATGCTAAGACACTATCTCATTATTCTGAAAAAAATGGGTAAACAATGTGACGGAGAAATGTTGTCTTTGATGATTTCTAGCTACTAAATGCAAAAGCAAGAGAATTAGAAGATCATCCTTCTGCAGCCCCTAATGCAATAACAGATTGAGGCAATGCTGATCAATGCCAAGGCCATTGGGGAAAGGCTGATGGGAAACTTGATAATGTGTGGATCAGGCAGACGATACCTGAGCTCAAGGACCAATCTTAACATCTCAATAGAGAGACTTGTCAGTCAGATGTGATGCAAGATAATAGCCCCTACCCCCACCCTGCACCAGGTAAGTATTCTTGCCAGAATCCAGAACCTGATTCAGATAAAAATCTCTGCATTTAACTACTAGTTTACAGGAAATGCAGGGGATAGAGGAACAACATGGAGCTGCCATTGGCCAAATTAACATGTAGGAAATTCTACAGGAAAAATGGCCTCCCCCCACCAATAAAAAAATGACAAAGAAACAAAAAACAGAGGAAAGTGAACTGTTATAGATCATAAGAGGCTTATGTCATACTAACCACGTGAATATGAAAGACTTGTCTGCATACAATGGAACACATCAATTAACAGGAGGCTATTGAACACTGACGATATACTAGATGATATTAAAGAATTATTATTATGTTTTTAGGTCTTTGGCTACATTAGAGACAAAAAAAGAAGCTTTTGTGTGTTAGAAATATTCACTGAAATATTTATGGGTGAAATGACTTGATATCTGAGATTTGCTTTAAAATATTCCAGTGATCTACAGAGACAGGAAGCAGAGGAGCAACTGCCAAGGACTTGGGGGGAGAGGAATGGGTAGTCACCGCTAATTGATGTGGGATAATGAAAATGTGCTAGAATTATATGGTGGTGATGGTTCCACCTTGTAGATATTCTAAAAAACACTGAAGGCCAGGTGTGGTGGCTCACGCCTGTAATCCCAGCACTTTGGGAGGCTGAGGTGGGTGGATCACGAGGATAGGAGTTTGAGACCAGCCTGGCCAACATGGTGAAACCCTGCTTCTACTAAAAATACAAAAATTAGCTGAGCCTGGTGGCGGGCACCTATAATCCCAGCTACTTGGGAGGCTGAGGCAGAAGAATCGCTTGAACCTGGGAGGCGGAGGTTGCAGTGGGCTAAGATCGCGCCATTGCACTCCAGCCTGGGTGACAGAATGAAACTCCATCCTCAAAAAAATAAAAAATAAAAAACTGAAAACACTTTAGAAGGGTGAATTTTATAGCATGAGAATTAGATCTGAAAAAAGTATCCAGAGGTGTTTGAGAGGAAGATTGGAGATGTACATAAAACAAAATTGAACATCAGTGGATAAGGGTTGAAGTTGAGTCAAAGGTTTTTCTTTTTTTTTTTTTAGTGTGAGGCAAAAGGTACATGGGGTTCCAGTTTACCATTTTCTCTTCTTTTGTATATATTTGAAACTTTTCATAATATACAGTTAAAAACAAGCAGGACTAAAGGAGAAAAACAAAGATGAGGACATAAAACTGTACTTAGACTGGGGTTAACAGTGGTTATGTCTGGATATAGATGTGACCCCTTTCTTGTGTGTCCATTGAAGAAAAGAAACTTTGGTCAGTAATACAATTCAGTCTCCCTAAGAGGAAAAAGCACTAGGTGCCTAAGAGAATTACAACCGATTCTTGCAATAAAATCATATGATTTTTCTCCTGAGCTCCTCCTATAGAGGACACTGTGATATGTAACAAATGTAAGCCTCAACAATGCTCTCTGATGATTGGCTGTTTCCTATAACGTCACTTAGTTAGGCTTCTGTCTTACTCTACTGGAGCTACTATCACAAAATATCAGACACTAGGCGGCTTAAACAACAGACATTTATTTCCCACAGTTCTGGAGACTGGGAAGTCCTAGATCAAGGTGCTGGCATGGTCAGGTTCTGGTGAGGGCTCTCCGCCCGGCTTGCAGATTGCTGCCTTCTTGCTGTGTCCTCATGTGCCACAGAGGGAGAGTGAGCAAGCTCTTTGGTATCTCTTCTTACAAGGACCCTTATCCCATCATAAGGGCCCCACCATCGTGACCTCATCTAAACCTAATTACCTCCCATAGATCCCATCTCCAAATCCCATCACTTTGGGGATTAAGGCTCCAACATATGGGGGACACAATTCAGTCCAGAGCATCTCATGTCCTCATGTCCTCTCCTTAAAGCATGATTCAAAGAAAGCAGTTTGCAGATGGCCAATAAATGCAATGCAGTGATCACTTTGATCCATTTTTAAATAAAGCTTATTAATTACTTGAAAAAATTGTATACACACATGGCAAAAAAGGTAAAAGATATAAAAAGGAAATCTGGAAAAAAAAATTCTAAACCTCAAGCCTCCTGGTGATAAGATTTCTTTGTACTTGTCTGAAAATATTCTATAAATATAATAATGTAAGGTGATAGAAATGGGTTTCATTCTGTCTCAGTCTGAGATGAATCAAGAAGACAAAGTTGCTATTTCCCAAAGTGTGCTATGAGAGACTGCTATAGTCAAGACCTAGCAGACTCACCCATGTTTATATAACAAGGTTAGGTTGCTGGAGATTAGGGAAGTTTTTTGAAATGGTGGTTTCTTTGGAAAATGTTGTGCCAGCAGCCTACTCTGGCCTTTTGGTAGATAGGTCTGGTAAGAGAGTCTATGGGACACCCAGTGAGGTGGGGCCTGGTGGACTGGTGCTGATCCATAGGGCATCTGTAGGTGAGCATCCCAGCCTTTGGGTTTGGCCCACATCCCAGAGTTTATCCAGGCTCAGAATGCAAATGATTCCTGTGGACTACAGTTGGGCTGTATGGGAGAAAGGCTGGCTTTGAGCCACTTAAAAATCTTACATGGGGGAGCAGCAGCTGAAGGAGAGACATCACTACCTCCACTGTCACCACCACGGTCCACACCATCACAATCCCTCACTGGACCACCGCCATCATCTCCTTTGAAAATTCCCCTTGCCCAGGCCAAATGTCAGGCTAATTTCCTCAAAATCTCCAGAGGTACCAGTGTCTGTTGAAGCTCTGCAGACAGATTTGTGCAGCCCAGGTTGGAGAGGTGGTGTCTGGCCATCTCTCTTCTGCATTCAGCCATACTTGCTCCTGCCTCAGTGCCTTTGCACTTGCTGTTCCTGCTGCTTGGAACAATTTTCCTGAATATTGTCCGTGGCTGGTTGCTTCAGGTTTCAGCCCAGATGGTCCCTCAATAGGGGCTTTTTCCAAATACCTGATATATAGTGGCCACTCCTCCCTGTCTGCTCTGGGAAGTCTCTACTGAAATCCCCTGGTTTATTATCAATTTTGTTACCACCTTCACCTCTCTGAAATTACTTGTCTGTTAATATATTTACTGCCTTTCTCCTCCACTAAAATGTAAGTCCATAAGACTAGGAACCTTCAGTGTCTTGCTAGGGAGGCAATTTACCAGCGTGTTTAAAAATGCAAGCTCTCTGTCCTTAGGCATCATTAGTCACCTGCTCTGTAACTGTCCTTCCCGCCAAACTACTCACCCCACCACTCTAGCTCGTACCCCTGCTCTCTTTAGAATAGCAAATCGGAATTAGCTTAGACTGTGTGGGCCAACCCTAGCCAATAGGGGAAAGACACAGCAGTAAGAACTAGCTGCATTAGGAATAAGACCCCCTTCCCCTCCCTTGTCCAGTGTGCTCTCGCCATTGCTCCATCTGCGAGACACACCCTTCTATAGAAGTAAAATTGCCTTGCTGAGAAAAAAAAATGCAAGTTCAAATCCCAACTCCATCACTTATTTGCTGCATGCCGTTGGGTAAGTTACTTAACCTCTCTGTGTCTCACTTTCCTCATCAACGAAATGTGGATAACTTGAACACTGGATTGCTGTTGAGCATTCAATGAGATACTACATGTAAATGCACTAAAAGAGCACCTGGCTCATCACAAATGCTCAATAAATGTTATAACTATCATTATTATTCCTTTTTATACCCCTAGCACCCAGCATAGGGCCTGACACATAGTAGGTCCTCCATAAATAATTGCTGAAAGAATGAATGAAGAGGCCAGTCATGAGAACTGTGGTGGGAAGAGAGTCTAGGCCGAGGAAAAAAGGAGGTGCAATAGCCATGAGGTTGATGCTGAAACTCACAAGCTGTAACAGAAAACTGGGTCTTAACATCCTCTTACGAAAGCTGAAGGCTAATAGGGAATAATGCTTGAAGAGGGGGCATCCCATCTCCCCTGAGAGAGGAACACAAGGAGTGAGGCCAAGATCCTTCCCAGAAGGTGATTTGGAATCAATCCTGATACAGAGACACATGAGCAACTGAAGCTTATTGCCCTATTTCAATCACCCAGAAAACATTTAAGGCAACCAGGAACAGCTACTCACCCTGCTGAGTTTCTCTCCAGCAAGCCTCCATAGAAGGCACAGCTTGGAGCACGCTCCCTCCTGGTGTGATGGCTGGGACATACTGGTTTTTTTAAAATAAAGATAACTGCATGAGGTAATTTACTGAACCAGGTTATTTACAAATCAGTGAAAAGTCAGGAGGACGTGTACCAAAAATAATCACCATAGGTTCAGAACAGTCACTCTGTGGCCTTTCTTTCTGGCAAAAATTAGCTGGCAGGGCCAACTGGATGTTCAGGCCACTCCTAGTTGAAGATAATAAAACCATAACCCGGGAACACAAATGGATGCTTGTTTTCCTGTTTTTATAACAGGAAGGCATGCATCCAGCTAATTCCAAAGTGGTATCAGCTCATTAAGAAACTAGTCGGATGGGGTCAAGGGGGATGGACTAAATCTCTGTTTTACCTCCCAGGAAATTCTTAACCAGCCTGCATGTCCCAGACTCTCAAGACAGGATTAAGTACAAGTTTTGTGTGACTAATATTAATACCAGGTCATGCTCACAGAGTTTAGCTCAGAATCAATTCCCGAGCTCATCAAAGGCTTAGAAGAAGCAACGAGGACTTGCGAAAACCCTAAAGCAGAGGTTCCCAAGCCTTCTCGGTTTATGGTGCCCATCTCAAGAATTTTTTCACGGCATTCTTAGGGCCAAAGAAGTACTAAGCAAGTTCATGTATTAAGTAGTTAGAGCGAAATAGCTTAATAAGTGTTTACATCCTAACAATTTAGTAACCATTTGAAAAAAAGTACGGAATGTTTTTATTTCATTCCTAAATAACTACAATTACTTACTAATGGGATGTGTGTGCTTATTGGGCAGTGCACAAATTCCTGAACCTTAGAATCAGACTGGACACCATTACCCTCATTTCCTCTCCCACGTAATTTTCACATGGTACTTAGTTTTTGGCACAACCACCACCAAAAACTCAGCTTCACAAAGATGCAACATCACTCAAGGAAACATATGATCCAATCTAGAAACAAAACTACTTCGGCCATTAATTTGCATGGCGTCTGACAGACACTGAGAATTGCTATGTTTCCTTTGAAAATTAAAAATATACTGTGCTATCCCCATGAGTCTGTGGCACTCCAGGACTTCTCAGTGTTGAGTTTGGGAACTGGAGCCCTAATGTGATGACTTTTGGAATTCTCCTCTAACAGTAAATAACAGAAGTCTCTGGTGTTATGTCCCAGGGAAAAAAGCCTGACTACTCCTCATGTAAAACATAGGTCTGAGAAACCTATGGGGTGGGCTGGGGGGAGGAGGTATGCCCATATACCCAATGACCCAATCTATAGTTTTCTTTTTTTCTTTTTTTTTTTTTTTTTAGAGATGGGGTCTTGCCGTGTTGCCTAGGCTGGTCTCGAACTCCTGGCCTCGAATGGTCCTCCTGCCTTGACCTCCTAAAGTATTGGGATTACAGGTGTGAGTCACTGCACCCAGCCTAGTCAATCCATACTTTAAAAAAGTCCACATTTTAGGAAAATTAAAAGGATATCACACTTTTTAAGATGGTATAAACTCTGTTCAAGATAGACGCACCAGGACCATGTTCTTAGTACATACAAAGGTGGGTTAGTTAGTAAGAGTAAGCTCGCTATTTAAAATAGTTCTTAAACATATCTGAAAAGAAAATGTTGCTCAAACGGTGTATTAAAAAGATTATTAAGGAACACCACAAAGGGCATGTGGCTGAGGGGCCCTGATTCACAAGGGGAGGGGGGATGAGCGCAGAAGGCTTCCCCGGTGAGGGGACGGAGTCCACCTGAATTTTCTTTGTAATGATTATGGAGATTAACCTGCAAAATAACAATTCACAGTGGGTGCTGGCATGGGGCTTTATCTCATTTTCACACTCATTCTTTCAAGACATCTTTCCTGCTTTTTATTGGGCATTAACTATGTGCCAGCAACTGTACTGCACGGTTTATATGTATTATCTCAGTTAATCTTCAAAACAACTGGATGAGCCTCTGGCCATGACGTATCCAGACAAGCCCTGTCTCTGTAAACAACTATAAAACTGGAAATAATTTATGAGCCAACTGTTTCTAGGCAGCAGAAATAGGCAGTGCAAGGCTGTGATCCTAAGAAGAGGGGAATTGGGAGGGGAGCCTCGTGTTCACCCGGTGCCTTTCCCAGCCTCGTCACATGCCACTCTGCCCTTGCCCGTGACACTCCAACTTACTGGTCTGGCACTTCCTAAACAGCCCAAACTCTTTCCTGCCTTTGGGCTTTTGCATCTGCTGTTCTCTCTACCCGGAAAGTTCTTCTCCATTGTTCTGTGCCTGGCTGGCTTGTTGTCACTTTTCATATGTTTTGTGTAAGTGTCACCAGGTCAGAAGTTTTTTCTCTGATAGTTCTACTGTGTTTTTCTCTCTTTTAACAATCTCTTCTTCTCACCAAGAAGTACCAAGTTGAGTTTGTAACTGTGTATTTATTTGCTTGCTTTTGCATTGTCTGCCTATTCCACTAGACTATGACTTCTCTACCCAGGGCTTAGCACAGCACCTAGCACATAGTAGGTGCTTAATAAATAGCTGTTGAATGAAAAAAAGAAAGAAGGATTAGATTGGCCCCTCTCCTTCCTGGAGCAACTGAGGGAATGAGGAGTTAGGAGGAAAATTAGGAGAAAGGCAATTCCTCCTTCCTCTTTACAATGTTACTGAAGCTCAGAAACCCTGTAGGATATAGCTGAGACGGCTTTGTGAAGGATTAAGGACATGAAGACAGTGTATGTCCACTCAGTAGAGCCTCTTGGCAATCTTGGGAGGGAGATGTTGTCCCTCCCATTTCAGGGATGAGGCTCAGAGATGCGAAGAACTTGCCTGAAAGCACCCAGCTAGTAAGTGGAGGAATGAGGATGTGAATCTGGGCCTGGAGAATTCAGAACCCCATGATCTGTCCATGATCTTGCCCTGGTTTGAATGCAGAGGATAGAGGCAACTTTTCCCTTTTCCTATCTTTTCTCTTTCCTATCTTTTCCCTTCCCCACTTCCCCTCATCTGGGTCTTTTGCAAGCTCCAGTGACAGATGGGCTTGAGCTGGCAAAGTGCAGGTTTTGAGAGTGCCATGGGGCAGGTGCCTAGTCTCTTCCTGGAAGGACCCGGGAGGGCAAGCTGTACCAGCCAAACTCTATTACCAAGGTATCCCCCACTGGAATCATGGCCCTGATGACTCAACCCAAGGGCCCCTTGGCCAAGGCAGACTGTGCCAGGGGACCCTAAAATGGCAGGGGCTCAGGGCTGACTCACAGGGCAGGCTGCCACCACCTGAGTCACCCGCCCCACCTCTGGCTGGAGAGAAGAGGCTGGGGAGGCTGGGGTGGGGCACTGGTCTGGGACCATGTGACTCAGCCTGGGAATAAATAATGATGACAGTGATTGTAATAACAAAAATGATGGACAGTGACAGCTACCTCTAACAAGTGCTTTCTATGTGCTGGGTGCTATTCTATGCACTATACACAGTATTCATTTAGTCTTCATAACAATCCTATGAGGTAAGTACTACTATTCCCATTTCATACATGAACAACTGCGGCCCAGCAAGGTTATGTCATTGGCTGCAGGACTCACAGCTGGAACAGAAAAGCTGAGATTTCAACTACCTCCGTCTGACTCTAAAGCCCAGGCATTCATTCAGTTAATATTTATTGAGCCCCTACTACAAGCCAGACACTGTTGTAGACACCAAGGAGACAATGGCAGGCTTGGGTGGGAAGATAAATAGATATATGACATATTAGGTGGAGATGAGAGATGAGTGCTACTGTTAGAGTAGCTAGTCAGGCAGACATGAGGAGGGCCGAGAGGGCTCTTCCCCATCCACCAGAAATGTCAGGCGACTTTCAGGTGATGGTCAGGCAGTTTTTAATTGTCTCGCTAAAATAATAATTGGTTGCAGCTGGCACCAGGGAACGGCAGTCTCCTAATAGACAGAAAAAACCTTGGCCGGGCGCTGTGGCTCATGCCTGTAATCCCAGCACTTTGGGAGGCCGAGACAGGCGGATCACAAGGTCAGATGGAGACCATCCTAGCTAACACAGCGAAACCCCGTCTCTACTAAAAAAATACAAAAAAATTAGCCGGGCGTGGCGGCGGGTGGCGCCTGTAGTCCCAGCTACTCGGGAGGCTGAGGCAGGAGAATGGTGTGAACCCTGGAGGCGGAGCTTGCAGTGAGCCCAGATCGCGCCACTGCCCTCCAGCCTGGGAGACAGAGCGAGACTCCGTCTCAAAAAAAAAAAAAAAAAAAAGAAAATTAAAAACCTTAAACTGGTTATCAGCAGCTTCCTGATTAGATCTCAGGAGGTGGGCGAGTGGGCTCAAGCCTGTGCACTAAGAGGCAAAATGGCGGAGTATATGTAACTGGTATATGACCTTCCTCTAGGAACACGGGACTGGGAAAGGAAAAACGCCTCCAGTGAACATGCGCACAACTTCAGTAAACACACTGCCTGCAGCCCCTCCCAAGTGCTGACAGGCCACTGCACATGCAGACAGCCCACTCCAAGGGAAGAATCAGGGGAGAAGGAATGCAAGGCCCCCGGAAGCAACCCCAAGTCAAAGATCAAACTGTGCACTTGATCTCTCAAGTTGCCCGACTGGCCCTCTTCCAAGTGTACTTCGTTTCATTCCTGCTGTAAAGCTTTTAAATACAGTTTAACTCCTGCTCTAAAGCCTGCCTCCCTCTTTCCCTCTGCCTTAGGTCTCTTGGTCGAATTTAAGGCAAGAATGGAGGTTGCTGAAGGTTCCACTGCTAACAGTATGGGGAAAATAAATTACGTAAAGTGGGGTAGGGATGATTGGGGGGTCAGACTTGGGACACTATTTCTCATGGAGCAGCTGGAGTTCTCCCTAATAAGACGTCGTCGAGTAAAGACCCAAAGGAAGTGCAGAAACAAGTCACAGGCCTATCCTGTGGATTCCAGGCAGACAATAGCAAGAGCCAAGGCCTGAGGTGCGACACTGACGTGTGTGCTTGGAGAAGAGGCCGATGTGGATGCAGCGGAGTGGACGGAGGGCGGAGAGGTGGGCTGTAGGTCAGAAAGATGGGGAAGGGGGCAGGTCATGTAGGGTCTCAGAGCCACCGCAACGACTTTCGTTTTTACTGCAAATGGCATGATGAGCCACGGAGGGTTTCAAGCAGGGGGATCACATGATCTGACTTATGGCTTGAAAGGATCGCTTTGTTGTGAGACTAAAGCAAGGACTGAAAAGGAAGGGACCTGTTGGAAGCCCACTTTCATCATAGAATCCCCATGAGAAGGGACAGTGGCTTGAACGAGGGTGGTACATTCTAGAAATATTTTAAAAGTAGAGCTGAAAGGATTTGCTGATGGGTAGGATGTGGAGTGTGAAAGAAATGCAGGAATGAAGGATGATTCCAAGGGCTTTGGCTGGAGCACTTTGAAGGCGGATCCTGGCTTTCCCCCCCCACAGCCCACCCACAAATGGGAAAGCCTGTGGAGGAGCAGTTGTGCTCACGATCAGAATCCTTGTGGACTGCCCCAATCAGACGACAGAGAAAGTCTCCCTCCAGGTTTTTCCTGCTCCTAGTGGATGTGAACAGAGACCCCTGCAGCCCAGAATGTCACCTGCAGCCAGCGTAGGTCAGGGGAACTCGCTCAAGAAGGAAGTTGCCCCTGAGGCCAGCAGGCAGAGACAGACAGAGCCTAGGGCATCGATGACTTCACTGAGACACTCATCACCAGGCCTTCATGGTGTTTAGGCCAGTTTGAACTGGAATTTTCTAGTATTTGCAGCCAAAATAATCTTGATACAGGGTAGGTGCCTTTACTGGCCACTGGCTGCCCAAACCTGCTTGGCTTGCCTATGGGTGTGTCTGCAGAGAAGGTATTTTTGCTGAGGCTCTAGTCTCCAGAATTTGTCACTCTGGAGGGACTTGGGGGATCCTGGCTGGTTTTCTTCAGCAGCAGAGGACCTTTCAGTTGGGGGGATGATATTGGGGGCATCTCTTATTTCCAAACTCTGGCAGTTTTTTCTTCCATGTGGAGGGAACAACATCCCTGGCCTGTCGGCTGCCTGCCACTCACCCGTCCCCGGAGCAGGTGACATTCTGATCAGAGAGTTTGAAGGAGAAACGGGGCAAGTGTGGACCAGTCCATTCTTCTCTTCTTTCCGTTTCCCACGAAGAGCACGGAATCTACTCTGCTTCTGACTGGAGAGTTTGCAGGCCAGGCTCCTATGTGGGGAAGTCTGTAGAGGCCCAACACTGCCTCCAAGGCTTGGGGGAGGCAAATCTGTCTCTTTCTGGGGTTCAGTCCTGAGGAGCCCATTTGCCTGCACAGCAAAGCCACATTCCTCCACATCTCGATTTCTACTAGGTGATATATTTGATTTTGCAAATTCCTTCCTCTTACGACACCCCAGCATAGAGCCTGCAACGTGGCTGACTGGTTGGAAGAGCATATTGAAGGAGTGAAGCCAAGCATGAGGTGGGTTGAATGCTTCTTCCAATCCGAGATCCAAAGATTCTGTTATCTGACAAAAAGAAGCACCCCGGTTCTGTCGAAGAGATAACCTCTCCCCCAATACTTAATTCTGAAAGGCACATATTCAATGGTTCCTCATGAGACTTTGCACAGTGGATAACAAATAGCACCATTACTGGTGGTTTTATAAAAGTTGCCGAAACGTCTCCAGCCGACTGGAACCTTCCTCCCGCCCTTTCCCACCTTCACTGCATGACCCCTTAGCTTTGTCAGGCTGAGGACAGGGCAGCGGGCTCCTCCAGAGCTCATTAAGGTTTGCTTTTCCCTTGCTCAAAGTGATTCTTGGTAAATTTCCTCTTCAGGGTCTGAGAACTTGACCTTTAGTCAAGGAACCATCTGGGTTGGCTTGAAGGGACATTGCTCACCCATGAAATGATTGCCCCGCAGTGACCAGCCCTGACAGAGAGCCCCTCTCTCCCTGGTCTCTG
Organism: Pongo pygmaeus; assembly: GCF_028885625.2. Classification (NCBI taxonomy): domain Eukaryota; kingdom Metazoa; phylum Chordata; class Mammalia; order Primates; family Hominidae; genus Pongo; species Pongo pygmaeus. Next base: position 43,555,270 of record NC_085931.1, read on the forward strand.
CCTAATACTCCCCACAATCTGGTCTTTCACGGGGAGTGCCCGACAGTGGACTTGACCGGCTCTGCCCCCTGTCAGCACTTCCTCACTAAGCCGCTCCACCCTACTCCCTTTTCTGCCCAACAGGAGAATAAAGGAAGCATCAGTGCCTCCCAGGCGAGATTCCAGATTGTTTGTAATGAAAACAGACCAAGCCAAGCAAACAAAGCAGATGCTTGGCCTAAGCCCTGCTTATTATTTCAATCTTATATGGACATTTCATTGCTTCGGGCCATGTCTGCAGGTGATTGGCCCAGGGTCCTTCCTTTCTATTGTTGCGGGGCATCAGCCCGGGCTTTCATGGGAAGGACACAGGACCAACCAGGACAAGGGAAAGAAGAGCCAGGGGGCCCGAACTCCAGTTCCAGCTGGGAAGAGACCTCACCGGGTGACCTTGGGCAAGTAACTTTCCCTCTCTCAACTCTCAGATTCAAATTTTGACCATGCAAGCATAGGGTATAAAAGTAAATCAAGGTTAAGAGAGTGGCCTCTGGAGTCAGAGCACGTGGCTTTCAGTTCTGACTCACCAATTGCCATAACCTCATTGCGTTCCCACTCCTTCAACTGTACACTGGTTATTAGTATCCAGCTTAGAGGCACTATAGGTAAGAGGTTTAAGTAAATTAACTCATGGGAAGTTCTCCAGGCAGGGCCTGGCATGTATAATGTGCTCAATACATTCATCATGATTATTTTGAATAATCCTATGAAGATCACAGTCTGCAAGGGCAATGAGACATGTCAAAGTTAAGTACACCAGTAGATTACAGATGGGGCCTCAGAATTCTGCATAAGCACAGTGTGGATGCAAAGCAGGGAGGGTCATGTCAACTGAAGGTGTTCGGGAGAAGTTCAGGAAACTCTTGAACTTGAGCTGAGTTTGGTCTTGATGAGGCTGACACAGGTGTAGGACACTCACAGAAGATAAAATGGAGGGAAAAGCCAGAGAACATGGAACAGCCTGGCATGTTCCGGGATTGGAGAGTGGTTGGGTGTGGCTGGAGCAGTGGGTGTGAGGAGGCATGTGCCGAGAAGACCCTGGAAAAGTTGATGGATCAGGGTGGATCCTGTAGGCTTTCCCCTTGGACGACCTTGGAGCCCTGTTTGTTTTTTTGTTTTGAGACAGAGTCTCACTCTGTCACCCAGGCTGGAGTACAATGGCTTGATCTCAGCTCACTGCAACCTCCGCCTCCCAGGTTTAAGTGATTCTCCTGCCTCAGCTTCCTGAGTAGCTGGGATTACAGGCATGCACCACCATGCCTGGCTAATTTTGTATTTTTAGTAGAGACAGGGTTTCTCCATGTTGGTCAGGCTGGTCTCGAACTCCCGACCTCAGGTGATCTGTCTCCCTCAGCCTCCCAAAGTGCTGGGATTACAGGCATGAGCCACCGTGCCTGGCCCCTGTTGGGTTTCAAGCAGAGGAAGTGAGGTAGCCAGTTCTGGGTTTTAGGACCCTGGCAAATGGATGGGAGGGGCCAGCTGGGGGGCCACGCAATCCTTAGGCAGTGATTGTTGCAGTTTAGAGCAGAAGTGATGCAGAGCTGACCTGAGACACCGAGAGCAGGGAGGCAGGAAAATGCAACGCATGCTTGAGCTGGGAGCACAGGACTCAATCATGGAGTGGCTGTGAGGGCCCAAAGGGGAACCAAGTGATAGAACCATTTGCCGGCCATGACTGCATGTCCTTTGTACTGGGAGTCCTGCCCTGCTACAGATGAGGAGGCCCCGGGAGGGTTGAGTCATTTCTTCCGGGTCACATAGCTGGTGAGCAAAGGAGAAGGATGCCTACCGGGAATCTGGCTTCGCAGCTCCCAGCCATAAACCAAGGCTGCTTCTCTGTAACCATGGCCAGCCTTTATTGAATGCTTTTCATATGCCAGGCATTGTTCTAAGTAACTTTCCCAAGGTCACACAGCTAGTAAATGGCAGAGCTGTGATTCAAACCCAAGCAGTACTCCCAGACTGCACCCAAACAATGCTCCCGGACTGTACACAAACAGTGCTCCCGGACTGCACCCAAAGAGTGCTTCTGGATTGTACCCAAACAGTGCTCCCGGACTGCACCCAAACAGTGCTCCCGGACTACACCCAGTGATCTCAGACTGCACCCAAACAATGCTCCCGGACTACACCCAAATAATGCTCCCGGATTACACCCAAACAGTGCTCCCGGATTGTACCCAAACAGTGCTCCCGGACTGCACCGAAACAGTGCTCCTGGACTGCACCCAAACAGTGATCTCAGACTGCACCCAAACAATGCTCCCAGACTGTACACAAACAGTGCTCCTGGACTGCACCCAAACAGTGCTCCTGGGCTGCAACCAAACAGCGCTCCTGGACTGCCCACAAACAGTGCTCTCGGACTGCACCTAAACAGTGCTCCCAGATCACACTGCTTATCACTATGCTGAGTTGCTTTGGGTGACACAATGATGCAGGTGAAACCATGGGAGTGGATGGGATTGTCTAAAGCATTGTTGTCTCTGGAACTCTAGTGAGAGTCACATGTATAATTACAAGTTTTCTATTAGTCACATTAAAAAAAGTAAAAAATAGGTGAACATAATTTTAATAGTGTATGTATGTATGTACATATATACACACACATATACATATAAAATAGCTAGTTTACATATATACATATATAAAAATATATAAATATATATAAAAATATATATAAATATATATATACATATATATATATAGGAGACTGAGTCATGTCCTGTTCCCAGGCTGGAATTCAGTGGTGCGATCCTAGCTCACTGCAGCCTGGAACTCCTGGGCTTAAGCAGTCGTCCTGCTGCAGCCTCCCGAGTAGCTAGGACTACAGGCATGCACCACCATGCCTGGCTAATTTTTAATTTAATTTAATTTTATTATTAATTAATTTAATTTTTTTTTTACTCGCTCTGTCCCCCAGGCTGGAGTGCAGTGGCACGATATCGGCTCACTGCAAGCTCCGCCTCCCAGATTCACGCCATTCTCCTGCCTAACCCCCCTGAGTAGCTGGGACTACAGGCACCCACCACCACGCCCAGCTAATTTTTTGTATTTCTAGTAGAGACGGGGTTTCATCATGTTAGCCAGGATGGTCTCGAACTCCTGACCTGGTGATCTGCCAGCCTCGGCCTCCCAAAGTGCTGGGATTACAGGCATGAGCCACCGCGCCCAGCCTATTTTATTTTTTTAGAGATGGGGTCTTGCTCTGTTGCCCAGGCTGGTCTCAATCTCCTGACCTAAAGTGATCCTCCTGCTTGGGTCTCCCAAAGCACTGGGATTACAGGTGTGAGCCATTGCACCTGGCCAGGGTATTTTTTTTAACCCAATATAAAAAAAAGTTTAAAAAGTTCTCATTTCAATGTGTAATCTATATAAAAATTATGATTGAGATATTTTATGTTCTGTTTTTTGTAACTCTAGTCTTGGAATTGGGTGTGTATTTTATACTCAGCCTATCTCAATTGAGGCACGTGTCAAGCACTCAGTAGGTGCACGTGGCTGATGGCTACTGAATTGGACAGTGCAGGATGGAGGGATCTGTGGACAGTGAGAAAGAGAGAGGGGGGCAAGGTCAGAACCGTAGGGCACATGGACGCTCAAGGGAAGGGTGGAAGAGGAGCTTGCAAAGGAGCCTAGGAAAGCCTGGCTGGAGACAAAGCGGGAAAGGCAGCCAGCATGGTGTCCCTGAAGGCGACGTAAAGTTTGTATGTTAAGAGATGGGTACAACAGTGACATAACCCCGAGGAGAGCAAGCAAAACAAGGGGCTGAAGACTTTATCAGGATTTTCTATTTGGAGGTCATGAATTATCTTTGCCAGACCAAACTTTGTGGAGTGGTGGGAGCTGATTTAGGGAGCCGGAGAGAATGGAGCCAACTACAGGCTCCTTTTTAAGAAACTTGGCTGAGAAGGTAGGGTAAAGGGGCACAAGGGCTCAGCAAAGACTTATTTATTCTTTTCAAATCTAAATGAGACTTGAACATTCTTTAGTGTTGAAAGATGCCCTTCAGAAAGCAACATTGAGCGCCAGGAGTGAGAAGAAACGGACGGGTAGCCAAGTCCCAGAGGCTATGATGGAAATGAGAGCCAGAACTCAGAGGTAAAATGAAGTCTACAAAGGAGAAAAGACTCCACTGAGATGGGAAAGAAGGTGTGGGGGCAGGCAGAGGTGCAGGAAGATGAGCTTTGATACAGGGGGGTGGATTCTCTTCTTTGATGGGAAGGACGTGGGGCTTGAGGAGAGCAGCAAAGTTGTGGAAATGCCACAGTGAGACTGGGAAAGGTAACTGACTAGGGACATGTAAAAGCTTCACCAGGACCCACTAGGGCCCTGCTGGGGTTGGAGATGAGGCATTTGTAGCAGGAGCACGAGATCGGTGATAAGGTTTTCTCCAACTGTGCTCAGCAGTGTCAGTTTAGGAAAGGAGAAGGCCCATCGGTGGATTGATTCAAGGTTGAGTGTTCTAAGGCAGGTGCAATAGAATGATGACGGAGATCCTCCCTCCCTCCCTCCCTCCCTCCCTCCCTCCCTCCCTTCCTTCCTTCCTTCCTTCCTTCTTTCCTTCCTTCACCAAAAATGTATTCAGGGACTGCTCTATGCCAGGTACTCTGCTAGGTGGTGGAAATAGAACACAGAGCCAAAAGAGATGAAGATTCCTGCCTCCATGGAGCTTATGGCAATGGTTTTCTGCAAATTCTCAATTGGTCCTTAATATGGAAGGGGAAGAGAAGGGTTATGTATGTATTGGGCCTCAGAACATTGGATAAAAAATTGGGATGGACTGATACATTTCACATGTGGAGCTGGCATGGTCTACTGTGTGGTCGGGGAGAGGGTGGCTACTTTGGACAGTGGATACTAATCTTGAAGTCATGGAAGTAGGGATTATCATCCACATATCCCCACATGGGGCTGACGAGCCTGAGAGGCAGCAGGTGACCAGCCCGAGATCACACAGCCAGGAAGTGGGAAGATTGTCTGGGTCCAGAGTCTGCTGTTTTTACTTTTCTATACTCCCAAGCTGATGAAACCCCAGGAAGAGGAGGTTTATTGAACTCCTTGCGGATATAGGTTCCCTGTCTCCCTCCTTCTTCTCTTGCCAGCCCTGGTTTGGGCCAGAGCCATGGCCATTTTATGCATCGATGTTGTTTGGAGGGGGAAGCTTGCTAATGAGGATGATCCCCAGTTCCAGAAGGGACCAGACGGTCACAGCTGCATAAAGTCCTCTGGATGATTAAAGCTCCTCATGGGACAGGCAAGGCTGTTAGAATCTTCCTGGAGTTGGCAGGCAAAAGCACAGCCAGACCTTTGCTCCTAGCTGCTGTGGGGAGCTCTGCCTCTGGGAGGTCCTGAATGACACCAGCCTGGGCTCCCTGTACCTTTGCTCTTGTTTCCTTCCTGGAATGCTCTCCTTGCTCCTCTACCTAATTCCTACTCATTCCTCGAAACCCTAAAACTCAGTTCCTCCTCCAGCTCCTAGGAATTTCTCTTTCCTCCTCTGGACTTCCACAGGGCCTTTGTATTTAGTCTACAAATATTTATTGAGGGTACTGTGCTAGGCATTGGGAATATAGTCATAAATAAGACAGGTATATTCTAGTCAGGGAAATGGAAAACAAAGAAGCAGATAGTGTCTTGAGTCCATTGGGGTTGCTCTAACAAAATACCATAAACTGGGTGGCTTATAAAGGACAGAAACGTATTTCTCACTGTTCTGGAGGCTGGGAAGTCCAAGGTCAATGTGGATTCAGTGTCTGGTGAGGCCCTGATTTATTCCTGTAACCTCACAGGATGGAAGGGACAAACAAGCTCCCAGGGCCTATTTTAGAAAGACACTAATCCCATTCCTCAGGGATCTGCCCTCATGACCTCCCGAAGGCTCCACCTCCTAATTCCATCACGTTGGGGGGTAGGATTTTAGCATATAACATATTTTAACATATATATAGCAGACAGATAGGTGGATACCTAGCTAGCTAGGTTGGTAACAAATTGGTAGAAAATAGCTAGTTTGCAAAGACTGTGAAAGACACAACCGGAGAAGTGTCCTAGGGGATGTATTACTTTGTATTGCCTGAATATTGAGGGGCCTCCTGAAGCTGATCAATCAGGCTGGGTTTGTAGAATTCCATTTGATGGGTGTTTAGGCTGCACTATGACACACATTCTTCCTATGCAAGTCACAAAGTTGTTAGAGAAATCAGAAGAAATTTTGAAGGCAGCACAATGAAAGTACATAGATGATGGGGTCAGGATGGTCTAGGTTCACATCCTAGCTTAGGGACTTACAAATGCCATGATTTGGAATGAGTTCTTAAGTCTTTCTGGGGTTCAATTTCCTCATGCGTAAGATGGAGATGATAATATTTATACTCATCCTCAGGAGAGTTGGGAGGATTAGAAATTCTATCTATCTATCTATCTATCTATCTATCTATCTATCTCTAAAATCTATCTATCTATACCTATCTAAAATCTATCTATATCTAAAATCTATCTATCTCTAAAATCTATCTAAAATCTATCTATCTAAAATCAATCAATCTATCTATCTACCTATCTGTATCTATCCATCCACAATCTATCTATCTATCTATCTTCTACCATCTCTATGTATCTAAAATCTGTCTATCTATTGATCGATATATATGTATTTGTATCTAAAATCTATCTATCATCTATCTATATCTATCTAAAATGAATCAATCTCTCTCTCTCTCTCTCTCTCTCTATATATATATATATACACACATATATCATCTATCTATTTCTTCTAGGTGATGGTTATTATTGCATGCATAAGAGTTTTAAAAATACAAAATACTCCGCAAATGGAAGGTTTGGCTTTGAGCATGGTTTGGGAATCAGGCTTTACTACTTCCTAACTATGTGACCTTGGGACATTTCTTAACTTCTCTAACCCTTAATTTTCTCATCCATAAAATGGGGTTTGTAATAGTACATGCTTCACAGAGTTACTGTGAAGATTTAGAAGTAAACTGGCCCAATGATTTGAACAGTGCCAGGCACAAAGCAACGAATGTTAGCTGTTTGTCATTAACCGTAAACACCTTTATCAAAAAGGTATCTAGAGATTTTGTAAAGTCCAGGATACATTAATGGCATTAAAGCTATTGTCCTCATTTTTGTGGCCCCGGTGGCTTACGTTTTCTGGGCATGGACACCCCTCTCCCAGTCCTCTGAAAAGTGTTTTTAATACGGGCCATGCTGAGGGTGTGTTAGGTGCCACAATGGCTGGACTTATCTTGCTCATGCACAGCTTCCGAGGTCGATTAAACATGGTATTTAACCAACCTCCCTCCACACACACCGCCTTTTAGGGAGGACTGGAAAGCCTGCTGACTGTCCTGCAGGACTTGGGAGGGGTTTGCCTATATCCAAAAGACAGACAGTGGAGGAGGATGCTGAGCGTGGGGTCCCACTAGGGGATGGCTAGACTCCTTGTCTGTCTGGCTCTCTTGTGAAATACTGGGATATTAAAGGTCATTGTAAACATTTCTCAAAAGCAGTAAAGTTTTTTTATGCAGATGGGGATGTGACTCACTTTACCAAAGTTAAAGGGTCTAGAGCGTTGTGCTGAGGTTAGGAAGAATTGGAGGTTTTTGTTTTCTGATTAAAACATTGAATTTTAATTTTGGAGTTGAAGCTGTGCAGGTTTCTCTCCCAGGTAGATCTAGGAGTAGGGAAAGGGGGTGTAGTAGGGTGGGGGGAGGAGTCTCAGGAGGGAGGGAGAGGGTGGGGTGCTGAGAAGTGTGCTCTGAGTATGCCGCATTTAGCAACTCTACCCTTATAGAAAAAACAGCTTAGAATCTCAGTGTGAAGGGATGTGAGTTGGCATCTGGTCAACCCTCTCATTTTGCAGCTGAGGCACATAGGGAGGAGCAGGTGACTTGGATAGGGTTACTTACCCATGAGCCAAAGACCAAGACTGGCTTCAAGCCTGCTCAGCACTGGGATGCTGACTTCTCTCTACCAGTGACCTACAATACATGACACTGGTGGCCCACAGGATGATTCAGGGGGGACACAAATGAACATGGATAATTTTAACAGTTAGATATTTATTTCAAGGTGTATTAGGAAAAATTATCTGGCCCATAAAACTCATAATCTATGGTAGTGATACCAAACGCCATTTAAAAATATATTTATTTAAGCAGAGCAAGAGGGAATTGTGTGTGTGTGTGTCTAAAATGTTGGCTAAATAACAGAACGGGTGACCTGTAGGGTGTCCTAAATCATGACCACAGTCCACTCCATCTTTAGGGCTTTTGGTGCTATAGGAGGCAGTCTGGGGAAGGCCTTTCAGGCTCTCCTAGAGTTTTAAGTCTGAGAAGGAGCAAACTTCCCCAGAGCATCCCCCCTCCCCTTCTCATCCTCCTTTCTTCTCCATTTCTCTCCTCCTTTGACTTTGTCTTCTTCCTTTCCATCCCCAGTGCCCAGAACAACCAGTGGGCAGCGGGAGTGGCTGGCCCTGGGTTGCTCTGGGAGGTCAGGATCTGCCTCACTCTACCCATTCCAGGAGCTTGGATTTATATGGCACCCTGGCCGCCAGGGGGCAAAGCCTCAGGCCTTTTGCTCATCCTATCTCCAGGCATGTTAAGCTCACTCCATCTATCATTTTGGCCAGGGCTTCTTAACCTGTGAAGCAACACAGCCTAAGCTATTAATGGGTTATAGTGGATAAATATGTAACAAGCAACCTCCTCCCACAACCCTTGACCTATGGCGATGGTACCTTAATACACCTTCAAGTCCTTCTCCCAAAGTCATAATTAAAAAATAAAACCAAAAGACTATGAAAGGTGGCACTGTTTATGTGTGGGTTCTAGCTAGGGTTAAAATAAAATGAATGGAAGTTCTTCTCTGCCAGCCTTCCTAAAAACAGCGACCGCAGGGGACTGACTCCGAGAGTCTTATCTATTGAGTGTCTTCTAGAATCAAACCCTTCATGAAGGCATCAGCTTTGTTTTGTTCACCACTGCATCCTCAGTGCCCAGAACACTGCCTGGCACTGGGTAGGGGTTTAACTGGTATTTGTTGAGTAAACTAATGAGAGTATCAGGTTGTGTGCTCGGTGCTGGCGCTCCAGTTGTGGTTTCTGCCCTTAAGGTCTAGCCCAGAAGAGGAAACTGCAGATGGTGAGATGGTGCAGTGAGATGGGGCTGTGCTAGGCCCAGAGCTCGCTCACAGGAGGGCATGAATCACATCATGCTTGGGCAAGCAGAGGAGGCTTTAAACAGGGAAGGTACTTCAGTTGAGTCTTGAAGGATGATTCTCAAGGGGAAGGTAGGCTATGGTGTGATCTGAGGTGTATAAAGTACAGGTAGGTTTGGGAGAGCTTGGCTTAAAGAGGTGTTACCATTTCTGCCCCTGGAGTCAGATTCTGGCTCCTTCCTTCCTTCCTTCCCCCCTCCCTCCCTCCCTCCCTCCCTCCTTCCTTCCTTCCTTCCCTCCCTTCCTCCCGTCTTTTCTTCCTTCCTTCCTTCCCTCCCTCCTTTCCTTCCTTCCCTCCCTCCTTTCCTTCCTTCCCTCCCTCCTTTCCTTCCTTCCTTCTCTCCCCCTTCCTTCCTTCCCTCTCTCCCCCTTCCTTCCTTCCCTCCCTTCCTCCCTCCCTTCTTTCCTTCCTCCCTTCCTTCTTTTCCTTCCTTTCCCTTTTCTTCTTTCCTCCTTCCTTCTCTTCTTCCTTCCCCCTTCCTTCCCTTCTTCCTCACCTCCTTCTCTTCATTTCCTTCCTTCCTTCGTTCCCCTTTTCCTTCCTCCCTCCTTCCCTCCCTCCCTTCCTTCCTGCCTTTCCTTCCCTCCCTCCCTCCTTCCTTTCCTCCCTTCCTTCCTTCTTTCTCCTTCCCTCTCTTCCTCCTTTTCTTCCTTCCTTCCTCCCTCCCTTTCTCTTTCCTCCCTTCCTTCTTTCTTTTTTCTCTCTCCTTCTCTTTCCTTACTTCTCTTCTCTTCTCTCTCTCTTTTTTTCTTTCTGACACAGCATCTCATTTTGTCACCCAGGCTGGAGTACAATGGTGCAATCAATGATAGCTCACTGCAGCCTTGACCCCCTGGGCTCAAGTGATCCTCCTGCCTCAGTCTCCCAAAGTGTTGGAATTACAGATGTGAGCCACTGTATCTGGCTCTCTGGCCATTTCTGACAACACATCAGCCCCAGGACTTCAGCAACTCCAGCTCATGTCTTCCACTCCTCTGTTCCCCATCTCACTCTCACTGGCCCTCCTTGGCTCCAGCCAAAGTTATCAGGGCCTTGCGTTGCCACTGCAGGTGTTTGTTTTCAGATGATAGCATTTGAGGGGGCTCTACTCAAGAACACCAACCATGGATAAGGGCTGGAAGCAATGGTGTCCCGGAGCTGGCTCAGACTTGCTTATAAGAGGTGATTGTTAAATATTTAGACATCTTGTCAGCCAGTTATTAGATCATTGTTAGTTTGAAATCATTTGTGGTGGAAATATTTATACCCCAGAAACTGGCAAACACAACATATTAGGGTTCCCCTCCCTTTTCCCCAGAAAGCCAGTTTGCCAGCACACCACTGGCTGGAAGACAGTTTATGATTGTTTTCAGTATTCCAGGTAAGGATATGACGTGTTGCACAAATGGCTCGATTGTCATTTTGTTAAAATAAAATATTTAAAAGCTTGACTTTAAAGCATCAAAAAAGGACGCTCAAATGTTCCACATACATGAGCTGCCTGGGTGACCTTTTCTGGTGCAATCCTCAGAATAAGGCCTCTCCTTCCATCTTGGTTTATTTGGAGATTGCAGAGAAAGCCAGTAAAATACTGGTGATTTTGTCAACACTATGCTATTCAAGGACACAAAATAGAAAGGAAGTTGGGTGCTGAGGCTAATACAGGACTGCGTTCATCAAAAGGGCCTTATTGTTCTCTTGATGGACTCTATCATACATGTTGTAAATGAAAAGTTATTGAATAAAATTACAGCTAATCTAATGCTACTTTTATCCATGATTTCAAGTTCCCTGTAGGATTTCATGTGAAAGGAGAGTTTTGAGTGGCCCAGTTCACTCATGTTTTGAAAGAGGACACAGAAGCCCCCGAGAGGAAGTCACTCTGTTTTGGTGGTGCAACTGGAAAGGAAAAGGAAAGGAAAACTCACAGGGGAAGGAAGGGAATTTTTTTTTTTTTTTTTTTTTTTTTTTTTTTTTTTTTTTGGGAGACAGAGTCTCACTGTGTCACCCAGGCTGGAGTGCAGTGGTGTGATCTTGGCTCACTGCATCCTCCGCCTCCCAGTTTCAAGCAATCCTCCTGCCTCAGCCTCCCGAGTAGCTGGGATTACAGGTGCCCGCTGCCACGCCCGGCTTATTTATTTATTTTTTTTATTTTAGTAGAGATGGGGTTTCACCATGTTGTCCAGGCTGGTCTCGAACTCCTGAGCTGAGGCAATCCTCCCGCCTCGGTCCCCTAAAGTGCTGAGATTACAGGCATGAGCCACTGCGCTTGGCTGGGATTTTTTTATTTTGAAGTTAGGACTCTCATCTCTGTCTCAGGGCCCTTTCCTTGATGAGGAAAGAAGTGAAAGTGTCCAAATTTCATTATTTCGTCAGGAAACAAAACCACCATCGTGAGCCGGGTACAGTGGCTCACGCCCACAATCCCAGCCACTTGGGAGGCTGAGCAGGAGGATTGCTTGAGGCCAGGAGCGTAAGATCACCCTGGACAACATAGTGAGACCCTGTCTCTAACAAAATTTAAAAAGTAGCCATGTTTGGTGGTGCACGCCAGTAGTCACAGCTACTTGGGTGGCTGAGGTGGGAGGATGGCTTGAGCCTAGGAGTTTGAGGCTACAGTGAGCTATGATCACGCCACTGTACTCCAGCCTGGGCACCAGAGAGAGACTCCATCTCTTTAAAAAAAATCACCATCACGTTTGATGCCAAAAGCACGTGAACACAACCCACGCTTGCTAGTGTTTCATAACGTGCACCTACAGGGGCTAATGTGGTTTGGCCTTGCTGGTTTCTCTGACCTCATCTCCTACCACTTGCACCCTCCCTCTCTCTTTTACTTCCTAGAACTCACCAAGCTCAATGTTGCCTCAGGGCCTTTGCCCTTGGTACTCCCTCTGCCTGCAAAGCTCTCGCTGCAGCCAGTCCCATAGCTAGGCAGCTCCTTCTCATGATCTGAGCAGCTGATGGATCATCCCATCTAAAGCAGCCCATCTGTTACTCCCAGTCATATGCTATTGCATTACTCTGTTTTGTGTTTTTCCTCGCAGTTAGCACTGTCTCAGATTATTTTGTATTAATAGTTTTCTATACCCTCCAAAATAATAAGCAAAATATAGGCTCCACGAGAGTAGGAACTTGGTCTTTTAAACTTGCAGATGTATTCCCTGCTCCTTGCTCATTAGCAGGTGTTTAGGAACAATTTACTGAATGAATAAAGGGATGCTGACCCTGGTACCTGGGCCCTCTTTTGACCTAAGCGGGTGGTTTTCAAACTGGATTCTCTGGAGGGAATGGCGCCTACGCTGGGAGCCTGGCTGAGTGGGTCTCTAGATCTCTTTTCTTTTTTCATCCAGAACGGCTCCACTAGGATCTGTTTAATATACTAAGTGTTTTCATTGTTAATTGGATAAAGTGCTCAAAGTCAAAAGAGCAAAGCCAGGTCGCTGTTGAGGAAGCATTGGGTGAAAGGTTGGACGCCACATCTTTGGAAGTCCTCTTTAACCCCAATACTTGTGAGTCCATGAATGGGACACAAGTCGAGTCAGCTTTGATATTGAGATGCAGTGGCAAGAAGAGAAGGACCATGACAGACGTGTTCTGGCGAAGGAGTGGGTGGGGGTTCCCCAGACATGGGGGTGGGGGTCTTCAGGAGAGCGGTAGCCTGGTTCTAAGTTCTTCCTGCAGCTGCCTCAGCTACCTGCCCCTGAGTCATGACCTGTGATGCACTGGCTGATGCTTTTAGCTGAGGCCACATTTGAGGATCCAGCATTTTCCGACCACGACTTTAAACATAATGTTTGCTCCTCCACTCACCAAGAGAGCAACGGTCTTGCTCTCTGCGGTCTCATTAAATAGGATTCTATTTTCACAGTACTCACTTTTAGAACATTCTTATTTGCTGTTCCAGGCTCTTGGAGAGGCAGCCCAAGAGGCGCTGCTGCTAAAATGACTCTGGGCACAGTAGAGATGGGGAGATACAGAAATGAATAGCAGCTTTGTTTATTTGGCATGGGACCAGGCAAGAGGAGCTATATTAAAAAATAAATAAAGTTCCCCTTCTTTCCTCAAGACAAAAAAAAAAAAAAAAAAAAAAAACCTATTCTGGCTGCATGGCCAACAACACAATTTCCCTCACAGAACAGAAAAAATGTGAGTAGACTGAGATTAACTTTGTGGGAAGAAATTAAAAAAATAAAATAATGATGAGTGGTCGTGGGATAGGGCTGGTGGGGGGCTCAAGAGTATTTGAGATACCCTCATTAGGAAGCCGGAAATAAATTGAAGCAACGGCCTGAGTACGGATCTATCGACATATAGACACTCTGAGGCACCCACATATCCACAGGGCTCCCACATATTCCTGGTTCTCTCTCCTGCAGACCTGGCTTGAGGTCTTCCCACTGTGGGGAGGAGATAATAACTATTAATAGTATGGCCATTCTCTGGGCATTCACCATGTGCCGAGCTCTGTGCCGAGTATCCCGTGCACACCATAATGGATATAATTCACCATTCTTCCCATTGGCTTCGCTTGTCTGAGCTTCAGTTTTCCCTTCTGTAAATGGGTTTAATCAGATTACCTACCCCAGAGAGCTGCTGTGACAACTGAGTAAGAAAACGCACATGAACTACGAAGCACAGGGCCTGGCACCTACTATGTGGTCAATAAGAACACGGTTTATGATGGTGACTATTTTCCATAAGTTACTTCAAATTCATTCTCTTTCCCCTTCAAGCCAATTTTTCTTGATTGTACATTTCAGTAATGGAATCGTGATAGTCTTGAGTTCTTTTCCCGCCTGGCACAGTCAGTTCCCAAATTCATTCAAGTCTGCCGTTTTTCATATCACTCAACTGCATCCTTATCTCATTCCTCACGGCCTTGCTTCCTGCCTGGGTACAAACCCTTATCATCTCTTCTCTGAACTGCCACAGTTTCTTCCTAATGGGGCCCTAATCTCCCGCTTCCAACCCCCACCCCTCTCTTCTCTTCACACCACTGCCAGGGCGCCTTTTTTCCCTTATGAATCTGAGCGTGCTTATTCTTTGCTTGAAACCCACCAGTGGGTCTCTCTCACCAAGAAGATAAAGACTGTATTCTAGAGCGTAGCATGAAACACTCTCATGATCTGGCCTCAGTCTCACTTTCTCTTCTGGCCTCACTCCAGCCCAGGGCTTGTCCACACTGGCTTCACATTAGCATCACCAGATAAAACAATGCCAGCATCTGGGCCTTACTCCAGCCAATCACATCAGAGTCCCTGGGATTAGGCCCTGGGCAGAAGTGGAATTTACAAGCTTCCTGGGTGCTTCGAATGCACTGCCAGGGTTAAGCATCGCTGCTCCCCCCATTCCAAGCAGCTTGCTTGGGCCTTTATGCTCTTATGTGTAGGTCCTGCTGTCTTGTACAGTTTTCTCTGCTTTTTCTACCTGTGATGTCTCCTTATCTTTGGAGACACAGCTGAAGTTTCCCATCTTTATGGAAGTCTTCCCTGGGACCCCCTCGAAGGGGCTCCTGTTGCCCATGACATTTCCTGCTATGACAATGTAATCATTTGCTTGCATGGCTAGATTCCTGCTAGAAAGGGACCCCCTTGGGAGGCCCAATGTCCATTCATCTTTGGATCCGCTCACTGTTGTGGTTGTCTAAGTACAGCGTCTACACACACTTACATGATTTTTGATAAATGAAAATATCATTGGAGATTTGTCCTCCATCATGACTCTAACTGGATTCTCAGCTCTTGGCTTATATTTCTGCTTTAGAGTTTACTCATTCTGCCTTGGTCACAGTATGTTGTCTATATGATCTTCCTCCAGCACCTGTCCTCACTCTAGGAGCTTACTTCCTACCACTTCTTACCTCAAGCACTCACTCCTGCTCCACTGGCCTCCTCCCTGTTCCTTGACCACATAGAGTGGCTCCTGCCCCAGGGCCTTTGTCTGTGCTGTTCCTTCTGCTGTCATGCCCTTCCTCCACATGTCCACGTGGCTCACTCTCTCCTTCCTTTACATGGCACCTCACAGAAAGGCTTCTCTGATCACATTCATCACACTCTGCCTCTTACTTGGTGTCTTTCTTTTTCAGAGCCCTTCTCATCTCCTGACATATGGCAGATTTATTTGCTTATTCTTTTCTTCATCTGCTTCCCTCCATAGCATGTAAGCTGCATGGGGCAGGGACTTGATTGTGTTTGATATTGCATCTCCAGTGCCTAGAATAGTGCCTGGCATGTACAAAGTGCCTGGCATGTTATGAATACTTCTTGAATACACGAATGAATGAAGATGATTTGCTTTCTAGTAAGCCAGTATTTTCTTTCTTTCTTTTCTTTTCTTTTCTTTTTTTCTTTTTCTTTCTTTCTTTCTTTCTTTCTTTCTTTCTTTCTTTCTTTCTTTCTTTCTTTCTTTCTCTTCTTTCTGTCTTTCTTCTTTCTTTCTTTCTCTCTTTCTCTCTCTCTCTCTCCCCCTCTCTCTCTCTTTGTGACAGGGTCTCACTCTGGGGCCTAGGCTGGAGTGCAGTGGCATGATCATGGCTCCCTGCAGCCTCAATCTCCCAGATTCAGGTGATCCTCCCACCTCAACCTCACAGGTATCCGGGACAACAGGTGTGCACCACACACCTGGCATTTTTTTTTTTTTTTGTATTTTTAGTAAAGACAGGGTTTTGCCATGTAGCCCAGGTTGGTCTTGAACTCCTGGACTCAAGCTATCCACCTGCCTCTGCCTCCCAAAGTGTTGGGATTACAGGCATGAGCCACTGACCATAGTCAAGCCAATATTTTTCAAACTGTCAGTTTGAAATTGGTCATCAAATCAACTTAATGGATCACAACCAACATTTTTAAAAATAAAATACACTAGAACTGAAGATATCAGAATGCCTTGAACACAGTAAGGGCAAGTATTATTCTGTAAAACTCATCTTGGTCAATATACAGTATCTAGCAATCAGGTGGCAAGGCAAAATGTATTCCTCATTGGGGTTTGTTGTACACATTTTTGGAAAAGCATTGTGTTAGGCCAGAGATTGGCAAACGTTTTCTGTAAAGAGTCCAGTGGTAAATATTTTAGGCTTTGTAGGACATAAAAACTATTGAACTCTGATTTTGTAGTGTGAAAGTAGCCATAGACATTATGTGCACAAATAAGCAGGGCCATGTCATAATAAAACTTTATTAACAAAATCAGGTTGCGGGGCTAGATTTGGCCTGTGGGTGGTAGTTTGCCAAACCCTGCACTAGACTGTTGTCTAGCCTGTGACTATGTTTTATATGTGTAAATTCCCTTTATACAGCAGCTATGTCTTTTTCATCTCTGAATCTTAACCACGAGTGTGTCATCCCAGCATCTAACCCATTGATTAAACATAACAAATGTTCATGAAATGTTTGCCAATATATTCAATGAACATTTATTGACTCCTTAACTCCAAACAGCTTGGGACCAAATCCATCAGTATTTGTTGAATGAATGTAAGAGCCATGTCTTAGTCTGTTTGGGCTGCCATAACAAAATATCTCAGACTGGTTAATTCAGAAATTTATTACTCACAGCTCTGCAGGCTGGGAAGTCCAAGATCTAGGCGCCAGCAGATCAGTGTCTGATAAGGGCTTTATAGATGGTGACTTTTGCTGCATTCTCACACAGCGGAAGGGGCAAGGGAGCTCCCTCACACCTCCTATGTAAGGGCACTAATCCCATTCACGTGGGCAGAGTCCTCATGACCTAATCACTTCCCAGAGGAACCACCTCTTAATACTATCACACTGGGTATTAGGTTCCAACGTATGAACCTAATATGTTTAGGAAGACACCAACATTCAGACCACGGCAAGCCATTAGTCTCAAATTCTCAAAAGCCCTTGCCCCTCCTCCAGCCCTTCTGAAGACCAGGACTTAGAGCTCAAAGGTGTCCTTGCCCCAGCCACTTGGGTCACTTGCTGCCAGGGGCCGGAAGGGGTGGTGGGAAGGTGATGGGAACAACAGGGTTTGATGGACTGTTTGGGGAACTGTCTAATTATCCTGCTTATCAGTGCTGGTTCCTTTCCTTAGCTCTTTCCCTTAATAAATGAAAACTCCTTCTGTTGTTATTGAGCTCCCGGGTCACTGATTCTTTTGAATCATATAAACGATATGTTTATAGAGTTACAGTGTGACCGTGAAATTGAATGGAGGGGAAGGGAGGCACCAGAGAAGTGTCAGCCCTGAAAGGCAACACTTTCTCTTCCCAGGCTTCTGCTCATTGTGTAGGGCAAAGGACAGGGCTTTCCGCTGTCCAGGGCCCTGGCCTAGGCAGGGAGGGGAGCTGAGGTCAGTGGGTACAGCTTGTGCGTCCACAGAGCTTACAGCCTGGTTGGGGAGGGAGATGGCCAGGCTCAGAGTTGAAGATGACCTAGATCATGCGTCAACAAACTATGGCCTGAGGGCCAAAGCCAGCCCACCACCCATTTTTGTACAGCCCATGGATTAAGAAGAGTTTAAAAATTTTAAACACAGCAGTCTCCCCTTATCCATGGTTTCACCTTCTGTGGTTTCAGTTACTTGCACTCAACCAAGGCCCAAAAATAGGTGAGTACTATACAACAGGACATATTGAGAGGGAGAGACCACATTCACATGACTTCTGTGACAGTAGATTGCTATAATTGTCCTATTTTATTATTTATTGTTATTTCTCTTACTGTGCCTAAATTTATAAATTAAACTATATCATGGATGTGTATTTATAGGAAAATCCAGTAAATGTAGGGTTTGGTACTATTTGTGGTTTCAGGCTTCCACCGGGAGTCTTGGAATGTATCCTTTGCCAATAAGGGGGAGCTAGTCGGGAAAAAATCAAACAAACAACAATATTATACAAAGTGGGAACATGATATGAAATTCAAATTTCAGTGTCCATGAGTAGAGTTCCAGTGGAAGATAGCACTGCCCATTCATTTACGTATTGTCTGTGGTTGCTTTCTCACTACAAGGGCAGACTGAGTAGCTTCAGCAGAGACCATGTGCCCTGCAAAGCCTCAAATAGATACCATCTGGCTCTGTGCAGAAAAGTTTGATGACCCTTGCCTAGATCATGGTCTAGCAGCATTGATATCACCTGGGAGCTTGTTAGAAATTCAGAACCCCAGGCAGGACTGCAGATCTAGCGAATGAGAGACTGCATTTTAACAAGATCCCCTGGGTGATCTGTGTGCACAGTCAGGCGCTAGAGGAAGCAAATCAACATCTCTTAAGTATCTACAATTTTTTGAGTGCGTTATCTCAATTAGTCTTTAGGTTAATCCCTTTTCTACTAGGGACATTTACTGGGCCCGTTTTGTTTTTATTTTTTGAGATGGAGTCTCGCTCTGCCACTCAGGCTGGAGTGCAGTGGTGCAATCTCGGCTCACTGCAACCTCTGCCTCCCAGGTTCAAGTAATTCTTGTGCTTCAGCTTCCTGAGCAGCTGAGACTACAGGCGCCCACCACCATGCCCGGCTAATTTTTATGTTTTTAGCAGAGACGGGTTTCGCCATGTTGGCCAGGCTGGTCTTGAACTCCTGACCTCAGGTGATTGGCCTGTCTTGGCATCCCAAAGCGCTTGGACTATAGGCATGAGCCATAGCTCCTGGCCAATTGGGGCTATTTTACAGGTAAGAAAAACAAAGATCACAAGTCAAGTGCTCGCCAAAGGTTATATAATTAGGAATTGGCTGAGTAAGATTTAAACTCTTAGGTCCTTTGTACAGCCTGTGGCCTTAACCATTAAGCTCAATGGTCCCCTGTACAGAGAGGGTAAGGCCAAACTCAGAGTCTTTTGTCTGAAGCTGGAGGCACTAAACCGACCCCCTAAGATACCCTAAGTGGGTGGCTGTTTTATTTGACATATATTGTGTTTCAAAAGATTTTTAAATTAGTTGCCAATATTTTAAAATCAGGAGTCTGGATATTGGAGACCCCAGATAATTGATTCTTTTTTCTTTTTCTTTTCTTTCTTTTTTTTGTTTCTTTTTTGAGACAAGGTCTCACTTTGTGGCCCAGGTTGGAGTGCAGTGGTGTGATCATAGCTTACTGCAACCTCCGCTTCCTGGGTTGAAGCAATTCTTCTGCCTTGGCCTCCCAAGTAGCTGGGACTACAGGCACGCACCACCAAACCCGGATAATTTTTATATTTTTAGTAGAGATGGGTTTTCATCATGTTGGCCAGGCTGGTCTTGATCTCCTGACCTTGTGATCCGCCCATCTCGGCCTCCCAAAATGCTGGGATTATAGGCGTCAGCTACCACACCCGGCCTGAGAATTGATTGTTACAAAAGAATCTGGAAATCAGGCCTCCCTGGCTGAGGCTAAGTTGTGACTTCCCTTGCAGGATGGCCTCGAACTCCCAGCCTGGGCTTCTGACTCGTGGGAATGCCTGGTCCCTTGGGCATCTGAGTTTGCATCCCTTGGTCAAAACCAGTGGTTATGCAGAACAGCCTGCAGATCACCTGGGCATTTTGTTAAAATGCAGATTCAGATTTGGCAGGTCTGGAAACAGGTCTGCATTCTCCCTTTTTTTTTTTTTTTTTTTTTTTTTTTTTTGAGACCGGGTCTCACTCTGTTGCCCAGGCTGGAGTGCAGTGGTGTGATCACAGCTCACTGCAGCCTTGACTTCCCAGGCTCTAGTGATCCCCCTACCTCAGCCTCCCAAGTAGCTGGGACCAGAGGCACATGCTACCACAACCAGCTAATTTTTATTTATTTATTTATTTAATTTTTGTAGAGACAGGCTGGGGGTGGAGGTGGGTCTCACCATGCTGCTTAGGTTGGTTTTGAACTACTGGACTCAAGTGATTCTCCCATCTCAGCTCCTGAAAACTTCTGGGATTACAGGTGTGGGCCACTGTGCCCAGCCTATGTTCTGCATTTTTAAGGGGCTCCCAGGTGATATGGATGCTGCCAGTACCTCCACAGGGCACACTGAGCAGCAAGGCTATCAAGGAGCTCAGGACCGTCTGACTTCAGGGCTCATTGCCCAGATCATCTGAATCGGTGCCCTTGGCTGCTGATCCATTATCTGTTGGAGTGGTCGGGGGCCTCTAGGTCCCTTTCTTCAGCTGTTAGCAGCCTCCTCCATCGAGCTGCTGAGTTGTATAACTACCACTCTTTTCTAGGAGTGTCATGATGTGAACAAGGCTGAGCAGCATTCACTGGCCCATCACAGTGCCTCCTTTGTCTTCCAGCTTCACCCCTAGAGGACGGAGCTATTGGTATGGAGGTCTCCTGGGGCTGAAGACCAAGAGTCAAGCAAGAGATCAGGGTCTGCTACTAGTGTCCTATTGATCTGGAGGCTTAATGGAGGCAGATGTTTGTATTTTAGAAAGCTGCTTCCCCTACCCCCAACACGTGGACAGACACACCCCCCAAAATGTAACAAACCCATTGTCTGCATCATCTCTGGTCTTCCTGGAAAACAAGCCTGCCATGGCCACCTGTCAGCAGTGATGCCAGCTGCTCCCCAGTACAGCTATTTCCAAGATTCCAGAGATGTGGCTGGTTTCACTTCCAGGAAGCTTGCTGGAAGGCTGCCCTGTGCCCTAGGCCTCAGTAGGGAAGGGGGCCTCCCCTGGTTTTAGGATCGTGCTTCTCCTGCCTGCTGATGGTAAGAATGGGCTGTGCCTGAGCATTTTGGCTAGAGAAGCCCTCAGTAGACACACAGGCTGTGTTCCAAAAGGCCTGGCAGAACTCTCTGGAGTCTTACCTCCCCTGGCATGGATGCAAGAACCAGTGGGAAGAACGTGTGCGTGTGATATGCAGCCCTGTGCAAATCATTTCTCCTCTTTGATCTCTGCTTATCTCATCTGTAAAATGAGTATCATTGAAACTGTCCTCACAGGGTTAACAAAAATTACATGCTGGGTCCTGTGCAGAAATATAGTTCTATTAAGCACTAATCAGGCCACACTTCGGCCCACTTCCTTGTAACTGAGAGTCAGGTAGCACTAGATACTGACCATCTGCATCCTCATTGTTCCTATAGCTAGGATTTCTAACCTTAGAATCATAGGTTTCTTTTTACGAATTGATTTATATCCCCATTGTTCCTATAGCTACGATCAGCGACCATGGACTCATAAGGCTTTTGTTTAAGAATTGCCTAAGATGTTCTTCAGATCCTGAATTCCAGCAGAACAGCTGATGCCAACCAGTTTGAAAACAACCACAGAGGAATCGAATCAGCATGAGGATGCAGTTTCTTCATTTCCCTGTCCCATGACTTTACTCTGCACTCTTTGACCAATCAATAATCCTGACACCTTGGCCCACTCCAAACCCCTTGAAATCTCTAGCTGCAGCTCCCTGGAGGGGTGGATTTGAGGTTTCCTCCTGT
This sequence comes from Pongo pygmaeus, assembly GCF_028885625.2. Lineage (NCBI taxonomy): Eukaryota > Metazoa > Chordata > Mammalia > Primates > Hominidae > Pongo > Pongo pygmaeus. The sequence goes on from NC_085931.1 coordinate 43,576,877, forward strand.
TTCCTTGTTTGGCTGCCGTATGATTATTAAACTCTTTCTTTGCTGCAATCCCTGTTGCCTTGGTTTATTGACTTACTGTGCATCGGGCAAACAAATCTATTATGATGACATCATGACGCAATATCCACCTCAAAGGACTGCTGGGAGCCTCAAAAATTTACAAATTTGTAAAGTGTATGTGACTGATGCCGGGGAACAACAAGGAGCTTTTGGTGATTGGAGTATGGCAAATTATAATGTTCCCCACCCCACCGGGTGATGTATGCCCCTCTTCTGTCTGAGGGTCTCTTAAGGGGAAGAATTCTCTGGCCTTTGTTAGATGCAATGTCAGGATGGCTCAACAGACATCACCAGGAAAACAGAGAAAAGAAAAAAAGGAAATCTTATTGCTTTTCAATGTCTGTCAGTTAAAAAAAATGATATTCTTTGTTTTTCATGGAGGGGTTCTGTGCATCAGTGCTCATAAGAACAGACAATTTATTTCTTCCAAATGAGTCGGTTCCTGGGCCTCTGTCCCTTTTGACAAAATGGGGCTTATAGATGCTGCACACTGTCTTTAAAACACAGTGCCAGAGGGTGGTATTCTTTCTTTCTTTTTGTTTAAATCATTCTTTTGAAATGAATGTTCTTAGTCTTGGCCTCAGGCCTGGTGTGAGATCAGTTGACCAAAACACAAGAGCAGTTCATATGCAAAAGGTCAGTGCTGGTCTCAAAGGTACTGACATGTTTCTTGGGTGGGGCCTTGTGAAATTCTTTATAAATAAACTCTTCAATTAAGTTGGCTCCTTGCCTTGTACTGGGAAGAGATGATTACACCAGGGTGTTCCTCAGGGTCCCTGGCAGCAAGCAGAAAAGGGCTGTCAATCTCAGTCCAAATTCTGCTCCACCACTTACCTGTGACCTTGGGCAGAATGACTCTTGGCACCTCTATAAAACAGGGATCAGAAATACCTCTGAAATACCTCTGAAGGTTAGAGGAGATGCACAAGGCACTCATCGTGGTGTACGGGCACTTGGGAATTGTTAATATCCTCCTTCTCTTTCCTTATTCATCCATGTAATCTGCTCTGAGCTATCCCAGAGAAGCAAAGGCCCAGGGAAGTTAAGAAATTTGCTCAAGGTCACAATGCTGGCAAACAGTAGAGCCAAGCTCAGAACCCCAGCATCAGTCTAAGCCCAAAGCCCATACTCTCTTTTCCTTATCTCCCCATCTCCTATTTCTATGAAGCTTTAGACTTTCTAATGCACTTTTACTCACTAGCTCTCCCAAGTGATTGGGTGAGGAAAATCATGAAATAAGGGAAAACTGCATTTACAGGTTTAAGTGACTGGCACAGGTGGTTACTGCTGGCCCCAGGGAGTGTGAGGCTGGCAGGATGACCCAGATTTCCCAAACCAGGCCAGGGCTCTTTCCAGTGAACCAAGGATGGTGTGAGGATGCAGGAGGTGGCAGAGGAATATCTCAGGTAGAGGTCTTAGCTTTAAATCCTTGTAAGAAAAATGACTTCGTGATCTAGATGGTCCTGCCTTCAATAGGTGAGCACTGGGTTACACAGAGGTGTAGGATGACTGTTTCAGTTAGCTCTGCTTATGGCTAGAATCACAGCATTTTAGCTTTCAAAGGCAGGAAGCAAATTTAAGGACTCTTTACAAGATGGGCATGTGTGTCTTTTATATATATATGTGTATATATATATATACACATATATATATATACACACACATATACATATATACACACACACATGCACACACATGCAAATATACACATGCAGTTGATTCTCATTATTAATGCTAGTTATGCCTTATAAAGTTGCGGTGAACTCTGAATAAGCGAATACTGACCCATTGCTCCTAGGAGAAATACAGAGTTAGGTTCCTTTAAGCCTCTGGCCACAATATTTTCATCCAGTGATTAATATATAAACTTGTGTTATGTGTGTTTCTGCTGAAAGACATCTTAATATATATTGTTGATTCATTGACATTAAACTCATTGCCAATGGTACTATATAACTCATGCCTGAATGAAACTTATCTAACACATGTATTTTTTTCCATGAAGAATATCACTTAGGAAGACTAGACAGCACTTCAGCACTACACTTTGAGGGCATTTTAAACAGTGAAATCATCAACAAAAAGCACAAAAATGCATAAATGTGGCACCAAATAGACCGCAAGAAGGACACTTGTTTACGGTTTGAGAGCTGAAACCAGGAGACAGAGCGTTATCTTATTTGACTCAAATTTTTCACCACTCTGAGCAGGTCCATGAATGGCCACAAAACTGCTGCGAGATTTCATTTTGGGGCTACAAAGGAATTTTCGCAAGTAGATGAACTGGCAAACATGGAGTCTGTGAATGATGAGGATGGACTGTGTATATTGCACTTGTGGAGAGGACAACTTCATTGCAGAGGCTGTGTAAAGGGAGCACAGTACCTAAAGTCTTCACTAAGGTGTAGGGGACTGATGTATCCCCTCCCGAGGGCCCACTGTGCTCAGGAGAAGCAGAGAATAGGCCAGGCACGGTGCCTCACGCCTGTAATCCCAGCACTTTGGGAGGCTGAGGCGGGTGGATCACAAGGTCAGGAGATTAAGACCATTCTGGCCAACATGGTGAAACCCCCTCTCTACTAAAAACACAAAAATTAGCTGGGCATGGTGGCCTGCGTCTGTAGTCCCAGCTACTCAGGAGGCTGAGGCAGGAGAATCGCTTGAACCCGGGAGGCAGAGGTTGCAGTGAGCCGAGATCGCACCACTGCACTCCAGCCTGGGTGACAGAGCAAAGCTCTTATCCCCCCGCCAAAAAAAAAAAAAAAAAAAAGAGAAGCAGAGAATAAAGGAGGCCGGTGGCCATCAAAAGGGAGTGGCGGGTGGATGAGAGAGGACATAGGGAGGGAGGTGGGATTGAGAGGGAGGGCAGTGGGTGTTGCTGGGGAGGGTCCCTCACAGTTTGGCTGGGTCCCAGAACTCCCTCCCCCTGAACACCTTGTGGGTGGGTGCCTCTTCTCTGCTCACTTTTGGCTGGGGGTCTGCTGATCTGTGAAACACAGAAAGACTCTCCTCTCTGGCTGTCTCCCAGTTGTGGGGAACCTTTTGATTTCTTAACTATTCCCCTGGGATCCATTCCTCTATTTGCTCATTTTCTAATACTCCCTCTTCATCACCGTGTTATTGGGCCACCGACTCCCACTCCAAAGGCCGACCATGCCCGGAAAGCTCATTAAATGAGTCAGCCTAAGAGAAGGGATCAGAGTCCAGGTCACTTGGAGCTGATGACGGCAGCGAACCTGGCCAAGCCAGCGTGTGCAAGATGCCGGCGCTGCTGGAAACATCGCGTGGAGAAGCGGCCCTCTCATCACCCGGAACAGACAGGGGTGTCAGTAGAGGTTTCCCAACCTGTCACTCATTACTCTAGGGTCTTCTTAGAAGGACAACAAACCCTGTGCCTGCATGGCGCAGTGTTAGGGTACATGGTACCATGTCACTCCCCTGAGCTCAGCCAGACTGCCTGAGGGTTGTGCCCCACTCCACCATTTACTGCTTGTGCCTCAGTTTCCTGATCTGTAAAACGGAAGTTCTAATAGTATCCACCTCATAGGGTTGTTATGAAGACTGCACTACATATATACATATAGCACTGAGAACAGTGCCTGCACAGAGTAAGCTCTACAGAACACTGGCTTTTATTATTGTGATTATTATTATTGCTCTCATTATTACTACTCTTCTCATCTCTAAAGAATGGAATGGGACTGAACGATTTCAAAGGCCTTTCTTTCCCTTCCTGTTCTGTTATTGGAGATGCTCCCTTGCTGTGTGGCCTTGGGCAAGGCCCTTGTCCTCTCTGGGCCGCAAGTTCTTATCTTCTAAGTGAGGTGCTGGGAGTCAAGCCCTCAGAGCCTGAATCTATGAAATAAGGATAAGACGACTCCTAGAGTGGGGTTAATTTGTGATTGCAGCCTCTCCTGGGGATGCTGAATTTCCTTATTTTAAGAATTTACTCAGAACTTAATTCAATTCCTCTCCCCTTTTTGTCTATTGTAACTGCTTATTTCATCTTAGCTAAGATAAATGGTTAAGTAATCAACATAACAGTGTATATTTGTAGTGTGTTTCTAAAGCTCCTATTCACTGAACCAACCACCTTCCTAAGCCTGGATTAATTTATTCTATCATCATTACAACCCTGGGAGGGAGATCATTGTCCCCGTGTTAGAGATGAGGAAATTGAGGCACAGAGAAAAATTAACCCTGGGAGGGAGATTATTGTCCCCGTGTTAGAGATGAGGAAATTGAGGCACAGAGAAAAATTAAGCAACTTGCCCAAGGACACACAAACAGTAAATAGTAAATCCAGATTCAAACCAGGAACCTTGACTCCAGATTCTGTAAGCTTTACCCTGACACTATACCAGCGGTTGGCCTTGAACTTAATTTCTAATTCTACGATGGAAACACTGAGGTAGGAGGCAGGTCTTTACTCCAGACCAGATTGATGACTAGCTGAACCAAGGAAGAGGCAAAAGCACCTCTCCATAAGACATGCTCACCAGTACATGCCAGTTTACCCTTGCCAGTAACTCAGAAGTTACTGCCTCTTTTCATGGCATTGACAGATCCACCCCTTTTCTAGAAATTTCTGAATAACCCGCCTCTTAATTTGCATGTAATTAAAAATGGGTATAAATATGACTGAAACACTGCCCCTGAGCTCCTATTCTCAACACACTGCCTGTAGGGTAGCCCTGCTCTGCAGGAGGAGTCACGGAGCTGTAACACTGCTGACTCAATAAAGCTGTTTTCTTCTACCACTGGTTTGCTCTCTTGCTCTTGAATTCTTTCTTGAACAAAGCCAAGAACCTTCCCAGGCTGAGTCCCAGTTGTGGGGCTTGCCTGCTCTGCATCAACATGATATTGTGCAATTCCTTCCAATGGACTGCTCATAACATTGGTTAATACCACAGAATCTCATCATTGGAGGATAATGTAAGGGTCACCTCCATGGTGTTTTAATTGGGCTGGTCAGGCGACTAATGAGAAGCTGAAGGAAGTTATGGACCCCTTTCCCCCAAAATGTTCATGTCACATCCACACATAAACACACATGCAAGTTTGTCTCTATTTCAGGGGGTGCAAACATCTCAGGCTAAGAACCTCACATAATACTTAATCTCTTGAAACTCTCAATAAGTTTCCTAACTCTCTCATCTTTGCTCCAACTGTCCAGTGATGAGAACCTCTTACCTAAAGGGGCAGTCCAGTAAGATTTGCCTCTGATTGTTAGAAAGTTGCTCTTTCCACAGGACTTATAACACTGATTGGGTCCCAACTCTGCCCACTAGATGTTATGTAGAATCGGTCTAATCTATCTTCCCATGACAATCCTCCATATTTCTGAAGATGTTGGTCACACTATCTCTAGTTCTTCTGGAGTATATGCCTCATCCATCCACTACTTGGTTCATTCTTCCATACATTAGTTTGTCACTATCCCTTTCAAACACCCAAAATTGGTGCAGCCCAGAACACCACAGTCTTCTGGCTGTGGACTGGCTAGCTAGGTGCAGGGCTCTCATTTTTGTTCTGGGCATCATCTTTCCATTCATACAGCCTAAGAGGGCATTACATTTTTAAAATCTTATTTTGAAATATAGCACAACTATGAAGAAGGGCAAAAACAAAAAACAACAATTCAATGAACTATCACAAAGCAAATACCCACATAACCACCCCCTAAATCAAGAACTAGAACTTTGCCCACTTCTGCCTCATCTCCATGACTATCCCCTCCGTCCTCTCCAAAGATAACTTCTATTCTGACTTTTATGGTGATAATCTCTTGCTTTTCTTAGAAGTTCTATCACCTAAATATGTATATGAGTTAATGCTATAGTTAAGCTTTCCTGGTTTTTAAATTTTATATAAATGGAACTATAGAAATAGGCAATCTTTTGTTTCTGACTTATTTCACTAAATGATGTGTTTGTGAGATTCATTCAAGTTGCTATATGTAGTTGTAGTTCATTAATTTTTATTGCTGAAAATATTCCATTTATATGAATATACTACAATTGATTTATCTATTCTATTAAATGGACACATGAATTTTCAGCAATTATAAACAAAGCTAGTATAATCATGTGTTTTGGTCACACATGCATGCATTTAGGTCAGGTATACCTAAAATAACTCCTGTGCGATCAGCTTAGTAGACAATATCAAGCTATATTCCAAAGTGGTTGTACAAATTTATGCTTTTACAAAAAATGTGTACTTTCTGTGTGTGTGTTCCAACTGTTCCATGTTCTCACCAACACTTAGCATTATTAATCTTTTTAATTTTGGCTATTCTCGTGGCTATAAAGTAGCAACTCATTGTGGTTTTAATTTGCATTTCCCTGATGACTAATAAAGTTGAGCCTATTTTCATCTATTTATTTGGCATTTGTTGATTAGAGCTTTTGGCAACCCAGTCCTCATCTGAGTCATACTAAACTTGTAACCAAGTGAAATAAAGTATCTGACATATGATGCTATTTAATCATATCTCCCCTACTGACTTAGGTTGGATTTTGGGTCCCCAGAGCAGGTCTGAACATTCTTAATAATGATGGGCCATATTTCTGGTGTGCCCACTTGTTGCAGGCACTGAGCTATGTGCTTGACATACATAATGTCTCTTAATCCTCACAACCAGCTTACGAAGCTCATACAATTATTACTATGTTCATTTTACATGAGAAGAAACTAAAGTGGAGGAGGCAACTTATCTAAGGTCTCACAACTATTAGGTGGTGTGACCTAGATTCAAATAAACACCCTTAGCCACCATAATAACAATGTGCTTCCAAAGACAGAGACATATGGCTGCATTAAAAAAAAAAACTTAAAAATTGCTAAAAACTGAATAATAAGGCGAACATGTCATTGTCAAAAGGAGAAAATAGTTTCAAAGTATGACAAAGCATTAATGTTCTTCGAATGCGAGATGTTCTTCCAAATTAATAAAAGGACAACCATCTCAATAGAAAATGGCAAAAGGTTTCTGGGGTTAGATAAATCTGGGAATTTCTACTTACTTTTCTGTTCTTGTACCCCAACAATGTATATGACCAAATTTATGACTCTAAGAAGTTCTGCACTAAAAGCTTACTTTAATGCAGAGTTTTCCAAACCTATATGACAAAAATAGATTTTGGCATCCTGAGTAATTATAATTCTTCAGAACATGCTTTGAAACATGTTGAACTCTATTATCACCACGGCTTCCTCTGGTTTCTAGTCTGGTAAAATCTCCAAAAAAGGAAATGAAGTTAGTTTTGTCCAATGTTTCTCAACCTTGATACTCCAGTAGTTCCTTCTTATCTGTGGTTTCGGTTACCCACGGTCAACTGCGGTCCAAATACATTAAATGGAAAATTCCAGAAATAAATAATTCCTAGGTTTTAAAGTGCGCACCATCCTGAGTAGTGTGATGAAATCTTGCACTACCCAGCTCCATTTTGCCCGGGACATGAATCATCGCTGTGTCCAGCACGTCCATGCTGTATACGCAACCCACCCGTTAGCCACTTAGGAGCCATCTCAGTTACTGGATCCATTATCATGGAATGTTCAAGCAACTGTTATTCTACTTCCTAGTGGCCGCAAAGTTCAAGGGCACTGTGCCTGATTTATAAATTAAACTTTATCATAGGTATGTAGAGGAATAAACAGGATGATTCAGAACCATCTGTGGTTTCAGTAATCCACTGGGGGTCTTGGAATGTATCCCCAGCAGATAAGTGGGATCGACTGTATTGACATTTTGGGGCAGTACAATTCTTTGTCGTGGGAAGCTGTCTTATGTACTGTGGATGTTTAGCAGCATCCCTGGCTTCTACCTGGTAGATATCAGTATTACCCCCTCACCGTCCCCAAGTTATAACAAATAAAATTGCCTCCAGACACATCCAAATGCCTCCCGCCCGGGGGCAGATCATTTTCCTCCCAACCACTTGTCTAACCTGACTGACTTCTAAGGAACTTATGGTATCCCCAGGAATATGGACCACTGTCTAAGCACTCCCAAAATGGCATAGAGTTTCACCATATTTTGATTTCTGTTTCTCATGATGTCCACTATTTTTTTGTTTTAATACAAGGGGGTAATTGTTCCATCTCTTGCCTTCTAGTCTTTTTGTGTTTTAGGATTTCTTAAATCTCCAGGCACACCTAACCGCATGCAGTTCCCCTGATGCCAGGTTTCCTCTTACTAGTTGAATTTTCTCCTTTCCTGGGCATGCTCTTAATCACCAGTGCCAACAAAGGCCATGCACTTGTCTTTCTAAATCAAGCCTCAATTCTCCTAGGATGCCTTTTCCATCTAGGTGGAATAAAGTTCTTTCCTCTAAGCCTCATACCCTCTGCACAGCCTTCTACCGGGCCCCCAACAACACATTATGCATATTTACGTGACTATCTCCACAATTCCTTGAGGACAGGGACTGGGTCCTATTGATTTTCCAATTCTCAGCATAGAGTAGGCACCACAAGTATAAAAGAACAAAGGAGTGAAGTATAATTTAGGATAGGCCAGCAATTGCATCCGTGGGGGCCTGGGTAGATTTCAAGCAACACTGAGCTCATTGACAGCCTCCTTACCAGCTTTCTTCTAGAAACGTTCTCTTTGCTTGTCTCCAGGAGGACAGTCTTCACTCCCAAGATAAGGTAAATTTACCACAGGTACCAGCTTTGTTTTTCTCTCTCTCAGCTATGAACATGACATCATTTGCTTCGTCAACTTGGTCTAGACTGTTACTGCAAGTTTTCTCATTCCAAACATAAGGAGAAAAGACCTTTTCCCTTGATCTCAGCATTTTTGCAAACCTCAGTTTATTCTGGTCTGTGTCACTTTTTTTTTTAATCCTTGGAGTGCGCCCTCCTTTCCATGTTTTGGGAGGCCCTTCTGGACCTGAGTTTCTCATCTCTTTATTTCCTTCTTTTTATGTCCTGTTGGGGATTACTTTAAGCTTTAGGCACAGAGTTTAATTCTTGGGAATGCTTTGACTTTACCAGATCTGTCCAAGATGGTGGCAGTGGGTGGAGAGAAAGATACAGGTCAGAGAAACATTAACAAGGGGCAATTGACAAGACTTGGAGACCATTTGGACATGGAGGAGGGGGAGATGACTCCCAGATTTCTGTTTTGAGGCAACTGAATGATTGGTGGTGCCTGCTGCAGAGATGGAGGTCACAGGAGGAAGCAGAGGAGGAGGAGAAGGAGGGAGGTGAGGGTGTCTGGGAAGATGCTGAGCCTGGTCTGGGATGTTTAGGCTCTGAGGTTTCCTTGGGAGACAAAGTAGAGATGTAGAGGACATAACTGGATATAAGAGCCTGATGCTCTGGGAAGGAAAAAGGTGATTCAGGATTCGGGAGTCTGTTGGCATGCAGATGGCAGTTGAAGCTGAGGTAGTTGACAAGAGCACTCAGGGATTGTGTGCAGATGGAATAGCCATGGTTAGGGATGATGCAGGAAGAAAAGTTCTCGAAGGAGAACAAGAAGGAGTGGCCAGAGACAGAGAGGAGGAAAGCCAGGAGAGGAGCATGCACCAGAGGCCACTATAAGGAGAGTTTGGGACAGAAGGATGGCCAGCCACCGTAAATGATAGCGAGAGGTGGATTCCAATAAGGACAGAAAAGTGCCTGCTGAATTAGCAACAGAGGATCCTTGGAGACCACTGAGAGGACAGCTTTAGTGGAGTGGAGGGGGCTGGAGACATATGCATGGGTGGAAGAAGCAGTGGGAGGTGAGGGAATTGGGGGGCAACATAGGATGTTGGCTAAAGAGAGGTTCATTCATTCATCCACCCAAGCAAGAAGTGGGGCAGAGGGGCTCCTGTGTACCAGGTGCCACTCAGGGCTCTGGGATACAGCAGTGGAAAACCAGGCAGAACTTCCTGCCCTCAAGGTGTGTACTTTCTAGAGAGATATATTCTGAAGGGAGGACTCTTTTTAAAAGATAGTTATTAGAATTATCATTTGACTGATGAGGAAACCAAGAGAAGTTAGACGGTAACTCGCCCAAGTTTATGAAGATGTCCAAGCTATGGGTCATGCCCTGATCTGCCTGACCCATTCCTTTTGTTTTGATTTTTCTTTTCTTTTTTTTTTTTTTTTTGAGACTGAATTTCACTCTTGTTGCCCAGGCTGGAGTGCAATGGCACGATCTCGGCTAACCGCAACTCCGCCTCCTGGGTTCAAGCGATTCTTGCCGCAGCTTTCCAAGTAGCTGGGATTACAGGCATGCGCCACCATGCCTGGCTAATTTTTGTATTTTTAGTAGAGACGGGGTTTCTCCATGTTGGTCAGGCTGGTCTCTAACTCCCGACCTCAGGTGATTCACCCTCTTTGGCCTCCCAAAGTTCTGGGATTACAGGCGTGAGCCACCATGCCCGGCTGACCCATTCCTTTATAGGCTGCCCGAAGGGAATGGAGTTCAGGCATACAAAAGGTATAACAGGGTGGGGAAAACTATAGATGTGAGGTGAAGAATTATTATTCATGTCTGGGTGGACCTACTCAAAGAAAGGTGTCTGTCTACTTGGACTCACATTGTTTAGCTCCAGCTGTACTTTATCTAGGACCCACTGTGTTGGGCATTGTGTCTGGGCTCAAGTCCCCTCCAATGTGAGTGGCAGGTACTGAGATCCACATGTTCCCACTTGTTTCTGAGCCAGAGGCTTGAGAGGCAAACTGTGGGAGACTCCCAGTGCCCCCTTTCCTGTGAGACTCTGATGCACATGGTTTGATTGGGGCTAAACCATCTCTGCCTCCCATTGTTGAGGCCAAGTACATTGATCCAAGCAAGGTTCCATGGGATTAGATACAGAGGTGCTGGACAAAAAGAGGGTCTTTATCCTTTGGGGATGGTGAGCTTAGGGACCAGGTTGGGTGGCTCACAGCCATTTTGACCCTCTGAAGAAAATGCCAAGTAGAGATGAACAGAGCCAAGAGATAAAGAGGGAGATCGAGCTCTATTTCATTCGAACTCCTGGATCCAGCTCTGCTGGAATCTACCAAGAACTATCTCAGACATCCTAATATCTTGAACATTTTGACACTTGCAACTGAAGGAGTCTGACCAATATAGTTTGTCAGGATGTTATTTGTGACTGTGTGAGATATATTATATTACTGACTTTTGCAGTTAACTGACTCCGGGGGCTTCTTCCATGAAGCCAGATGTGTTTGCCATTTTCTAGGTGTCAGCAGCCCTACAGTGATTGATATGGTTTGCATTTGGGTCCCCACCCAAATCTCATGTCAAACTGTAATCCCCAGTGTTGGAAGAGGGGCCTGGTGGGAGGTGATTGGATCAGGGGGTGGATTTTCCCCTTGCTGTTCTTGTAATAGTGAGTGAGTTCTCACGAGATCTGGTTGTTTAAAAGTGCGTAGCATTTTGGCCAGGTGTGGTGGCTCACGCCTATAATCCCAACACTTTTGGAGGCCATGATCACTTGATGTCAGGAGTTTGAGACTAGCCTGGCCAACATGGTGAAACCCAGTCTTTATTAAAAATACAAAAATTAGCCATGTGTTGTGGCACACACCTGTAGTCCCAGCTACTTGGGAGGCTGAGGCATGAGAATCACTTTAACCTGGGAGGTGGAGGTTGTAGTGAGCCGAGATCACGCTACTTCACTCCAGCCTGGGTGACAGAGTGAGGCTCTGTCTCAAAAACAAAATAAAGTGTGTAGCACCTCCCCTTTGTCTCTCTTCCTCCTGCTCCAGGCATGTAAGACAGGCCTGCTTCCCTTTCCTGTAAGTTTTCCTTGTAAGTTTCCTGAGGCCTCCCCAGCCATGCTTCCCATACAGCCTGTGGAGCCACAGCCATTAAACCTCTTTTCTTTAAAATTACCCAGTTTCAGGTATTTCTTTATAGCAGTGTGAGAATGGACTAATAAAGTGATGAGTAAGACATGGGCTTGCAACATGGCTGTGGAGATGATGACAGCAAGCCCTCACAAAAGAATTACGCTCAATAAAATGCTCTACATCTCTTTCTCTTCAGTCACAATCATAGAGAATGATTAGTTAGCAATTCCAGGTAGGGTTTGGCAAGGATGGACTGAACTGGAGAGATGTTCTGTGCACCAGGAGCTCTGAGGAAGGTGGGCTGGGAGGGAAGGAGATGTACTGTGGATTCTTTTTAACACTCTGTTCTGGGTGCCTGTGCTAAGGGGTTGATGGGTGACAGAGGGAGATAGGAACAGGTAGTCTGGGGAACAGGTAGTCTGGGGAATCTCTGGGTGTGTCCACTGTGAGTAGAAGGGCTGTTTCTCATACCTTTCCCATTCCAGCGTGGGCATGTCCCAGCTTGACTACTACCGGGAAATGTGGGGCTGTGACCTGAAAGAGACAAGAATAAGTCACTCTTAACATCTCAGAGCATTGCCACCAAGGCTCTGGGTGCTGCTTGTTCCATAGAAAGATCCATTCATCTGATATGGTCGGGAATCCCCACAAGAATGCTTTGACAGATGGTCACCCAGCCATGGCCCAAACACCCTCAACGTCAGTGCTTTTGGCTTCCAAAGGAAGCTCTGAGCTCTTAAGACCAGCTTGTCTGGGGCACCCATCAATCTGCAGACAACGGAGTGGGACAAACCGACTGGTTTCCAATCTTGGCTTTACCACTGTGCAACTTTAGGCAAGTCATTGCGTTGACCCGTGCCTCAGTCCCCTCATTTGTCAAATGAAGACGATAATAATAGTATCCCATGGGGTTGCTGTGAGGATTGAGTTATTACATGTGTGGCACTCAGCGAATGGAAGCTTAATTATTCCTGGCATACTCCTGTCTTACATTATTCTTTTTTTTTTTTTGAGATGAAGTCTTGCTCTTGTTGCCCAGGCTGGAGTACAATGGCGCGATCTCAGCTCACTGCAACCTTTGCCTCCAGGGTTCAAGTGATTCTCCTGCCTCAGCCTCCCAAGTAGCTGGGATTACAGGTGCCTGCCACCATGCCTGGCTAAGTTTTGTATTTCTAGTAGAGATGGGGTTTCACCATGTTGGCCAGGCTGGTCTTGAACTCCTGACCTCAGGGGATCCGCCCACGTCTGTCTCCTGAATTGCTAGGATTACAGGTGTGAGCCACCACGCCCGGCCCATTATTCTTTCAAATAACACTTCAACCACCTGAAAACTTTCATTACTTCCCTTAAGCCTCCCCAGGCCACCATACGAGGCTGCTTAATAATAGCGGCCATGTCTGCCTCTGGCACAAGCATTTATTGACTGCACCACATAGGCTCCGTGCTAAGCAACTGCTCTGCGTCGCCTCCCTTAGGAAGCCACACTTGAGGACAGCAGCCTTGCCGGGTTGGTTCCCTGCTGCACCCCCAGCTCCTAGAACACGGCCTGATCCAGGGAAGGTGCTCGATACTGAATCTGTCCTTCAATCAGGCCTCTCAGCAAGACCTAGGAGGTATGCATGCTTCTCCCTCTGACACAAGTGAGACAGTCGGGCTGGAAAGATTGTATACTTCCCCACACACACCATCACTTAACCAGTGAGCTACGAAGCCAGGACTCAGGCCTGAGCTTTGCTTTCCCCCTTTCATGTTGTTCGTGCGTTTTTTGAGAGTGTTTTCTTGATTTCTAGAAGTACATTTTGCATTGCTTGAGGGCAAAGGTTATCCCTCCCAGTTATGTACTAATAACATAACTTCCTTCCATGTGGACCATTCCCAACTGGGGACCATCCTGACCCCTTCTCCTCGGCTGTCCATGGACAGCACTGTTTGTCCTCTTACACTGGGGGCACCGAAGGAACCCAGCCTTGCCCTCTTGATGTCTCTTGCCTGGTCTGTCCTGTAGTAGCTGCTGAGCCTCTGCAGAAGGCCGCCTGTGCGTCACAAAGCCATTCAGTGGCCCTCATCTCATTTTACCCCCACACTGGCCTTATAAGGCAACCAGGGAAAGTATTTTAATCACCATTTTACAGATAAGAAAATTGAGACTCAAGTCAGTTGCTGGGAAGGGGTGGAGCTGGGACTTGAACTTGGGTCTGTCAGACTCCCAGCTTGGTGTGAACAGTTCCCTTTTAGTCTAGCACAAGAGTGGCCTGCAGTAGACTTTAAATAATTTTTTTTTTGAGACAGAGTCTCACTCTGTTGCCCAGGCTGAAGTGCAGTGGCACGATCTTGGCCCACTGCAATCTCTGCCTCCTGGGTTCAAGCGATTCTCCTGCCTCAGCTTCCCGATTAGCAGGAATTACAGGCATGCGCCACCATGCCTGGCTAATTTTTGTATTTTTAGTAGAGACTGGGTTTCGCCATGTTGGTCAGGCTGATTTTGAACTCCTGAACTCAGGTGATCCGCCTGCCTCAGCCTCCCAAAGTGCTAGGATTCCAGCCCCGGAAGCCACTGCGCCCAGCCATAATTTTTTTTTTCTTGATTTCAGGCTAAAACTTACCACACCCTGGTGTCTATGGTGAATACATACATGTTAAAAAAACAGCAACATTTGATTTTGATTCCAAAAGCAATAAGTACTCACTATAAAAACTTTGGAAAATATGATAAGATTAATTGAAAGAACCTCATCAATTACCTTATTGATTGATATATATCAATTACCTTAAGTATAAAGAAGTCAATAAAAATCATCCTCAGACTGCTAACAGTTTTGGTTTATTATCTGCTGCTCTTTTAAAAAAATCTATATTGAGGTTTTCCCTTGATTTGTTCTGTTTTTACAAAATTGGGAGTATAGTGGATATCCAGTCTTGGTTCTTGCTCTTTCCACTTAATATTATGTGATGAGAATACTCCTGGTAGTTATTACTTGTTAACTTATAATTATGAAATATTTCACAGATGGAAAAAGCCTTAAAGAGCAATACTACAGACATCAGCTTGCTTAAGAAATAAAACATTGCTTAGACAGCTGAAGCCCCTGATGTACTTCTTTTTTTTTTTTTTTTTTTTGAGGCAGAGTCTTGCTTTGTCGCCCAGGCTGGACCGCAGTGGCGCGATCTCGGCTCACTGCAAGCTCCGCCTCCCGGGCTCACGCCATTCTCCTGCCTCAGCCTCCCAAGTAGCTGGGACTACAGGCGCCTGCCACCACGCCTGGCTAATATCTTGTATTTTCAGTTGAGATGGGGTTTCACCTTGTTAGCCAGAATGTTCTCGATCTCCTGACCTCGTGATCCGCCTGCCTTGGCCTCCCAAAGTGCTGGGATTACAGGTGTGAGCCACCGGGTCCAGCCTCCTTTGCCATTTTTTACTTTGACTTGTTGGAAAAACATTCTTTTTAGAACCACGTATGGGCTGGCAAGACTCCGGGCTAGTGCTGGGGACACAGAAGAGGTAATTTAGGGCCAGATTATTGGGGACCTTTGAAACCAAAGAGGGGAGTTCAGGTTGCTTGGATGGACAGTGGGGAAGCAGGATAGTTCTGGAACTGGGGAGTGACCTGCCAGCTGTGGGCAGGATGGATTTGTGCTAGTGGTGACTGAAGGGCCAGGGGCCAGTTTGGAATTGATTCTAAAGACACTAAATGCCACCGGTTGGGCCTGGACTGGGAAGAGATGGTAGAGGGGGTAGGAGCACTCCCAGAGCTTTTCTTTTCTTTTCTTTTCTTTTTTTTTTTTGTGACACTTCTCTATTGAAATAATAGTATTAAAATGACCAGAGAAATTCAAGACAAAAATTGTCTATAATCTCACTGTCTAACCAAATCAGTGTTTGCATTGGTCCATGTTACCTTATAATTTTTATATGTCCAATAAAACCCCCAGGATACTTTACAACAATATTAGAGGTAGAATTTTGCATCTATCTTTCTCACTTAATATTATACCATAAGTGTTTTCTTATTTTTGCTACAGATGTTTTTATTTTCTTCTATCTTCCCCCACTCCCCTTCTCCAGACCAGGTAACTAATCTCACCTCCTCAGTGTGTCTGGGGTGTATTCCTCCCCATCCCTCACCACGTGCAATCTTTGCAAACATGTATGCATGGATATGGCTGAGGCTGATGTTTGTATTTTTGAAAATAGCTCTTATCTCTTAACATCACACCATATACACCCCTCCTCCCATGTCAATAAAGATAGTCCTATCCCGATAGTTTTTTGTTTTGTTTTGTTTGTTTGTTTGTTTTTGGAGACAAGAGTCTTGCTCTGTTGCCAGGCTGGAGTGCAGAGACATGATCTCAGCTCACTGCAACCTCCAACTCCCTGGTTCAAGCGATTCTCCTGCCTCAGCCTCCTGAGTAGCTGGGATTACAGGCATGCACCACCACACCCAGCTAATTTTTGTATTTTTAGTAGAGACGGGGTTTCATCATGTTGGCCAGAATGGTCTTCATCTCCTGACCTTGTGATCCACTTGCCTCAGCCTCCCAAAGTGCTGGGATTACAGGCGTGAGCCACTGCGCCCAGCCAATCCTGATAGTTTTAATAATAGCTGCACCATCTACACATGTACACATGCACTGGTTTCCTATTAACAGACATTTGTGTTATTCATTCTCTCTCTCTCTCTCCGCTACTATAAACAAGACTTCATTAAACATCTTTGTACACATGTCCTTATGGGCTAGTGTTTTAATTCCTCCAGGCCAGGCCAGGAGATTTTCAAAGGGAGAACCAGCAGAATTTGGAGACATTCTTTTTTTTTTTTTTGAGATGGAGTCTCGCTCTGTCGCCCAGGCTTCTATTTCTAAAGTCAGTTGTTAGAGCTCAAGAAATGAAACTGGATGCCACGGCATTGCATACGGGGTGAATCACCCACCATATTACCTCCAGGCTAAAAATGACTGTATTTATTGTCATGTAAGGGCCAGAAATGGGACGAGGCACTTTATGGATGGTAGCATCCTTTCCCTCCCCCATGTTATAGATAAGAAAACACAGCGCTGGCCGGGCACAGTGGCTCACGCCTGTAATCCCAGCACTTTGGGAGGCCAAGGCGGGAGGATCACAAGGTCAGGAGATGGAGATCATCCTGGCTAACATGGTGAAATCCCATCTCTACTAAAAATACACATACACAAAAAAAGTAGCCAGGTGTGGTGGCGGGCACCTGTAGTCCTGGCTACTAGGGAGGCTGAGGCAGGGGAATGGCGTCAATCCAGGAGGTGGAGCTTTCAGTGAGCCAAGATCGTGCCACTGCACTCCAGCCTGGGAGACAGAGCGAGACTCCGTCTCAAAAAAAGGAAAGAAAACACAGCCCTTTGCCCGAAGCCAGACAGTGAAGACAGTGCTGCTGCCCTGCGGCCACCCCACTTCCCAAGCTGTTCAAATGGGTGTCGAAAGCCATTCCCATTTCTACCCCTTTGCAACATGCCAGCCCCTCCCCAAACACAGACAGGTCACAGAGGACAAAAAACATCTTGCCGGCTATTTTCTGTCTTCCCTTCCCAACAATAGCTTTATTTAGTTCCCCTGGGGATGCCGAGGTCTGCATCAGCCTCTCACAGGCTCCCTGTCCTGATCACATGCCCCGGGCACTCCAGAGTGCAGCACTGCCCAGTGGCGTAAGAGACCTGACATCCTGTCAGAAGGGGCAGACCAATTTTGGAAAACAGAGATCCCCACCCAGATAAGGGCTTTATTCAAAAGAACCCAAAGAAACCAAAATAAGCGGGGGTAGCCCAGTGCCCATGCTGGGTGTTCCCTTGGGAGGATTAGAGATGGGAGTGGAAGCCCAGGTCAGCCTAGTCACAGCTGCATCCTCAAGTCACAGAGTCAGAGAACCAGGACTTTCGAGTGGCTTGGGCAGCCTCCCACCAAATGAGGCAACTCCTCCTATGTTCTTGACTCTGAAGATTTAAATAGGTAGAGTCTGGTCCTATGTAAGTGATGGGAAAATCAAGATCGAGAAGAATCTGGAGGAAGAAATCAAGGACTGAAGTCTGGGAAGACTTCCAGGAGGAGCTGGCCTCCATTCCCTGGCTCCAAGGCTCTGCCTGATCCAGCTGTCCCCCATGCCTTCTGTTTCATCTCATGTGTCTCCCTCCTCCTCCTCAGCCCAACCCCTAACTCCCAGTTACAGCCCACTGACCTTTCAGTTCTTTACTGAATGTGCCGCACTTCCTCCAGCCACGGTCTTTGCATAAGCTGTTCCCTGTTTCCCTGAGATACCCTCCCTCACACTCTTTTCTAGGCCAATCCCGTCTCACACTCATGTCTCCGTTGAAATTCTGTCCCTGAAAAGCCCTCCCTGGCCACTGGTCTCCAGTAGGCGCTTCCTGTTATCTTCTCTATCTCACTCTTAGAGTTCTCCTTTCCTAGCTCTAGACACCATTTAGAATTATACATTCATGACCGGGCACCGTGGCTCACGCCTGTAATCCCAGCACTTTGGGAGGCCGAGGTGGGCAGATGACGAGGTCAGGAGATCGAGACCATCCTGGTTAACACGGTGAAAACCCGTCTCTACTAAAAATACAAAAAATTAGCCTGGCGTGGTGGCGGGCGCCTGTAGTCCCAGCTACTCGGGAGGCTGAGGTGGGAGAATGGCGTGAACCCGGGAGGCTGAGCTTGCAGTGAGCCGAGATTGCGCCACTGCACTCCAGCCTGGGCGATAGAGCAAGACTCCATCTCAAAAAAAAAGAATTATACATTCATCATTTTTAAAAATTATTTGTTTCTCCACTCCGCATAGGTGGTCTGAGGACAGGAACCTTTACTTGTTTTGTTTACCACTGCGTCTCTAGACTCTCCACAAGGCCCGGCACACAGGAAGCGCGTTTGTTGAATGCGTATTAGACGAAGTCTCCCACAACAAGCGGGAGAAGTCATATGTGAACAGGCAGAGTCAGGAGGAATGTGGTGATTCGAGTGGAAGGTTTGTTGGGGATGCAGCCAGAATTAGGGCGGACAGATCAGGAATGGCAAGCTTGGGAGGGGCCTGGCACCAGAGGTAGGAGTTTGAACTGTGTTTCATGGATACCAGGCAGCCGTCGAGGGTTTGGATGCAATGGGGTAGACACCTGTAGAGCAGGCTTTAGGAAGAGTTCTCTGGAGGCTGTGGAAACAACAGCTCGTATCTCTTGAGCCCTTAGTGTGTGCCACGCATGGGGCTAAGCACTTTACATATATCGTCCCACGTAAGCCTCCTGACACTTCTTCTATGAGGTAGCTCCTATCTTTATTCCATTTTACATACATAGAAATAAAGGCAAAGAGAGGTGAAGTTTTTGGCCTAAGATCAGTCAGCAAGAAAGTGGAGGAGCTAGGATTCAGCCAGAGCCACCCGCCCCTGCTCCCTCCTGCATGGTGCCGCCTCTGGACAACTATGATCATCCAGCACTTCCCCTGCGCCCAGAACTGGAGCACGTGGGTGGAGGCCAGCAGACCTGTTAGGACAAGACTGGCTGCAGTCATCACCGGGCAGGGCAGGGCAAGGTGGTAGCAGCATGAACACTGGTAGAAGGACGCCAGTTCACTTCTGGCTCCCACATTTACAGTTGTGAGCTTGGGTAAGTCATCGACCACTCTGTGACTCAGTTTCCTCATGCCCCAAATAGGAAGATCACTTGAATCCCACCAGATTGATGGGAGGAATGGACATTATAATAGATTTCGGTCACTGAGGAGTTGGTCAGCGGATGGTTCTTGCTAGCGGAGAGGCGCAAATGAACTTAGAGGATGCCCAGGGCCTGGCCTGGAGTAGGACGGCAGTCTGCCCTTGCTCTCATCTCCTCCACATCTATGATCTCAGGGGTATGGCAGCAAGGGTGGGCCGGGGGATGTCAAAGGCTGATCTGTTATTCCTTGGAAGCAGGAAGGGAAGGGAAGGGGAAGGAAGCCTGAGGCCTAGGTTGTGAACAGGGAGCGTGTTACGAAGCCTTTGACAGAAATGGGGCAGCCCGGAAGTGGGGTTTGTGGTAGACATTTAAAACAAACTCATTCAACAGAGATCACAGGCACATCCCCACGGCTGCTTCATAAAGCTTAACCTTGCTGTGTAGCATCTGACAGACTCTCCTTGGAATTTTAAGCACGGCACACAGAGACACTCCCGTCAGGAGGAGGAGCACAGACAAGATGACCTTTGTAACTCTTCTGTAATTCTGCCATGTTGTGAGAAATCTACAAAATGCCATCTAGAGGAGTGAAATGTGGAAATGCAAATATGTTAAGACAAAACTTCACGGCTTACGGGGCTCTGTGTGGTCTGACCCCTGCCTTCTGCTCCAAACCCATCTTACCCACACTCCCCCATCAGCCTCTCTGTCCCAGGCTCAATGGCTTTCTCCCCAGCCTGGATACTAGTGCTGTCCCCTCTGGCCACAGTGATTTTGCATATGCTGTTTCATTGCCTGCAGCGAAGAGCCTCCCTGCTCCTCTTCATTCAGCCAACTCTTTTTTTTTAAATGTTTTTATTTATTTTATTTTTTAAATAAGTATTTATTTTAAAAATATTTATTTATTTATTTATTTATTTTTATTATACTTTAGTTTTAGGGTACATGTGCACAACGTGCAGGTTTGTTACATATGTATACATGTGCCATGTTGGTGTGCTGCACCCATTAACTCGTCATTTAACATTAGGTATATCTCCTAATTCTATCCCTCCCCCCTCCACCCGCCCCACAACAGGCCCCGGTGTGTGATGTTCCTGTGTCCTGTCTGCATGCTTCAGAAGTCAGCTCCAACATCACCTCCCCAAGCAGCTGGCTTGCATCTCCCTGCCTATGTCACAGCCTGGCTCATCTCTTCTTCCTTCTTAGCCATTTCAAATGGATCTGTGTGATTGTTGAGGAATGTCTAACTCCAAGAGAAGCGGTGGGGCAGTGTCTGTGGCTGCTCAACATTGAACCCTCAGGCCTCTCCTGAATGACAGACCTCCCTCCTGATCCCGGCCGCCAGGTGCTGCTGCAGAACTTGCAACTCAACATTTCCAAACAACTGCATGAATTCCCATCAAAAATGTTCTTTTCTCTTCCTGTACCCCAACCTCAGTCAACGCTGCCACCACCCACCCAGGTGCCCAAGATAGAGATCCTGCCTGCCTTCTTCATCCTTATACCTGTCCTGACCCTGGTGAGGCACACAGGAGGGCCCAGGAGATGTTTGCAGAGTGAGGTCTGTGGTCTCCCTGCCCAGTCTGGAGCTCTCTGGCCTTCTAATCCCACCTCTGAACTCCCTGCATCAACCTCCTTCCACCTTAAGTCTGTCTTGGAAAAATACCGGTAGCATATTCAGAAAAATGAAACAAAATCTGCCCTACCAAAAAACAAATATTCCATTCTCTTACATTTCCTGTTTCCCTGAGAAATGGAATAGTCAAAAATAAACAAACTGATAGGATGGCAATATTTGTCTGCTTTTCTTGTTCTTGCCTGTGTGATGTTTATAGCATAGAACAGGCTCAGTCTCCCACGAGGATCCTCCTGGGTGACACTCACCATGCAGACAACATCTCCAGCAAACTGTGGCTCTGGGGAAGGTCTGAATGATCCTAAATGACTGGGAAGCGAAGACCACCCTGAGCCACATGGATACACGCAGCTGCAGGATCACAGACCCCTCTGGGCTTGTGCTGCAATTTACTTTTTTTGACAGTCTTGTTCCAGCTGCATCTTTAGATGGGGAAAAGCACCCCTTTCCAAGTCAGATGACCCTTTTAAAAAAAATTATTTATTTTTGAGATGGAGTCTCGCTCTGTCACCCAGGCTGGAGTGCAGTGGTGTGATCTCGGCTCACTGCAACCTTCGCCTCCTGGGTTCAAGCGATTCCCCCACCTCAGCCTCCCGAGTAGCTGGGATTACAGGCATGTGCCACCATGCCCAGCTAATTTTTTTGTATTTTTAGTAGAGGTGGGGTTTCGCCATAGTGGCCAGGGTGGTCTCGAACTGCTGACCTCAAATGATCCACCCGCTTCGGCTTCCCAAAGTGTTGGGATTACAGGCATGAGCCACTGCGCCCAGCCCAAGTCAGATGATCCTTAATATGGGAATTACTGTTCTTTTTAGTTACTTCAGAAAATAGTTAAATAACAATTACTTCAGTATCCACATTTCTTTGCTTCAGTTGATGTTCACATATATAATGTCTTAAGATTAAAGATAAATGTAAACTTTTGTTTAAAAGTACTGTTGTCTTGGTATTGCATAGAAGAAATACTGTTTGCTTGGGGCTGTAGGCAAAGGCATTTCATCTGGTTCAGAGAAACTATTTGTGCAGTGCTATGAAATTAGCTGGAAGAGAGAAGATAGGCTTTGAAGCCAGGCGGACTTGCATTTAAATATCATTAGCATCAGTTCCTATGGGGATACCCTTGGCAAGTTTCTCAGCCTTTCCAGTCTCAGCTGCTTTATCTATAAATGGGAATAAGCACACCTGAAACCGAGGTCGTTGTGAAGATTTGAGTTTTCATGTAAAATACATGTTATAGGTATCTGGATCCTAGCCAGAAACTCTTTGGGGATAATTTAAACTGATACGCAGTTAAAATCAGTACAACTCCCCCTCCTTCAAATTAGTACTTGATACAGTGATGGCCATTGCTCTCTTTTTCTTCTTTTTTTTTTTAAAGTTTTCCTTTTTGTACTATTTATTGTAAAAATATCTGCTTTGAATTTATTTTTAAAGTTATTAAATTGGGCCGGGCCCGGTGGCTCACACCTGTAATCCCAGTACTTTGGGAGGCCGAGGCGGGTGGATCATGAGGCCAGGAGATCGAGACCATCCTGGCTAACACCGTGAAACCCCGTCTCTACTAAAAATACAAAAAATTAGCTGGATGTGGTGGCAGGTGCCTGTAGTCCCAGTTACTCGGGAGGCTGAGGCAGGAGAATGGCGTGAACCTGAGAGGCGGAGCTTTCAGTGAGCTGAGATGGCGCCACTACTCCAGCCTGGGTGACAGAGTGAGACTCTGTCTCAATAAATGAATAAATAAATAAATAAAATAAAATAATCATTACATTGAATAATGAATTTGTCTGATATTCCTTATATAAATAATGATTCTATGTATTTATTTACCTGTGCAGAAATATACTTAAACTCTAGTGATGACATCCTGCCTGGTGTTTTGTTTTTTTAAGCGACAGGGTCTTTCTCTGTTGCCCAGGCTGGAGTACAGTGGTGTGATCGTAGCTCACTGTAATCTCAAACTCCTGTACTCAAGTAATCCTTCTGCCTCAGCCTTTCCAGTAACTGGGACTACAAGCTTGTGCCGCCATGCCCAGCTAATTTAAAAATAAATAAATAAAAGTGTTTTTGGAGGAAACAGGGTCTCGCTTTGTTGCCCAGGCTGGACTCAAACTCCTAGGCTAAAGCAACCCTCCCATCTCAGCCTCTCAAAGTATTGGGATTACAGGTGTGAGCTGCTGCACTTGACCTCTGCCTGATTTTTATCCTGTAAATCTTGCATAACCTTTTTATGTAATTCAGGGAAATCTGACCCACTATAGCTGCAGAGATGGTGCCTGAATTTTTAAACCGTTTAAAGCTGTTATTTTCCAACT